>NC_056732.1:1378707494-1379063744 GCF_019279795.1 Protopterus annectens
ATGTGATTGCCTTCAGCTCTCGAGTGTACAGTGGGAGATGGTCTTTCTTGATATTTCTTATCTAAAAAAATCCTTATACACAACTATTTCTGTAATCTTTAATTTTATTTTTAAGTCATTTCTACTGTCCTTTTTCATGCACGTTTCAGAGTAAGCTTTCCTACCATCGTTGGTAGGCCTAACCTTCCTTCCCTACTCCCTTTACACTTAGTATATACCTATTTTCTTACCATAGTTGGTATTTTTTCCTATCTATAAGATTACTGTAGTTTTTCAATACCATTGTTGGTATTTAACCTTTCCTACTCTTTCTGGTTAAAAAAATAAAAGTTTAGTTTGGTACTTCTGTTATTATGATATTTATTTCCTTCAAAATGTCTGAAAAAGGTCCTACAGGATTTAAAAAGCATGATAAACTTGGGCACAAGTTGCCTTATTCTAGTGCCCACAATCTGTGTGCATATTGCTTGGCCTGGGTCATTTACAACAAGATTGCAGTATCTGTCGTGGTTTCAACCCCTGAGTACTAGCTGACAGGAAGAATAAATTGATTTTCAAAGGCTTTTTGCCAACTTCCTTCTCTGAAGCCATTACTGGGGCTGATCCCTCAAACACAAATCTACAGACCCTACACAAAGGTCTAAACTTTCTGAGTTTCCAGCCTGTTCTTCCTCAGAATGTAAAAAGAAGAAAGAGAAACTGGATCTGAAATTACTTAAGATCTGACCCTCACTGGATCCAATCAAGCCTTTTCTGGTTCCTACACTCTCAGATCCAAAACCTTTACCAGGGACAACTTATTCTCCTAGTCTGGATCCAGTCCCATACAGACTGCTCTCTCTCTTTTTAGAGAAGCACTCCAAATTACCTTTCCTAGTATCTTCTCGATCCTCCAAGAGCCTCACAGAACCAGATGTGAAGAGGATGATGAGGAAATTCTTCATGGAGCAAATTCAGATGCAAGTTCTCACTGTTCCTACCCCTTCAGGTCAGGAAGTCCAATCATCATTGTCGCCTCAAAGCACGAGGTTCTCTGGTTCGATTCTCAGCTGCGGTGCATTCTATGTGGAATCTGCATGTCCTCCATGCATTCGCATGTGTTTCCTCCGACAGTCCAAAGACATGCGTCTGGAGCATTTTCCCCTGGGCCTCCACTGAAAATGGGCTGTGTCCAATCGGCCTCTTCCAGTAAACAAATGTTAAGTAAATAAAATAAAATCTACTACCTCACCCATTACAGCTGTTCTGTAATTTAACCTGCTATTTTAGAGGCTTTGAATCCGAGCATTCTGGGTCCATCTGGTTCAGAGCTGAAGAAAGCACCTTCTTTGGATCCAAATACTGCTCTGAGTGCACCAGCTCTGACATTCTCTGAGCAAGATGACAAAGCATCCCTTTCAAATCCGTGAGGTTGGAGTCGACTTCAAGGTTTTTGGAGCCATCTGTTCCTCTAAGAGTCTTGGCACTGGACAGCTCAGCTCTGACTTCCACCTCAGGTGGATTGTTCTGGGGGTGGGGGGAGGTGATGAGCCAGAAGCTCGATTTCTCGGCTCTGTTGTCTTCCTTTTCCCAGAGTGATCTGCCTTTGAGGTTCTGAAGAGAGTGTTCTCTGCTCCAGCAGGTCATATGGGTCCTGTCCTCTTGGATCCATCCTGTACTTCTCAGATGACTTTGCACCATTCTGCCCCACAGGGATAGCCAGCTCAAAGCTTCCAGACTACCCAGCAGATATTCTAACCTATTCTTATACTTTACCAGACCACCCCACTGAGGAAAAGCCTAGGAAGAGAAAATGCAATAGGAGGCACTTGGACTTTCCTCAAGACTCAGTAGCTGAGGATACTGATTTTGATGAAGGTGAGGGGTCTCCAACATCACCATCCAATTACGTCTCATTTGGAGACATTCTTGAGATCCTTAAGCAGAAGGGAGGCTGGTCTTCCCAGTACCCTTCTCTGGAGGAATCAGTATTTCTGGAAGGCTTTGGGACTGGCCCATCTACATCCCGGGTTACTCAACCAACTGATGAGCTTATTGATTTGATTTCTAGATGGGCGTGGAAGGAACCTGAAATGGTTGAGCCATTTCCCAAGAAACCAGACCGGATTCAGGCTCCACCAGTACGCAGGGAATTTTGGGGCAAAGGGGTGCCAATAGATGTCATGGTCACGGCAGCAGCTTTAAAAAAGGAACTCCCAGAACTGAGTTCCATTCTCAGTCCTCCTAATAGAAGGTCTAGGGAGATAGATTTGGGAAGTGTGTTTATACTTCAATGACTTTTGCACTCAGATCGCCAAACTATTTGTCACATTTTATGAGGCTTCAAAGGGATTTGATTAAAGAGCTATCGAAATCTCTTTCTGGAACTGAAACTGCTAAGGCTCAATCTACAGTAGTCTCTTAGTTGGCTACCCTACAAGCTATATCTAATTCATCCATAAGGCACACTACAGAAAGCACCTCAAGGGCCGCGGGTTCAGGTATTTCCATCAGAAGGCATGCCTGAACGCACCTTTGTGATGTTTGTAGAGTGCTTCAAGTCCTCATTTGTCACTGCTCCCTTTGACAGCACTTATTTTTATGGCCCCACAATGAAGGGCACACTGTCCAGGTGTTAGAAAGACAGAAAGATCCTCTCTGCAGTGGATGTGCATTTTTCAACCCCTCAAAGGACTTTTTCCAGGAATCAACAGAAAAATGTGGTTCAGAAAGTCCCAGGGTCCTTTCTAGGGCACACATGGAGATAATTCCCCCAGAGGCATGGGGGGGTTTATAATGGAAAGCGACACTCACGTGGCAGAGAAGACCTGCAAAACCAGGAGTCTACAGATTCTTTTTCCGTGTAATGCTTTTAGTGCTCCTGAATGGAGGCCCGATTGCCTACCTGTGGAGGCAGTTGGGGTTCACTTATCTGTGCACCAGAGAGCTTGGCTAGATATAAAAAAAGACAGTTGGGCGCAGAGAATTATTTCCAGAGGTTATATGAGTCCATATTCCCTACCTCCTCCATTGCCAAGAAAATTTCCCAATGTTCCACCCAATCAGAGGAAAGCAGCAGCTCTAGAAATCCAAAATCTGCTAGAAAAAGTCATCTAAGAGGTCCTACCAGATTAAATAGAATCCAGAACTTACTCAAGATTATTTTTAGTGCCAAAGAAAACAGGGGACTGGAGATGTATTTTGGATCTCAGTGTATTTAACAAGTCAGTTAAACACACAAAGTTCAGGATGGTCATGGTTCATTCCACTTTGCCCTTTCTGGGCAAGGATGACTGGATGTGCTTGATTGATCTTCAGGATGTGTACTGTCACATAAAGATGAACAACCAATCCAGAAGGTACTTGTGCTTCCAGCTAAGAGCCAGTTTCTGTCAGTTCAGAGTACTGTCCTTTGGCCTCGTCACAGCCAAGTGCATGGCAGTGGTAGCAGCTCACTTGAGACTACAAGGATTCTGTAATGACTGGCCTATTACCACCCTGACGAGGCATTGATTGATAGAAGCACAAGGTCAAGTACTACAGACTTGTTCACATCTCGGAATAACCATAAATTACAAGAAGTCTCATTTACAAACAACTCGGGCATTATAATTCATAGGAGCAGTGTTCAACACAGTATGTATAGTAACTTCTCTTCCACTATCAAGAATGCAAATAGTAAGGATGCAGGTCAGGAAAATAATTTGCAGTACCAAAATTTCAGCCCAATTGATTCTGCAAGCCCTGGGATCAATGTCAGTGGCAATAAGTTTCACTTTAAGTGATCACTACCTAGTGTATCTAATAAGAAAAAACGTAAATAACTGTGGTAATATCACTTACCGCTTCATCCGGAATAAAAAACAATTCTCACCATCTAACTTCTAGACCCTCCTAAAACAACAGAACTGGGCTCCCCTAAAAACCCTGCAACTGGACCATGCAGTTAAATACTTTAATGACGTTTTCCTAAAAATCTTAAATAAATTTGCCCCACCTGGGAAAATTCATTCTAAAACCAAAAAATTCCCATGGTTAGCAAAAGAAACAATACGACTATTTAGACCAAGGGATAAAACGTGGTCCCTCCGTCTTTCTAACAAATGTCATGATAATCTCATCACTTTCCAACAACTAAGAAATCAAGAAACAAATCAAAATGGACAAAAAAACATACTTTCTAACTTGCCATAGAAAATATGCAACAAATCCACAAAAATTCTGGAAATTGGTTAACCACCTACTAAAAACAGGAAAACCCACTACCCCAGTTCCAACTGCCAATAATACTACAGAACCTATTGAATCTCAATTCAACTCCCACTTTATTAAATCAGTAACCTCCCTACTACATAACACTTCTACCCCACCCCTGTCTGTACCCACTCCATCTGGCCCAACAGAAATCCAAGTTAAACTTCAGCGGAAAGATGCAGATGCCCTATGCTGACCGTCTAAAAAACGCCGGCTATACTCTGTGGCATATCGTCTACTCAGAGGCGATCTCTGCTTAACATACAAGGCCATGTCAAACCCTGAGCTGTTGGACATGCTCCACTTAAAGAAATCCCAATCCCTCAGAGACACATGCTCCAGGGATCTAAACCTTGTCATCACAATGAACAAACATGCTGGAGGGATAATGACCCAGAGACTCCCTATACTCTGCAGTAGACTGCCCATACTTGTCAAGCAGAGCACCTTCTTGGCCCCCTTCAAAAGGAACCTTGACGATTGGATGGGAGGTAGGAAATTCACCCCGGGGATCACGTCAGTCGCCCTGCTAGACAGGGGTCCTGGGAAGTAAATATTGTGGGAAGAAATATCCAGGGAATTGTTATGGCTAGGCTTGTGTAGGCCCTAGGGCTGATAGCCTAGTACCAACCTATGAACCAATGTACCCTCGGCGCTGACCAATTACCAGGTGAGTTTCTGAAATTAGCTGCCCCATCAGTTTCATACCCCGTATCAATCCTAATTAACCGCTCTGTTACCGATCAGTATGTAAAATATCCCATATCATTCCACTGCATAAAGGAGGCCCCTCTAAAGACATATATAATTACAGACCTATAGCATTACTTTTACCCCTAGCAAAAATCCTAGAAAAGTGCATACACAAGCAATTAATTGACCACTTCCAAAGTAACAACCTCCTTTCTGTTACACAACATTGTTTTAGACCACAACGCAGTACTAGTACAGCACTCATTAGCTTTACCAACTCTGTAAACCACCTTAAAAATAACAACCAACTTGTCTCTGCTACATTTCTTGACATGTCAAAGGCCTTTGACACCGTATCACATCAAATCCTAAACAAACTTGCCGATTACAACCTTTGCCATGAGATCCTATACTGGTTCCATAGCTACCTGTCAAACAGACAGCAAGCTACCTTATGGGACAATAAACTCTCCTCCCACCTTCCTGTCTTTGTAGGAGTCCCCCAAGGATCAGTTCTAGGATTGCTACTCTTTACAGTCTTTACCAAAGACCTTACAACAGCTGCTAGTCTGGCTAACATCATTCAATATGCAGATGACTCCTCGCTTATCTGCTCAGCACCCACAGTCGAGACGCTTCAAAAGAAGACCCAGACTGGCCTTACCAACATTGAAAAATACCTAGGAGCCCATCAACTGATACTAAATCCCAATAAAACTAAGTTTATGTTTTTTTCAAATCCTTCCTCACTAGCCAATTGCCAATATCTCTCTATTTTCTCTTCCAATGGCATTAAAATAGAACCAGCTGAACACACTAAACTTCTTGGGGGTTACCATAGACAGTGTATTGAAATTTGACAAACATATAGCTCAGATGATTAAAAAAACCCATATTAAGCTCAGCACACTCTGCAGAGTTAAACCCTATCTTTCAGACCATGCTAGAGTGGCAACTGCAAGAACCCACTTATTATCCTCACCTTTCTTGTTTGTCTTTCGGCTTTTCTTGGTAAGGGGTCGCCACAGCAGAACTCCGGTCCGCTAATGATTGGCAGTAGATTTTTACAAAATGCCTAGGTGCCAGCTCCATGCCCAACCTTCAATGCAGGCATGCCTATTTACGCACACATGTCTTTCGAACGCTACCCAACCGTGAGGAGGACATGCAGACTCCACACAGAAGGCACTCCCAAGCCCAGCCGAGAATCGAACGGGAAAACCTCTTGCTGTGAGGTAACAACGCTACTGCCATACCACCGCGGCATATTATCCTCACTTCTCTACTGTTCTAAAATATTCACAAACCTCCATAAAACTGAACTAAACAAACTTGAATCCTGCTATAACAAGATAGCCAAATTTGCAACTGACGTACCCCAAAAAACACATCATTGTACTGCCTTCAGTCAATTAGAATGGTTAGAACTCCCAAACGTACTCACGCTAAACCAATTAATTGGCCACGCAGTGATGTATAAACCTGAGCACTGCCCAGCCCTATCTAACCTTGTCCAACCCTACAGAAACCTTAACTCTCTTAGATCAGCAGACAAATTCCTACTTAAGGTAGATAAATCTCATAACTCTTATGGTGACTTCTTATACTGCCACAAGATTGCTAAAGTCTGGAACTCACTCCTTCAACAAATCCTATCTGTTGATCATACAAGATACTTTAAGCAGGAACTAAAACAGTATTTCATATCACACTGGCTATGCCCATGCTCTGCTCCAGACTAACCTAACTACTGTGGCCACAGCTTTCTAAATCTGGTGATGTAGGTCCCTCTTCACAACAACAAAAATATATATATTGCACTATGTTAAATGTTTATATCATATCTGTACTTGCACTGACTTGTAATTATATTGTATGTGATTCACTATGTCTTTTAGGCTATGTACTATGTTTTTACTGTCTTATTTTATAATACCTGTATTTCATTGTATACCTGACTCGTTTTATGCTATTGTATTACTATGTTCATTGGAGCTTTTCTCCCCGGGTCTCCACTGAAAAAGCACTTCTTGTCCAGTGGACATTACCCAGTAAACAAATGTTAATAAAGAAATAAGTAATTTTAGTGCCTTTATCAAGATTCCAGATGAGAATTCTACAGTGGATGCTAGCAACACAATGGTCAATACTTTCTCAATCAGCAAAGATAAGAATAACTCAGGTATGCAAAGAATGCCTTTGCTGGTGGATGCAGTCGCAACAGGTATTGCAAGGTCATCCTTTACTCCTCTGTCAGCCCAAGGCCATGGACGCTTCCCAGATTGAGTGAGGGGACATTTCCTCTGTAAAACAGTCAAAGGCACTTAGTCCCCTGAAAAGGCCAACTTGCATATCAATGTTCTGGAGATGATAGCAATGCTTTTGGCATTGCAGGTATTCCAAGACTATCTCCCTGTCCTGACAATTGTAATCCAGATGGACAACAGGTCAGTAGTTTGGTAAATCAACAAACAAGGGGGAACCAGATCTTATCCTCTATGAAGCCCTCATAGTGTGGCAATGGGGGATACCTTCCAACTGCTTTCTAATAGCAATGCATATTCTGGGGAAATCTAATGTGACAGCAGACAAACTGAGCAGGTCCATCTTACTACCTCACGAGTGGTCTCACAACAACAGAGTGACGGAAATGATTTTCAGTCAGATGGGCCAACCTTGCTGCGATCTTTTTGCATCTCTCCTAAACAACAAGTGTAAAAGCTTCTTTGCCCTGATCCCCCTGAACCAGGGGACTCACCGAGGGTTGCTGTACTCCACGATTGGCCCTGGTCTTTTGTATGCTTATCTTCCGACTACCTTAATTCCGCAAATTCTTTCAGAAAGCAGCCAAGTTGAAGAGCAAAGTCATCCTTATTGCTCCTTACAGCAGATTTGGTTTCACTTCCTTTGGCCTCATCTACTGCATCCACCTTGGATTCTGAATCCAATTGCAGACATCTTGTCTCACCTGACAGGCATGGTTCATATGGATATCGCAAATCTCATACTAATAGCATGGTTTCTCCAATTCCTGTAATAGCCAGACAAGCAGTGCTGTCTTCCCCTGTCTGTTCCATACTTTTATCTTCCCATAAACCTTCTACTAGGAAACTCCACAGGAGTAAATGGAAAATGTTTGTTTTTTGGGGAGAGAAAAATCAGATAGACCCATTCTCAGCTCCGTTTCAATCTGTTCTAGAATTTTTAGCGAGTTTATTTAATGAAGGTGCTAGTTCAACAACTATTACAGACCAACTCACAGCAATTTCTTAACTTTCGTGCTAGTTTTCCAAATGTATAGAGCATCCAAGCCTTGTTTTGGGCACACGTGTTCAGATAGGATGGTGTGCATTTGTCTAGATCAGGGAAGAAAATTTTTGCAGCAGATATTTTCCAGTATTTGACAAACACTAGGCAGGAATTTTGCAATGTTGAAAATCTAACAGCCCATAAATAGCAACATTTAATGTATCTTTGATGGTTGTTAATGCTAGGAGCATTAATAATATTTTTTTATTGGAAAATGTGCTATGATCCCACAAGATTGATATTGTTATTGTTTGTGAAAAAAGAACAATGACTGGAAACCAGTTCTGTCAGGGTATAAATGTTTTTACTGTAACAGACATTCTAATAAAAAATCAGGTGTAGGTGTTATGAGAGGAATTAAAGATAGCTATGAGACCTGTGATTATTACATGTTCAGTGATAACACCAACCATACCTCCCAACCGTACCGAGTTACTCGGTTTTTACCGAGTTTTGGGATCCAAATAATGGGGTGCCACGATTCTCAAGTGGCACCCCTTCATTTCCGATTTTTAAATTTTTTTTTCTTTCATGTTTTGAGCTGACATCATCGCATGCGTGATGACGTCAGCCTGTCAGAATTGAGCTCTGGCTGTTTGGATTTGCGAGCGCGGAAACTTTTGCTGGTGAATGGAGAGTTTATTTTTCTAACATTTAGCACTGCTGCCATGATGCACAGAGTTTGATGGTGGAGTTATCTGCTAAGCTAAGGTATTTCACTCTGTTTTCTGCTGGTGAAATTATCTGCTTGTATTTCCTATCGTGAACTGAACTATCTAAGAACGGCTTGCTTATTCTATCTGAACAGCTGCATTATTTTTGGTCCCATGCTGAACGGCTGCATTATTTTTTATTTTCACGCTATTTTCTGCTGGTGAAGTTATCTGCTTGTATTTCCTGTCGTGAAGTATCTGTGAATGAATGGCTGCTTATTCTAACTGAATGGCTGCATTATTTTTACGCTGTTTTCTGCTGGTGAAGTTATCTATTCTGCTTGCATTTCCTGTTGTGAACTGAACTATGAACGGCTTGCTTATTCCATTTTTAGTCCTGTGCTGAACAGCTGCATTATTTTTTATTGTCTTCCCAAACGATTCTGGTTGTGTGCGCTAGGGATTCTTCTGGTGTCTGCTTAATGGATGAATAAGTCTGAACTGCTAGGCTGGTGAACGGAGTTTATTTTTCTAACATTTAGTACTGCTGCACAGAGTGTGATGGTGGAGTTATCTGCTTGTATTTCCTGTCATGGAACTGAACTATGAATGGCTTGCTTATTCACTGAATGGCTGCATTCATTATTTTTAGTCCTGTGTTGAGCGGCTGCATTATCTTTTATTGCCTTCTCAAATGGTTCCTGTGTGTGTGCTAGGGATTCTGGTGTGCTGAATTAAGGTGCATTATTTTGTATTGTCTTCCCAAACGATTCTGGTGTGTGTGCTAGGGATTCTGGTGTCTGCTTAATGAATGAATAAGTTTGAACTGCTAGGCTGGTGAATGGAGTTTATTTTTCAAACATTTAGTACTGCTGCACAGAGTTTGATGGTGGAGTTATCTGCTTGTATTTCCTGTCGTGAACTGAACTACGAACGGCTTGCTTATTCCAACTGAATGGCTGCATTATTTTTATTGTCTTTGAACGCAGTTTATTTTTCTAATAGAGTTTGATGGTGGAGTTATCTGTTTCCTGTGTGTTTGTGAAAAGAGTGCGCCAGCACATATCACTCACAGCTGTAGGTTTTGACATCTTAGATTCTTACCCGAACAGCATTTTAAGGGCCTGGTAAGACTGTACTTAGAACAAGCACAGATCTGGTTCTGAGTAGCCTGCCACTATTAACTTTTATTTGGTCCATCACCTTAATATTATGCTTATATTTTTAAAAGAACATTCATTTGTGTCTGAACAACAAGTACCTGAACATGGCTGATACATTTCTTGTGTGCCTGCACAACTCATTATTTAGAGAACATATTTTCCTCTGCTTGTTGCTGCCTGCTTATTTATAATTGTAAAACTCCAGAGGCTGATTTGGTAAGTTTGATTTCTCATCTAGCCTCATAGTTGTTGAGGTCATAGTTAGAAAATCCAGAGCTATTATTAGATGGCCAAAGTTTAGTGTCTGTTGTCTTGTGCAGTGGTTGTGTCATGCAGCAAGAGTACTTTGTTATACTAGCTGCTTTGTTTGTTGGCTAACAGAGCATAGTTAATTTTGGGAGACTGTATGTAGTTCTGAAAATAAAACAAAACAAATAAAAAAAAAACATATTGGTTCCCATGAAATTAAAGGGAACTGTGTCTGGTTTAAGCCAAATTCACTATTACATCTTTGAATACCAGAGATTCTTTGTGATTTGTTTGTTTTCATTACTCACTACACATTGCAAAATCTTTCATTCACTCTGCTTCCAAAACATCAGTGGCAAAAAATAGAAAAATAATTTCCATAGATGTTGAAAACAAAAACATTTACAATTTTTTTTTTACCTAGAGCATCAGTGCTTAACAGAGCTGATCCACATTTGAGTTTCAAGATAAAAGGGTTGCTTCTAGTTTTTTTTCTTTTTTTAATAGTGTGGAGTAAGTAGCATTCCATAACTTATGTTGTCTGCTTTGTGTCATTTGAAATTTAATGCACTTAGACTGCAACTATATCTTTTTGTCTCCTAACAAATTTTCATAGTCCAAAGTCTACAGTATTCTTCTTTCGTAACAGCTACATTACTGGATTGAAAGGTTGGAGACTAATCTTTTGTTTATATTATGTTATCACCATGATTAACAAGACAAAACTACCAAATGCTACCTATACTCATTTTGAAATGTTAAGGCAGAATCTGTTTGCTTTCTAGAACTTCTGTTTTCTTTGTTTTGTGGAAATACCTGTTGTCGTCAAATTATTAGTGTTCAGAAAATGTCTATCAAGTTGTTGGTGAGTGTGTAAGTAGACTTTTATGATGTAAATGTTCTGAATTGGACAGTTTTGTCATTATTGATTCATGCATTTTGTTTCTTGCCTACTGGAAAAATGTTCAAACAGTAAATTTAAAATGCACTCTAACTTAAGTCTAACAAGTGTGTTGTGTTATACAAGGAATATAATTTAATAAAGTCAGGAAGGTGTATCAAAGAATGCATGCATGTTTCTTGTTTTGTGTGCAAGGTGCCTATGATTTGAAAACAGGCCAAAGGTAATCTTTTATCCACCACTAGCCAGGTGCATTTTCTTTGGATGTGGTGTGGGTTTCAATGCTGTCTCAATGAATGTGAGTTTCGAGAGCAGAGAAGATTTAATGCCAAGTCTGTTTTCATTGAGAGACAGTATTGCTTTGTTTAGCAGATATCTATTAGTGTTTGTGCATTGGGCTATAAAATGTAAAAATAAAATCCAAATAATCATTGTAGAAGTAAAGCAATATGCACACATTAGTGTTTATGATAAATGGGGCAAAATAGCCAGGTAATGGGACATTGGAATGGCTGTAGGGGGGCTCTGGTGCCATATTTTGGTTGTCTGTTCTTCAGTTTGCGTTTGAAAATTGGTATCCCACAATTCCATTGGAGTAGGCGTGGTTATGTAATTATGTATGCAAATTTTACGTTAATGAGCATACAGATTTGTACCTATTTTTCATGGGCCTTGTCTAGATTTTTGATGTTTCCAGGTTGAGAGGTATGACACCAACACTATAGACTGTGTAACTGTGACAGTAAAGACAACCCTGGAACATATAACAATTGTTGGAGTGTATAGACCACCAAAGTCAAGTGCAGATGACCCACAGGAATTTATACATTTCTTGCATGAAACACAGGAGGGAAGAATGGTATTAGCTGGGGACTTAAATTTGCCATAAATAGACTGGAATAATAATGATTCTACAATGTTAGTAAGGAAATTATTCACAGTGTATATTCAGGAACAACAACTGCTTCAGAAAAACTACCAGGGAATGGAACATACTAGACATTGTTTGTGTTCCCAAAGAAATTACTGTAACTTCAAGTCAAGTTTTACCACCACTGATGTGCAGTGATCATGGGGTTATAAAGGTTAATTTGTTGCCAGATAATTCTGCCAAGCTGAAGTCTAAGCCAAAGCACAGAAGGTTAATTCCAGATTATATGGAAGCAAAACAGTTACTATATAAAACTAATTGGAGTGAGGTGTTCAGTGGAAAAACTGCAGATGGAATGTGGAAAGTTTTGAAAGAGAAATTGCTTGAGTGCAAAAAAGTAAAAAAAATGTTTAACATCAGGATCTAGGCATACAACATCAGGGGAAATAGTTCCATAAGAACAAGATATCTAATTAAGGTGAGAGACAAAAAGTATAAATAATGGAAGCGAGGTCGAACTACAACTTTGAAAACTGAAATAAACAAGCTGGACAAACAGATTAAGCATAGTGTGAGACAAGATCAAGAAAATTTTGAAGAAAATTTATATAAAGATATTGAGCATAATAGGAAACCTTTTTATAGATACATAAGATGTGGAAGGAGTAAAGACACACACATTGATAAACTGTGTGCAGATTCTAAAATTTATTCTCAGACATAACAGATTATAGATATATTTACAAAATCTTATGCAAAACAGTTTGGCTCCACAAAAGGGGTGGTAAGTTGTCCTAGTGACATCCAGGTGACCCCCAGATACTAGAATCAAATTAGATTATATTGAAAAAAAAATGCGTAAAATGGATCGAAACAAAGTGCAAGGAAAAGACGGAATTAGTAACAATGACCTGAGAACACTTCAGCAAGAACTTGCAGTACCATTATATCTATTATTTACTAGGTCATGTAACTATGGGGAGATTCCTCAAAATTGGAGACATGCGCTTATTAAACCTATTTTTAATGGATAGGGGGAGTAGGACAAACCCAGAGTCATATAAGAACTCAAGTCTACTTTCATGTTGTGGAATTTTAATGGAGAAGGTTATATTGGATAAGTTGTTGTCAGAACTGGATAGCCTGGGACTTGAAACCATATATCTGCATGCATATGTTGAAAACAGCTCTATTACCACCTGTAACATGATGTTCTGTAACAATATAATAACAATATAATTGCAGCTATAAATGAAAAATTGTGCTGTGATATAATTTATATAGATTTAACTTCAGCATTTGACAGGGTCATACACATAACACTGATCAATAAATTAGTACAATAAGGTATTGATGTACTCTTGATAAGATGGATAGCTACATGGCTTATAAATAGGACATGGCAAGTATAATATAGCAACTGTACAGGCCAAATCCTTGGTTACAGTGAGGGTGTCACACAGGGCTCTGTCCTAGGCCCTTACTTAATTAGATTTTATCTTTCAGACCTAACTTTGTTATCTGAGATGTTCTACAGTCTATATGCAGATGACCTAAAATTGGGTAAACTGATTACATGTGTTACAGATAAGGCATGTCTGCAAAATAACTTGACTAAATTAACCATTTGGGCACAGGAGAATAATATGCTGATAAAGACATCAAAAGCTAAGCATATGAGGTTTGGTAGGCATAAAGTGAAAGGTGAATATTTACTACAGCGCACAGTGATTGAAACTGTAGACTCATTTAAGGGCCTGGATATATGGGTAGATTCAGCCATGAGTTTTTCTAATCATATCAACCAGCTGGTTAATGATAGTTATAGAACTATAGGTTGTATAAAAAGATTTGTAAAGTCTAGCAAAACAAAAATAATGAAGTTATTGTTTGTTAGTTACATTAGACCCAAACTTGAGTATGGAATAACAATTAGAAACCCTATAAGAAAACAAGCATGAGTAAACTGGAAAGAATACAACGGAAATATACCAATGGTATCCATGGATGTGAAAATTTGAGTTATTATGAAAGACTAAAATATCTGAACTTGTACAGTGTCGCTTACAGGATCATAGGTTGGTACTAGGCTATCGGCCCTAGGGCCTATACAAGCCTAGCCATAACAATTCTCTGGCTATTTCTTCCCACACTGTTTACTTCCCTGGACCCCTGTCTAGCAGGGCAACTGACGTGATCCCCAGGGTGAATTTCCTTTCTCCCATCCAATCATCAAGGTTCCTTTTGAAGAGGGCCAAAGAAGTGCTCTGCTTGACATATATGGGCAGTCTGTTCCAGAGTTTGGGGAGTCTCTGGGTCAGGAACCTATCCCTCCAGTATGTTTTGTTTATTGTGATGACAAGGTTTAGATCCCTGGAGCGTGTGGCTCTGAGGGACTGGGATTTCTTTGTGTAGCATGTCCAACGGCTCTGGGTTTGACTTGGCCTTGTATGTTAAGCAGAGATCACCTCTGACTAGACGATATGCGACAGAGTATAGCTGGAGTTTATAAGGCGGTCAGTGTAGGGCATCTGCTTTAGGCCTGTGATTCTTTTAGAGAGGTATTTATGCGGCCTTTCCAGTTGTTGCAGATGTCTTGAGAGGTACATACTAAACGGGGCGTTATATTCTATAATGGGTCTAATAAGGGGTGGGTACATTGGGACAATGACCTCCTTTTTTCTGGATGAAAAGCCATTAGTGATGAGGTGTGCCACATAGAAGGATTTCCTGACTGTTGTGGTGATGTGGTTATCGAAGGTGAGACCAATGTCCACCTGTATCCCTAAGTCTCTTATTACACTTTCGGTGTTTAGCGTACTGTCACCTATGTGGTAATTCATGGGTACATGTTTTTTCCCAAAGGGGATAACTATGCATTTCTTGGCATTGAGCTTGAGCCCATTGCTCTGGCACCAAGCACCTGTTTCTGTAAGGCCCTTTTGTAGAGTATCCACATCATTTGGGGATTCAATAATGGCTCATCTGCAAACTTTGTTAGCCAGAGTCCCTTAGTGTTGGCCTGTACTTCAGAGAAGTAGATGCCAAACAACAGTGGTCCCAGGACTGAACCCTGAGGTACTCCACTTGTCTGGAGCTGGATTTGGAGTCAGCTACTTTTACAGTGTGGGTTCTGTCAGTAAGCCAGTTGGCAATCCATCGAGTGACATAGGGATTAATGCCCAGCTTAGTAAGTTTATCTATGATTCCAGAGTGGGGGATGGTGTCAAAGGCCTTGGCGAGGTCCAGATATGCTGTGTGGACCACCTTACCCTCGTCCCCGGCTCTGGAGACTGATTCGAAGAAGTCAATCAGGTTCAGGAGACAAGATCCTCCCTTCACGAACCCAAACTGGGTGGGGTCCAGTGTTTGAAGGTTGCCAATGTCTTTGTTTATAAGTTCCATGATAATACGTTCCATGGCCTTGCAGATCAGGCGTGTCAGACTGATGGGGCAGTATTTCCCAGGATCCAAGGTGGATCCCCCCTTGTGGAGTGGTATAACTGTAGCTGTGCGCCACTCAGTGGGCACGAAGTCTGAGGTGAGGCTATGATTAAACACGACACTTAGGTGTGGTGCCAGTTCATTTTGTAGTTCATGTAATACACAGCGGGGATGTCATCTGGTCCCATGGATGCTGTATTCCTAGCTTTGGAGAGTGCATTTTTTACCTGTGTGGCCGTTACTACTGGAATTTAACAACTTCTGGTATTGAGGTGGGCCGTTTAGGGGTGAGAGGGGGGTGAAGTTGGCATGAAATTGATCTGCCAGGATATTGGCAATATCCTTGGGATCAGTATATTTAATGCTGTTCTGTTGTAGCTCAGAGCAGACCTGAGCATTGCCATTTATATTCTTGACATAGTTATAGAATGCCTTGTTGTTGTCTTTGGAATCTTTAGCAATTTTATTTTCATAACTAGCTTTGGAGGATTTTATGAGGGATCTCAGCTTCTTACTGAGGCTGGTAAGGGAGTGTTTTGCATCCAGGGATTTTCCTCTTTTCCTGGAACAGTTTCTTCCTTTTGTTGTAAAGTTTGTTTATGGCAGGAGACCACCAGATTGGCTTCCTTTTTTTGGAGGAGAGCATCTTGGTTCTATTTAGGATGGCAAGATTCATGCATAAGTGGATGTGCTTGTACAGTGCCTTAGTGTAGGATTCAGCAGTCAAACTTTCAGTTCCTGACTGCATGGGTGTTATGAAGTTGGTCACTTCTGACTTGAGTAGCATGAAGTTGGCTTTGGAGAAGTTTTTTATGGAGATTTCCTTACTGGGGGGTGGGAGTGGGATGTGGATGTTAAGCATGTTTAGCTTATGGTCAGATCTGACCAACGAGGGGGTAACCATAGATGTGGAGCATCGATTTCCCATGTTGGTAATGACCAGGTCTAGGATATTGGAGCCCTTGGTGGGACTATGGATTCGATGATCCAGGGCGTTGGAATTTTTGAATTCCAAGAACCGCTGGGCAAAGGTGTTGGTACATGAATAGTTTTCCCAGTTAATGGCAGGGTATTTGAAATCACCCAGTATTAGGGTGTTTGGTTGTATCTTAATATTTTCCAGTATGTTTAGAAAGGTGTAGTGAAAATCTTGGGGCATGGTGGGGGGGATCTGTAGCAAGCTACAATTTGGATTGCAGTCTTAGTGTTAGTTGCACCTGGAGAATTTCAAACACATTGTGTTGGGCAACTAGCCTGATGATGTGAATATCCTTGGTGAATATGGACACTCCTCCACCTTTAGTGTTTTGGTGGCCAAAAAGTGTGGTAAGATATCTGAGGAGATTTTATTCAGGTATATAGGGCATTTAGTGACAACTACCTCTGGGAATGTTTGGGGTTAACAAAAAGTACTAGAGAATCATCAGACAACCTATGTAGAAAATTCTGTAAGAATGAGAAATGTGCTAATTGGTTCTCTGACAGAGTATCTGATGCATGGAACAGACTATCAAATTACATTAAAGCAAGTACTAGTTTAGATATTTTTAAGAACAGCCCGGTTACTTATTATGGAAACAAGTGTTTTGGTATATTGACAAGCTAGAAGGACATTAATGCCCGTTCTTGAAATATTTGTACATATGTATGTAATTCCTCACTGGCTTCCTCTAAACTATGCAAGGCCTTTTTAAATGGTACTTTTCTGCTAAGACCTCCTTATAAAGTCCCCAATGCCACCATGGGATTTAAATTTGGTACAGCAAGCCTTAATTCAGTCTCCCTTTGAACCAGCAGCTAAATATGATCTTAAATTTTTGACCTGGAAAACTATCCTTTTAGTTGCAATTACCTCTGCTAGAAGAATTTCAGAACTTTAAGCATTATCAACTAAACCTCCATGTTTGATTTTTCATAATGATAGGGTTACGTTATGTGTCAGTGTTTGCTTCCTTCCTAAGGAGTATCAGAATCCAACACCAACTAATTCATTAATTTGCCAGTATTCTTTCCAAAATTTAGAAATAAAGGGGAATATATGCTGCACTTATTGGATGTTCATAGACAATTATAGTTCTATTTACACAGAACAAAAGAAATTTGAAATACAGATCAACTATTTGTTTCCTTGCACATAATAAATTGGGTGAATCAGTTGATAACTCTAGCTAGATGGTTGACAGATTGGATTTCATTTATCTTTAACAAATTGAATCTCCCCTTACTAAAGCCCTTGAAGGCTCAATCAACCAGATCCATGGCAACTTCTGACATATTCCAGTCTAGAGCTTCAATGGATGACATATGTGCTGCTGCAACTTGGTTAAATCCTCATACTTTTATCATTCATTACAAACTAGATCTGGTCTCTAGGGGGAAGAGCAGCCTTTGGCTCAGTCGTACTCAGGAATATCCTTCTTTAGAGTCCACCCAGGATTTTAGGTAGCTGGGGACTCTGTCCCATTAATTGAGCAATGAATGGAAATTGACATCAGATAAGAAAGTTATGTACTCACCATAACATTACATCTGTGTTGTCCATTTTCATTCTTCCTCAACTCCCCACCATTTTTAATGATTGTCTTCTGGAGGAATGAGACACTTCAAGGACATATCATTTAAGTCTTCCTGTCAAGCAGCAAACAAGATCAGAGAGATGTTAGGGGTTGGTGCATTATGGGTAGGGAAGGAGCTTGAGAGTTTGTCGTAGACCACAAATTAGTATAATGGCCTCAGATCCAAACTCATTAGTTGAGGAAGAATGAAAACGGATAATGCAGATGGAATGTTGTGGTGCGTTCATAACTCTTTTTAATAGAATATCATGTTACAGGTAATAATAGATCTATTTTCAACATATGCATATGGTTTTAAGTCCCAACCTTTCCAATTCTGACAATAACTTATCAAATATTACCTTCTCCATTATTTTTCTACACATGAAAGTAGACTTAAGGGTCTTTATGACTGGGTTTGTCCTACTACCCTTTTCCTTAAAGAAAGGTTTAATAAATGCATGTCTCCAGTCTTAAGGAATCTCCCCATATTTATACAACCTAGTAAATAATAGATATAATGGTACAGTAAGTTCTTGCTGAAGTGAGGTTACGTGGATGTCACTAGGACATCTTATCACCCCTGTTTTGCATAAGATTTTGTAAATATATCTGCAGTCTGTTGTACCTGAGAATATATTTTAGAATCTACACACAATTTATCAATTTGTCATTATTCCTTCCACATCTTATGTATCTATAAAATGTTTTCCTATTATGCTGAATATCTTTGTATAAATTTTCTTCAAAATTTTCTTGATCTTATCTCACACTGTTTAATTTGTTTGTCCAGCTTATTAATTTCAGTTTTCAAAGTTGTAGTTTGACCTCTCTTTCATTTCTTGTATTTTTTGTCTCTCACCTTTATCAGGTATTGTGTTCTTATGAACATATATCCTCCTGAAGTTGTGTGCATAGATCCTTTTTCTTTTTTTTTTTTTTTTTTGCATTCAAACAATTTCTCTTTCAAAACTCTCTACATACCTTCTGGAGTATTTTCACTGATCGGATCACTCCATTTAGTTTTAAATAGTGACTGATCTTCTTCGTGTTTCACTGTTGCAGTCATCATACTTGGGTTATCCTGCCAGGGATAGCACTCAGTCGGCCTAAATACCAGAGGCTTAGTATTTCTGCGTTGGTTGCTGTCACTTCAGGACTGATGTCAGGTCATCAGTGGTATAAAAACAGGCAGCCGATGCTATTACATCAGTCTTTCTTGCCAAGGAACCCGAAGCAGAAGCAGTTCGCACAAGTGCCGGTCGGCTGATACCTCAGTTTTCCTTTACGAATTTGAATCATCTTGAAGTCTTCTAAAGCTAAGTACCCCGTTGGGGATCCTTTTTTCTTGCTCTAACCGATGTCAGAAAAAGTTGATAATTGTCTCGCCTGTGGAAAGCAAATACCACACCGAGATTTCCATTCTTACTGTGTCACCTGTTTAGGCCCAGACCATGATGTACCTCGCTGCCGGTTTTGTGCTTTGTTCAACGCCTGAACTATTCATCGTCGGGCCCTTATTGTAGCTAAATACTTTTGTTCTCGATCTCCGTATTCCGAAATGGCTTTGGTAAACCATCCGACTACCGATCTTCCAAAAAAAGTAAGGATAAAGACAGAGACAGACCGGACAGGTCCAAAACTGCCAATGATGCTTCCGTTAAGCTAGTCGCCAGTTCGCCAGTACTCAGTGAGGCACTTTCGCAGCCCCTGATGCCTACTTCAGTGAATTCGCAGGCTGCTACCGAGACCCATTCAGAGTCTGGTATGCCGTGAGACTCTTCTTTGACTAAGGAACCTGCAGATGTCTCTACCTTGGATGGGTCCGGAGCTGCTGTGCAGGCACCGGCTTCTGAGGAAGTTCTTTGCTCTACCGATATTCAACACAAACTGATGACTTCTTTCACATCTTCAGTTCTTTCTAAAACTACCGAGTTTTTAAGGCCAAAAGTATGAGCTACGCCTAAAAAAATGATGACCCAAACTCACGCGCATGCTTCCTTGCCACAATCACAGATGATTAAAATGGCAGAAGACCTGATCATGTTGATTAGGGAAAGCCAGCCTTCCCCTGCTAAAAGAAAAAAGAGACTTGTCCCCAGCAGCTTTATCTGATCAAGAGTCCGACGACTCTGAGGTTTCTGATTATGAAGACATGCCCTTATCTGCCTATGAGGATTCAGATACAGAGGAATCCATTCCTTCTGCCTCCCCTCCAGAGGATTTTTCTTTTGTGAAAGCCTACATACTTTGAGAGAGCATTTTCAGTGGGAATGCCAGGATTATCCTCAGTCCAACAAGAGATTCAGGGAATTTTTAGACTTACCACAGCAGAGACTCTTAGCTATCCCTCCTGGTCTGGATGTTGTGGATGATGTCTTTATAGAGTCCTGTCTAACTCCTGATGCTTTACCCCCTGCTCCCAGGAAACCTGACAGGTACTACAGAGTCCCTGACTCTCACAAATTTCTTTTCAAAAATCATACTGCTGACCCAGAGGTCATCTCCCAAGGACCTAAAGGAATAAAAGCAAATGCAGCTAAGAATCCCACCCCCTTGGACAGGGATTCCTGAGGTTTAGATAGATGGGGTAAAAAAGTATGCACCTCTGCAACTCTTGCATTAGAGCATTAAATTGTCAGTTCCACATGCTGAAATGCTAGCAACATACTATGGAACTTATTAAGCAAAAATTATCCACCCTCTCTGACTGTGCAGAAAATAAAGAATTACAGGAGCTTATGCAGTCTGCAAGCATACCCTGCAATGTGGGTTTGACGCCCTAGAAGCATCTTGCAGGGCAGCAGTCACAGGTTCTGTGCTCAGAAGGCATGCCTGGCTTAAGGAGCAGATCTTGCCAGACCATGTCAAATCAAAATTATTGGACGCACCTCTGAACAAGGACAATCTGTTTGGCACCAAAGCAGAAGAGGTTTTAAAAAAGATGGAAGAAAAAGCTAAGCCTATTCAGACAGTCAAAGATTTTTTGCAAATGCAGCCTCCAAGATTCAGTAGGCATTGCCTCTCAAAGCATTGGCCCTTTCCAGCCCCCTCAAGGCCACCTCAAACTAAACCTAGGGTAAACAGACCCCCCCCAAAAAATAGTCTCATGGTATGCAGAGATCTAAGCAATGGAGTACCTCCACTTCTAAAACAGGGAGTGCTAAGCCACGCCCTTAATGAAAGAATTTACAATGACTTCCCAACTCCTCTCCTCACCTCTGCCCAGTTGCTCATGCCCCTTGGAGGAAAACTCGCCCACCATGTAAAACACTGGACCTCCATCACCAACGATTGATGGGTCCACAACATAGTATCCTAAGGGTACAAATTTTATTTCCACGTGCTGCCAACCCCAAAAGGGTTCCCAGACCTTCCTACAAACCAGTGGGCAGAGGCACAAAACCAAGTTTAGTTCCGTGCTCTCCATAAGGACAATCCAGCCTGTTCCTACAGAACAGATAGGCCAGTGTTTTTATTCCAGACTTTTCCTGGTACCCAGAAAAGAGGGCACTTGATGCCCAATCTTAGATCTATCCATTCTGAACACCTTCCTGGTGGCACCAAAATTCAAAATGCACAACCTACAGCAGCTTCTCCATATGCTGTCCAAAGATGCCTGGTTAGCCACTCTAGATCTAAAGGAGGCCTATCTGCACATCCCAATCAGGGACTCCTGCAGGAAATATCTACATTTCTGGACAGGACCTATGCATTATCAGTTCTCTGCACTTCCCTTTGGCTTGTCCACTGCTCCCAGAGTTTTCACAAAATGCTTGGCTCCAGCCATTGCCTATTGCAGACAGAGAAATATTCAAATGTACCCCTACTTGGACGATTGCCTGATTCAGGCAGACAGTCAGGAAAAGTGTTGCAGCACCTGGCATTTGCAAATGACCTTCTACCCTCCCTGGGGTACACTATCAATATAAAGAAATCCAAACTTGTCCCCAGTCAAAATATTGTATTCCTGGGTGCAAACTTGGACACAGCATCCCAGATGGCAATCCTTACTCCAGAAAAACAAACCTATCTGACAGGATACTTCTCTCATATGGCCACCAAAACCCAGTTATCTGCAAGGAAAATCCTGCAAGCTCTAGGGTTCATGGCCTCCTGCATTCTACTAATTTCATATGCCAGACTGCATATGAGGAAACTTCAATGGTACTTAAAAAGTCTTTGGTGCCAACATTCTCAGGACCTGGAAACTACCATACCTATGATACCTTGTCTAAGGAAAGAGTTCCTCTGGTGGGCATCAGCATGCAACCACAACAAGGGATTTCCTTTACACAACCTCATACTGCCCAGACCCTAACCACAGACACATCAGACTATGCCTGGGGTGCACATCAGGATGGCAGATGCATTCAGGGCAACTGGAGCCCAAATCAAATTTATTTGCACATTAACCAAAAGGAGATGCTAGCTGTTCAGCATGCTCTGACAGCTTTCAGATCCCTACTCTGTCCAGGGCCCCTACTAATCAAAACCAACAACACTACAGTGATGTGGTACATCAACTGACATGGGGGAACCCACTCTTACCCATACTGCAGGCTAGTCACAACCCTCAGGAACACGGCCTCAGCCATGCATATTCACCTGCAAGCTCAATTCCTGCCAGCCAACCAAACTCTCTGGCAGACAACTTAAGCAGAAATCTCCTAGACCCACACGAGTGGCAATTAAACCACAACACCTTCAACCTTGTGACCCAGGAATGGGGTACCCCGAAGGAGGACCTATTTGCCTCCCACTACAACCACCAGCTCAGCAAATTCTGCACCAGGGATGCTCACAGCAAGGCCTGGAAAGTGAATGCCCTGTCCTTCCAGTGGGCAAACCTCTCAGTCTATGCTTATCCCCCTCTATCTCTTCTTACAAGAGTATTACTCAAGATAAGGGAGGAAGACCAAGGGCAATCCTGATTGCCCCAGACTAGCCACGCCAACACTGGTACCCTCCACTGCGCAGTCTGTCACTGTTGCCACCATGGCATCTCCCACAGATCCCAACTCTCCTGACTCAGCAGGAGGGACAGTTCTTGCATCTGCAATTGCAGACCCTGAACCTCGCAGCCTGGCTTATTCCCTGACCTCTTCTCCAGTGGCCAGCCTAAGCAAGCAGGTACTGGATGTCATACATGAAGCCAGACGACCCAGCACTAGACAATCATGTGCTGACAAGTGGAAAAGTTATTGTTCCTGGATCCAGACTAAATGAGCAGATACAGCACAGCCCTCCTTACCTCTCATCCTGGATTACCTAGCAGACCTACTCCACAGGGGCCTATCCTTCTCTTCCATTAAGATCCATGCCTGTGCCATCTCTGCTCATTATAGCACTGAGTCACCTCTCTTCTCGCACCCTCGCATCAAGCAGTTTCTGAGAGGGGCTAACAACTTAAGGCCACCAAGAAGAGCCCCTACCCCAGCTTGGGACCTTAACTTTGTGTTGGAAAAACTCACACTACTCCCCTTTGAGCCTGCAGCATCAGCAGAGTTAAAGTTCCTCTCTTGGAAAACAGCCTTGCTTCTGGCCATCACTTCAGCTAGAAGAGTGTTGGAGCTACAAGCATTTATGGCTGTGGAACTCTTCATTATTTTTCATGCTGACAGGGTCTCCCTCAGGACTAACCCAACTTTCATGCCTAAAATGGTGTCCAGTGTGGCTCTCAACCAATCTATCCATTTGCCCACCTTTTTGCCTAATCCTCAAAATAAGGGGGAAAGGATCCTACACTCTTTAGATGTGCACAGACAGCTCAGATTCTACCTTGATAGGACTAAGCCCTTTAGGAAATCTGACCATTTACTAGTCAGCTTTGCACCAGGGGCAGAGGGCAAGGCCATATCAAAGCAAACCATCTCCAAATGGATAGCACACTGTATCCATTTCTGTTACAAACACCATGGGAAACCACCCCCTCAGGGGGTCAGAACACATTCCACTAGTGCAACTTCAACCTCTACAGCCTTTCTCAGAGGAGTCCCTACCAGAGACATTCTGGAAGCTGCAACTTGGAGTTCTGTTCATACCTTCACCAAGCATTACCATCTGCCTATCTTTTCCAAATCCAGGGCGGGCTTTGCAACCGCAGTCCTGCAGGGCATTCTAGCCAGCCCCAACTCTTCTTGACTGCCTCCACCCTTTCTTCAGCTTTGGGAATCAACCCAAGTGTGATGACTGCAGCAGTGAAACACGAAGAAGATAGTACAGTTATGTACACTTACCATAAATGTAGATGTTCGAGCGTATTCACTGTTGCAGTCCTAGTTTCTCACCCTCCAGCCCCTTTGTCTCTCTCTGTCTTTCTGCCTCACTCCTTGCAGGGGTATTGGTATTTACTTTTTACCGGTGGTGTTTTTCCATCATAACTTAGCTCCCTATTTCGGGGCTCCTGACATTTGGGGCAAGAAAAATTGATGTAATGGCATTGGCTGCCTGTTTTTATACCACTGACGACCCAACATCAGTCCTGAAGTGACAGCAACCAACGCAGAAATACTAAGCCTCTGGTATTCGGGCCGACTGAGGTCTACCCCTGGCAGGATAACCCAAGTGTGATGACTGCAACAGTGAATACACTCAGACATCTACATTTATGGTAAGTGTACACAACTGTACTTTTTGCTTTCATATAATCTGCAATTAATCTTCTGTGTATTGCTTTAGATTTAAGTTTGACAGAATTATTTAGCAACAAATTAACTTTTATAAGCGCATGATCACTGCACATCAGTGGTGGTAAAACTTGACATGAATTAACAGTAATTTCTTTAGGAATGCAAACAATGTCTAGCATGTTCCCTTGTCTTGTAGATTTTTTTTTTGCCATCTGAACATACATTGTGAATAATTTCCTTACTAATGTTGTTGAATCAATATTATTCGTCTCTGTTTCTGGTAAATTTAAGTCCCCAGCCACTATTATTCTTCCATCCTGTGTTTCATGCAAGAAATGTATGAATTCCTCTAGGTCATCAGTAGTTGACTTTGGTTGTCTATACACTCCAAAAATTATATGTTTCAAGACTGTCTTTTTTATCACAGTTACACAATCTATAGTATTGGTGTTATCACTCAACATGTAGTAATCATAGGTCTTATAACTGTCTTTAATCGCTATCATAACACCCACCTCCACCTGATTTTTTGTTAGACTGTTTGTTACAGTAAAAACATTTATACATTGACAGAACTGGTTTTCATTGTTCTTTAACTATGGTACAGAAACAATAGCAACATCAATCTTGTTGGAACGTAGCAAATTATCCAATAAAAAAAACTTTGTTATTAGTGCTCCAAGTATTGACAACCTCCAGAGATGCATCAAATATTGTTATCTGTGAACTGTTATATTTTTGATCTGGTAAAAATCCTGCCTTGTCTTTGTCAAATATTGGAAAATATCTGCTGCAAAAATTATTTTCCCTGATCTTGACATGGAAGGCAGTCTCTAGCCTGCAGTCCAAATATATTCTTGGCCTCTTCTACTACCTCTCCTATATTACCATTTCCTCTCTGATTAGTTGTCCCAGTGCATTGGTTCATTTGCCAGTTTTCTGCAGTCAATTCCAGCCCCCTCTTACCTATTTTCTATACTCCTAATTGCAGCCATCCTTGTTGGCAAAATCTCCTTTCTTCATTCCTGTGTTGGCTTAGTTCTTAGAATGTTTTCTGCTACTTTATGAGTATAATACTGTGTATGTCTGTTGTTAATCTCCTTAAGGATCAGCACCCAAAATCCCAGTCTCTCCTTATTTCTTCAGCTTCCCTCCTGTTTCATTATCACCCCTTTCCAGTTTGAATTATAGTTTTCTGCTTGTGTTATATAAAGTAACCTTAACTGTGCAGCTTTGAAATATCTCTTCAAATCAGGTAATCCCAAACTATCTTTCTCTATTGGAAGGATCAACTTATCCCACTTGACTTTTGCCCTCTTCTGCTCCCAGAAAAAATTCTTCTCTGTTTATTAAATTGCTTAGCCACAATTCTCCACTGATTGATAAAATATGCCTGACCTGTATGTAAAACTAAAGGGACTAAAACATTTTCACTGCTTGTATCTTGCTCCCCATATTCATAAAAGACAGATTCCAGTTTTGTTTAGTCTCTTCCCACATATTCTTAGCTAACGTAACAGAATCCTTTTTACCCCATACTCTAAGTACTTCATTGTATCATGTTCCCATAAATATGGGCATTGCTGAACCAATTTATGCGTGGGTACTAGTTTGCAGCTAATTGACTTTGTTTTATCTTCATTAAATTTCTATCCCCCAAAAAACATGAAACTGACTCAGAATGTTCCACAACACTGGAATGTCCTTTTCTGGTTTTATTAGGTACATAATATCATCTGCAAATAAAACCAACTTTTCTTGATTAACATACCAGTTATATCCCGAAACTTCTGCTAAAATGTTATTAGTCCCACCTGTTATGTATAACAGCTTTTTTAATGTCTAGTTTCAGCTTTTGTGTTACATGCATACACTAATGTTTGGCTGGCTGATCTTTTATACAGTTGTTTATTTTCTTATCCATTTGAACCTCTTATCACATCTTACAAAACTTTTGGTTTTATTGAAAGCCCTCAAACAAAAAAAACACACCCTAATGTCCCCCCTAAAACTTATTAAATTAATAGAAACATACAAAACTATGTACATCTTCAAATACTGAAGTTTTACCCTCCTAATAGGAACAGTTGTCCCAAACTGACAGCCATATTTATAGACTTGAGTTATCCTAAAAGAAAGTTTATCCATGATAAGACACATGGTGCAGCCTGTGCTTCTACTAAATGTTGTCTTATTTTGTCTTATCTCTATAGCCCTCCCAGGTGAGAAAATACCTGAATGCTTTCAGAGAACATTATCTCCTAGCCAATCTCTCTTTTTTTTCTATCCAATGTCTCTTTATCACATTGTAGCCAATTTTTCTTTGTCATATTGCCTCCATGGAGAAATGAGGATCAGATACAGAATTGATACTAAGCATACATTTATTTTTTTAAAACACATTTATTGAACTATCACTTGAGACATAGGCAAATTTATATTTATATAAAATTAATCAAACTGTATTAACAAGTTTACATTTACAAACATTATACTTCACATATATTGCTATATATCATATAACTTAATCAACATTACATAAAGTATTCAGTTCCTGCCTTTTTTAAACAAGAAAGATCTATATTAAACCATTGCATATGGCATAGGCAATCATACATTTATATAAATGAAAACAAACCACAGTGAACACAGTCCTAGTTGCAAGCATTTTACGTCACAAACCATACTGACACACTCCCAGTTGCAAACATTGTACATCACTTATAATTTACCCAATCATTTTCAGTCAAACATTACATGGGTCATTTAAGTCCTGGCTTCTTTTAAACCTCATTCCTCTCCTGCATGCATTGTACCCCAAAATTTCAAATTTTTCCTATGTAATTTGCCCCTTCCCTTTTCTAAAGATCTCAGTTCTAGTTGTTTTATCTCTGTTACTATATTCACTACTTCTAATGCAGTTGGTTTAGATTTTGATTTCCATTTTCTAGCAATTGCATTTTTGGCAGCCACCATAATTAGACACAGTAAGGCCTTACCATGGGTAGACACTTCTGATTCTGTATCATAGCTCAGAAAAATCATCTTCCTCATCACGCCAATCTGCCCAACCAGCATCTCCAACATTGCATCCCACAGGGGATCCTTAAAGTGCACCAACTCACCATACTCCCAGAAAATATATTCCCAATTACCTCTTTCTTCCCCGTTACACCTCCAGCATTTGCGGTCTACCTGAGGAAAAATTATCTGGAGTCGACTTGGGATATAAAATATCAGTTTAAACATTTCCAAGCAAAAATCCTAAATTTTCTAGATTTTGTTGCATATTTGGGAGACTTGCATATATCTTCCCATTGTTTCTTTGTGAATTTCTTATGCAGTCTCTCTTCCCAATCCTTTCTAACCTCCTCTGATTGATTCTTATAGTTATCGTGCAGTATTTTATATGCTGTACTAAATATTCCTTTTTTAATGGCAGCTTCTGTTCTAGATTATATTAAAAACCTCTACCAGTGCTGGTCTTCAGCTTACTGTCCCCCTATTTCTTTCTCTTTGCCTATGCTCTGTTATCAGTCTTTGATGGGGAAGGCAATCTCTAACCTGCAGTCTAAAAAATTCTTGGTGACTTTTAATTCTGTCATCTTTCCCTCTCTAGTTATTTGATCCCAGTACCCTGGTTCCTTTGCCAGGGTACTGAGATCAAATAACTAGACAGGGAAAGATCCCAGTACCCTGGTTCCTTTGCCATAAGCCGCGGTGGTGCAGCGGTAGCATTGTCGACTCACAGCAAGAGGTTCTCCCGTTTGATTCTTGGCTGGAGCACCTTATGTGTGGAGTCTGCATGTCCACCCCACAGTCGAGTGGCATTCGAAAGATGTGTAGAATGGGCGTGCCTTTGTTGAAGGTTGGACGTCGAGCTGGCACCTTGGCACCGTAAAAATCTACTGCCAATCATTAGCAGACCGGAGTTCCGCTGTGGCGACCCCTAACTGGGAAAAGCCGAAAGAAGAACAACAACCCTGGTTCCTTTGCTGGTTTTCTTCAATAAATTCCAGCCCCTCTAGCCTATTGTTTATATCCCTAATTGCAGTTATCCCTATTGGCAGAATCCCCTTTCTCTATTCTCATGTTGGCTTAGTTCTTAGGATACTTTCCGCTACTTTACAGATGTAATATTCTGTATGATTATTGTTACTGTCCTTAAAGGTCTGCCTCCAAAATCTCAGTCTCTCCTTGTTTCTTGAGCCCCACCACCCTGCTTTGTCATCATCCCTTTCCACTTTGAATTATACTTTTCTGCTTGTGCTATGTATAGGAGCCTTAACTGTATACATCTGAAATGGGTCCCCTTCACATGATCGACTTTTCACAAAGTCGAAGATCGACTTTTGAAAAGTCGACCATGGGGAACCGCAATCTCCGTACAGTGCGGAATGGGAAAATTCCCCTCTTCCGCACTGTAGTGCGATCTCGGAGTTGGTATATTTAAGTTATGGGGGGGCGGAGCTCCCATGGGGGTGCAGGGGGTGGAGCCACCCTGCTAACAACGTTTAGGTAAGTGTTGGTTGTGTTTTTGTGTTTTTTTTTTACATGTTTGGCTTTTCAAAAGTCGATCATATGGTCTCGGCCATATGAATTTTGACTTTGTGAAAAGTCGATCATGTAAAGTAGACCCATCTGAAATACCCCTTCAAATCAGGTAATCCCAATCCATCCTGTTCTACTGGAAAAATTAACCTTATCCTACTTGACTCTTCCAGTCCTCCCCTCCCAGATAAAGTCATTCAGCTCTTTATTAGTTTTTATCTTCAACTTCTCTGGCTGATAAAAATGTGCCTGACCTGTGTATAAGACTAATGGGACTAAAACATTTTAATTGCTTGTTTCTTGCTATCCATATCAATACATCAAAACTTCCATTTTTCTCAGTTTTTATCATCATTCTCTTTCGGCTTTTTTTTTAGAGAAGGGGCCACAGGCGGATCATCTCTTTCCATTTCTTCCCCTCCTCCTCTTGCTGTCTCACCACCACCCACCGCCTGCCTCTCTCTCTCCGTCCCATAAACCTTATCTTAGGCCTTCCTTCCTCCTCTTACCTGGCAGCTCCCCCCTTCATCTTTTCCCAATCATCCCATCCTCATCATCCCTCATCCATGTCCTCAGCAAACATCCTCCTCTCTCTTGTCTCTTGCTTTGTCTCCAAACACTGTCCTCTAATATACCACCCCTATCCTAATCCTATCCTAATCCTATCCTAGTCACACCAAGGTCTCACTACACTCTTGTAGACCTTCCTTTTCACTCTTCGGATACCGTCATGTCACAAAAATCACTCCTGATCACTCAGTTTTTATATTATCTTTTATTTAGTCTCTTATCACGTATCCTTAGCTGCCACACCAGAATCATTTTTAATCCGTACTCCTAAATACTTCATTTTATTGGGTCCCTATTATTTATCGAACCCAATAAATTGCGAACGCTGTTTAGTCTAACGTCATTACGCGAAATGGCAAAATACCGAAAGCACAGAACAGCGATTTTTTTTCCTAGGGAAAAAAATCACTGTGGCATTTGTGGGACTTTGCCATTTCCTCCACTGTGGTGCGATCTTGGAATTGGTATATTTAAGTAGGGGGGTGTGGGGGGAAGCCCCCCACTTTATTTGTGTTTGTGTTCGACATTTTGGGTTTTAGGGGATTGTGGGTCGATTATATAGTGTTTGCAATTCATTGTGTTTGCTTATATAATATAGACCCATTTTATCATGTCCCTGTAAATATGGATATTGCTAAACCAATTCATTTGTGGGTACATAATTTACTGCTGTTGCCTTTGTCTTAGCTTCATTAATTTTGTATCCTGAAAAGATCTGAAACTGTCTCAAAATGTTCCACAACACTCTAATGTCTCTTTCTGGTTTTGTCAGGTATAAAATAATGTCATCTGCAAATAGAGCCAGCTTATCTTGACTACCATCCCAATTATATCCTTGAATTTCTGAGTCCCTTATTTTTCTTTGCCAGTGGTTCTAAATATAATGCAAATAACAAAGGGAACAGAGGACACCCCTGCCTGGTTCCTCTGCTCATAAGCAGAAATTATCAGAGAAGACCCCCACCCATTTTAATTTTTGCCTCTAATCCCTCATATATTTTCCTAATCAACCTTATAATTTTTTTGAGAATTGTGAATGCTTCCACTGCCCTACTCATAAGTCCCAGTTTACTCAAGCATACATTTATTCAGTAGAAAAAAAGCCTTATAATAGGTAGTATTCTTTTTCAGTTAACTTGCTTTCTCTTAAAATTTGTTTCTAGATCAAGGTAAGGGCTTTAATCTTGCTGTTCTCCCATACAAGAATGAGAGAAAAAGCAGATTATTTTATTCTTTTGTCACACTCTTCTAACCAGACTTTTTCTTTACATTGCAGTGCCTACACTTCTTAAAACTGAAAAGGAGAAAGAGAGAAGGGGAGAAAGAAAAAAAAGGAGCATCTGTTTACAGTAGTATCTCTATTACACTTAAAAACATCTTAGAAAACTTCAAGTTTTAGCATGCAAAGAAAACCATACTCTGTAAAAATAGTACTATTAAGAAAAAAAAATATTTTACTTACATTTAACTTTCTCCTGCCTCTTCCCGTCTGCCAAGTATTTTTCCAGACATTAATGACATGAAGTAGGTTATATACGCAAGTTCTGTACAAGTCCAACAATGTCCAAAAAAGTCAAATTTTTCCAGATTTTTTTTCTGTCATATTTCACAAATATAATTATTGCTTTTTAATCCCACATTTGTCAGTTTCCATGTTACTGGTTTTATTCCTGTTCATCTTCATTTCCAAATCCTGTCTCTGCTTCATTTCCAGTGTTCTCTCAGGTCTAGTCAACTCGTGCTCCCTTCCTTCTCTCCAGCATTTTCCATTGAATCATTGGAAAAGGTTTCAGTAGCACAAGTCTGTCTGTGATCTTTATTACCAGAAGAACAAGAAGCAGCATGTCCTTCTGTTTCACAGTTCACATATTGTTGGACAAATGTTGTATTTTCTCCTTAGCATGTACTTCATCAAAAATGATTTTGTCCCTGCAAGGAAGAATATTTTGAAGATAGCTGGGTACAGTAGTTTGAATCTCACACCTGTCTCTCAACATTCCCTGAAAAGTGGAATGAATTTACTTCTGTTCTGCATGGTGTACAGTGAGTAATCATTCTCCACAAATACCCTGTTGTCTCTCACTTTTAGTATTTTGTCCTTCTGCCGCATTTTGTTAGAATCAATTTCTTCTGCTGGTAGGATTGCATCTTTACTATTAAAGGTATAGGTTGCTTTCTTATAGCTAGGTTTGGAGCATACACACAATATGCCCTATCAACTAACAACTTCTGCTGTGGAATACCAGTCCAGTTGCTTATTTGTGCTTTCATAAAATGAATACAGTCTGTTCCGTCCAGCTTCTCTGTTACAGCCAAACATTTCGATTTTCCCTACATGCTCTTTCCTCTAATTCTATTATTTTTTGCAACATCTCTCCTTGAACAGTCTCATGCTCAGCCAACCTTCATTTCAACCTCTGATTTTTGCAGTTTTGTCAGTTCATCTGAATATCTGTTTAAAGCTTCTATTTTTCCAACCTTTTGCTGTTTGAGTTGATATACTCTATCAGTGTTTTGTTTATTGCAACCAGGTCTGTGTGCAGTTGTCTTATGCTTTCCTCTAGGGTACTGGAAGTCATGTGTGGAGCTTGCACTGCCTTTTGCTGAACAGGTGCAGTACTTTTCCCCAGTCAGTGTTTTTTTCCCTCACCTTTTTATTTTTATTTTATTTTTTATTTTTTTATTTATTTAGCATTTGTTAACCGGGAAAGTCCGACTTGGAACAAAGCCAATTTTCAGCAGAGGCCCGGGGAGAAATGCTACAGATGCATGTCTGTGAAAGATGTCTTTTGTATCTGATTTTCCTTCAGGTCCTTTCTATTTCTTTTTTTTTTCCTGGCATCCAGGCAGTACACTTACTAAATAAAATGTATCCAGAAACACAAAAGTCCACTGGTCTTCTCTGCTAAGTTTCTGTTTTTACACTGGGATAGCCAGAATTAAGATGTTACTCAATGTGCAGCCATCGTGGAAGTCTTCTGCAGAATAATAGAGAGCTATGTTCCTCTTCAAAGCACATACCTTGGACACATTTGAAAGATAGGCATCCATGTTCTCCCCTGTCTCATACAGACACAGATTTTGTGGTGTTTGTTGACTCTCAGGACCAATCACTCAATAATAAAATGAACACTGGCTAGCCATAACCCTCCTCCTTGACTTTATGACAAGCAGTTGTAGTAACCAAAGCATTACCATGGATCCCTTGCTCACACTTCTCAACTCCTTTGCTCAAGAATTCTGGACAAAGATAAAAATAATTTGGGGGTGGGGCATAATCAGGGGAGAGTTTTAAATATTTATCTTATGAGTTCATTGCAGTTGTCCCTGATTTTGTTTCAGAGATTTGCTCTGTCCCTCCTAATCCCTCCTAAGACTAGTGATTTGGGAGAAAAAGTGGTGGATTATACTTAATAAAGAAGGATAATTAGCTACAGACTTCTTTTCCTTCGGGAAATGCATGCCATTTTAAAAGTTGATAGAATAAGAGAAAATAAAGTTAATAGCTCTAATATTTTAAAAAGGTGTCCCTGATTATTTCAAGATTTATCCCAGATTCCGGAGGTAAGAGGTAGAGAGGCCAGCTCTTAGAAAGTTGCTAGAGTAACAGGTTTTGCATAACCTGTATTTTCTGAAGGGTATGATGCCTGAAACTCATATACATCTGATTACTGAATGACTGCAATTGAAATGACTTATCAGAAAGTCACACAGGTGTAGAAAAGAATGTAGAATAATAGGAGGAAAATCTGCACATTCTACAAAATTCTGAATAGCTGAGAATTATACCCTTAATAATAACTTAAAAAAAATCCAAAGAAGTCTCAGCACCATTCTTTTCCCAGAATTGAACCTTAACTGTCATCTGTTTACCCAAGCTTGTTACTTTGAGTCTGTTTTAACAAATAAAAATTTTAACAAATTTTAACAAATAAAAATAAAACTTAACAAATGTAAAATAAATAAATAAATAAAATCATTTTAATGCTCTCTTTGCCCCCATCTGCTGCACTTATTTGTATAATCTGCACAATTTTTTACGCCACATGTGACAATAAGCATATTTAAGAAAACGTGCCTCAGGACTAACTTTTATGACAGTTCTCTTCTTATAGTTCTTGAATTTTGTAATGAAACTAGTGAGGGGGAAATTCCAGATTTGAGTAATGAGTACTAAAACATCAATAATATAGTAGCTGTACCATTTCAAAAACTGAAGATATGAAAGTGGAAGAAGTAGTCAAAATATCCAAAAAAGTCAGGGATATTTTGCAAAAATCTGGGAATTTGAGAGTTATGCTTTCTGCAAGAACAAGAAACACATACACAGACACTTATTTGTAGTCGCACATTCGCCTCACTCGAGCACCCACAATTACATACATTCCCATGCTCGCACATATGATCACACACACACACACACACACACACACACACACACACACACACACACGTCCATTGTACGTTAAGTCAGGATGCATATGTCTCTTGACACCTGTAACTTCAGACAGTTTTTGAACAATAAGAAGTATGGAACTCTAATGACTGACCTTACAGCTTTACTCAAATCCTCAGTGACTGTCACAGACTTTCCAGAAAATAAAATATCTTATGAGGAATAGAGAAACTATGAGTCAAAATCAGAGATGTCCTGGAGAAACTGAAGGAGTTAGATTTGTTTATTTCACATAAAGTAATATTGGCAAGTACAATAACAAACTGCGTTTTTTTTTTTTTGGTTGTATGCTTTACAACCAGTTGTAGTGCACAGACTGCATCTGTGCTTCACTATGGCTACAAACAGCAGCCAATAAGATGCAGATGTAGGAGGGACCAATGCTGCACATTTCTTTCTTTCTTTCTTTCCTTCTTTTTTTTTTTTATTACAAAATGCAGATTCCGCTTATGTAGCGGAAACTTTTCTGCTTTTGCAGTTGAATAGGTGTTATTGTTTCAGCTGACAAGTCAGCCAAGGGCATATTCCATAAGTCTGTGGAAAGTTGGGTGTGGGTGGGGGAGGCTCCCACCCATCCTCCCTATGGTTCTGGCACCCTTGTGTTTAAAGCTTCTTCCATTTTTCCAGCCTTTTGTCATTTAAGTTGATGCACTCCTTCAGTGTTTTGTTTATTTTAATCAGCTGTAAGCATATTCGAGTTCCTATTATTTAAGCGAACACTTAAAGTTGTGGATGCTGTTTCTTTGAACGTGTTAATGCGAAATGGCAAAATGCCGAAAGCACAGAACAGCCGTTTTTGGGACGTTGCCATTTCCTCCACTGTGGTGCGATCTCAGAGTTGGTATATTTAAGTAGGGGGGAGTGGGGGGCAAAACCCCCACTTTGTTTTGTGGGGGTTTTTTTCTTTTTATGGATCAGCAATTTTTTCCCTGGGAAAAAAATCGCTGATCCGTGTGTTTGACATTTTGCATTTGCGGACTGTTTAGGTCGATTGTATAGCATTCGCAATTTCAAGCGTTCGCTAATGTAAGTAATATAGACTCACATATTTGTCTTATTTTTTTCCTGTAGATTACTGGAAGACATGTCTTGCACCAAAGTTGAAACTCCTTTTTGCTGAACAGCTGTAGGACTCCTCCCAGTCAGTATTTTCTCTTCACCCTTTGTGGTTGATTTTCTTTCAGGTTCTCTAAATTTCTTTGCTGGCATCCAAGCAGTGCACTTACTCACCTGTAACTGAAATTTAACAAAAAAAGACAAATTCACTGGCTGTCCTTTCAGAGTTTCTGTTTTCACGCTGGAGAGCTGAAATTAAGCTGTTGCTCATTTTGCAGCCATCTTGAATATCCTTTCTAGTGTCTCAGTATTAGCTTACACATTACTCATATTAGGGATACACTATAAATCTAAATTAATTTTATACTGATAAATCTTGCTTAATAGAAAATGTTTAGTTGGAGTGTGTACAAATTCGGGGCTAAAGAGCAGCAAATGCTAAGTACCACGCTATTCAAAATGTTTGCACAAAGTTTAATTCTTCTAGTTTATTCGGATTGCTTTAAATTTGCTGTGGTAATAACTGTCTATTGATTAGAAAACCACCTTTTATTGATAGCTGACTTTCTAAATTGAAAACTGTGTGACATGAGCTGTGGCTTTAGTTTAAATGCCACTTAGCAGCATACTTAGGGAAGCTTCTAGTCTAAAAACATTTCATCTTCTTGATTTAATATTCTCATCATTATTTCTGGCTTTCTGGCGGTAATATTCTGATTTGTACCATATTTACAAACGCATTTGTTTTGTTGGTCTGTTTTTTAATTACTCTTTCTTCTTCAGTTTCTTTTGACATATTCTTTACATTCATACTTTCTGCTATTTTGCCTATTTGAGGCTCTGAAAGAAGGCGGTATAATAGAGTCCTCAAATAAACTACAGAACTGTCTGTAAAGACCAAGCATTTTCAAACAACTAACACGTCTGATTAAATATCACAGTAATAGTTTCCATTTTCTTTATACTTAAATTCAGCCATCCAGTGTTGCACCCAGGTCTTACAGTGACCCCATGAGCAGTTGGCATTCGTAGAGTTTACTAGGTAGAGATCAATCAAATATGTTGCTGTTCAACAGCTCAAGTTATTAAGAGTGATAAAGATAGCAGCATAAAAAGAGATGTAAAGAAAAACAGGCCTGATGCACTCAACTGAATACAGATGTTTGAATGGATTGGAAATCTGAAAAAAAACTATCAGGTGAAGTTGATATTGAATGACAATAACCCCCCTATCAGTTGTACCCTAGCCACATAAATGGATCCCTTTTCATATATGAAAAAAAGATTGAGAACTTGAGAAATTCAAAAAGGTAAACATTATTGAAATGAGTCTATCCCATAGTAATTTGATTCCCCCCAAAATCTAACAAGTCGGTTGAGGTGAGGTAGCTAACTCAGCAATACTGAGAGATGTGCGTTTTACATGTGTTGTAGATTACATAATAACTGAAATAAGTGGAGCAAAAGTGTTAATCAAACTGAATTTTAAATGTTAGCACCACCTATAGTTATGTTGAGAAGGCAGAAATACTACCACTTTCTCAACAAGTGTAGTCCTGATAAGCATCTTATATTTTTCAGCGTGTGACTCGACATCATTTATAAGGTAGGAATTATATGTGCCATTGTCAACAGCATCCTGACAATGAGGACATTTTGTATTTGCCTGTCCCAAACCCCTGGGTGGAGAGATGAGCAGTCTTCTTTACCATACCTTCCCATGTGAGGTTTGCTCATGCATACCCACTGTGAATGATGACAAAATCACTAGTGGCTTGGTGTGCTGAATGTCCACCCATAGGCTTTGCATATGCATCTTCCCTCAAGAGAACTGGTGCATTATGTGGTAGGTTTCACTCTGCCTTCCTTTCAAGATAGGCACACCCCTCCCACCTGCCATTGTCATTAGGTGCCTGAGGTGCTAGTCAGACTCAAATCACCTGGGAATTAGACCTGGCCTACACCCTCAGAGCTAGCAAAGTGAAAAGTTTCGATTTGTTTTGATTACATTTAACATTTTATGGATTCATTTTCCCAAGTAAAAGAATGTTAACAGACCTAATAAAGGTAAAAACAGTTCCAGACGTGACATATTCTACCAATGTAAATGAGTCAAGAAACTGTAAGGCATAGCTAACTACTGCTGTAGACACAGTAGGGATTTTATCACTAACATAGCATGAATTAGAGAGCTATTCAAGAGAGTTGTGAGTTTTATGGTTAAGAAACCCCAGAAAGCCCTCAATCAATTAAGCAAAAAACGTAAGTTCATATACTGTTTTGTCCTACTTTAGTACTGATTGCTGAAACAACATGGAAGTTGATACCAGCACATTAAGCCTAGGGGCAGTCTGAAGTTAGACACAAAATGACTAACAGGAGGTAGTGGCATAAGCAAGTATGACCTCTCTTGATGTAGAAAAAAAGGTATAACCAAACAGAGAATGGAATTCCTGACTACATGAGCATGGTGAAGACTGTAGGAGATATGTCTAGATGAAAATGAACATGTTTTAGGTCTGAACACTGTAGCTTTCCCATGCCTTAGCTGTGATAAAAAGAACTTATTTGTCAGTAGGATAGTGCTTGTAGGCTTATTCCAGATTCATGTAATGAGCTGTGTCCAGACTTGCTGCATGCACACCAAAATACAGATATTGTTCTCTTAAAATATACCAGTGTGTCGTATTGGTTAACACTGGCATGCCAGTTGCTTACAGACATCTGAAAGAATGTGAATCTTGTCATCAACAAGCAAGGAATATGGCATCCATCTCCCTTTAGTTTTACATAATTCCAAATATTGTAGGTGTAAGGACAAGTCAGTAAATCTTTTTTCTTTTAACTTTGTAGCCCACAAGGAGATGGTACCTTTATCTACAAAATTAATTTCGAGGCATGTTTAAATTACATCACTACATCACTGGTAGTAACTTTCTGAAAAAGTGCAACATTTATCAAGTTTTAACTAAGAAGCATGAATCAGGGGTATTTTCCTTGATTTCCTACAAGTGAAAGCTGACTAGTTCTACTGAAACATGACTAGGTGAGATTAAAGGCAGAATTACTTGTGCTGTGTGTTACGACTGTGCCCTGGCCCAGCAGTCAAGGAGCCTCAGTCCTCACCACTAACACCAGGGAAGGCATCTCATATAAGAGGAAAGGATAAGAAATACACACAGTAAAGTACAATTTCTCTTAAGTGCACACAGAGATCACAGTCAGTCTGGGGCTGGTTGCTCCCTTGCTCTCCAGGTCCCCAATAAGATTCCCCACTGGCACAGCTATAGTGTCCAGATCTCAGCCTAGCTGACAAGCTAACCTCCATTACCCTCTCTGTCCCACCAGTGCTCGTGTCCCTGCCCATGTAGCTGACATACCACAAACACTTTGAGATAAGTATTTATACAACTTCATAGACACTCCTGGGAAGGGCTGACACAGATTCTCCAGCTGTGCCCCTTTACCCAAACTATATGGTAGTAATTTCTGCCACTACCAGCTAATACTTATCAGCTACCCAAAGGCCCTTAAAAGGGTGTCCAATTATTACTGTGCAATATTATTATCCAGTTGGTAAGTGTGACTAAGCAATCTTAAGGCTTTGGAAGGGCTTATTACAGGATTACTTATAAGCATGCACTGTACTCTAGAGATTAACTTGTCTCTACACAAACCAGCAACAAGTAAAGGTTTTTAAAATATTTAATAATAAATAATTAAAACACAAGACAATACTATTACAACACAGTGATATCTAAGAGTTCAGAGATCACACAGAAACTTAAAACAATACAGTAGGAAAGTTCTGATATAACAGAAAAACACTTGTCTAACTTTCTTCTAAGTTCCTAGCTATTACTACAAGAACACATACTTCTAAGACGCTACATACACAAGATAACAGGCAGAGTACTGATAAGTTGGATATCAAGATCAAAATGCTTACAGTCTCTCTCTGAACAATAGTTTTTAAACTCACTAACAAACAGCTCTGCTAGAGCCCTCCCAAATTACATCATTTTGGCACTTAGGTTTTCCCAGTACACACATTACATCATTTTGACACTTAGTCTGGGTTCCCAGGCAAAAAGGCCACATTATTTAGCAAGCTAACACCTGTTCAGGAAAATACAACAATAAAAGACATTTCACATGTACACTCTAGCAATTATTCCTTAAGTTAAGACAATAGAAAGAATGTGTTCAGCCAGCCACTTAGGTACCACTATTTAGATCAAAAGGGTATACAAGACACAAATTTGACTTCAAAGAACAGATGTGAAATGCTTGGCTTAGTTTTCATTACAGCAGATGGCAATGTTGCTACAATCTTGAAATTCACATTTTCCAGTGTTTTCTTTCATTTAAGAAACAAGGCTGTATTTTTACATTTATATTTACAAATGATAGAATTATATATCAGATTCTATTTGTCTAGGCTGGCAGCCTTTGCCCATCTGCCCCCAATATTCACATCTCTCCCCCCTTTGGAGAACTCAAGCTAGTTTTTCAAGTGACCCTTGATAAACGCCGCTTGAGAGGGTTAGGTCTATCTGAGGGCACCTCACCCCATTCCCTGTCTTGAGAGCCCATCTGCATCAGCCTTGCTACTCCCACTGCGGTGCTGCACTGACATATCATATGCTTGCAACCCCAGGCTCCATCTTAGCAACTTGGCATTTTGCTGACTGGCTCTGTTTAACCATGTTAGAGGGTTGTGATCTGTCATTACAGTGAATTTCCTTCCATACAGATAAGGCTGAAGTTTCTGCAGTGCCCACACTATGGCTAGACATTCCTTTTCTACAGCTGCATAGCATTCCTCCCTGGGTTGGAGCCTATGACTGAGATAAACCACTGGATGCTCCTCCCCCTCTGTAGAAATCTGGCTAAGTACAGCACCCACCCCATGGTTTGAAGCATCCACTTGCGCAACTAATTCTTTGCTGTAATCTGGATTGGCTAACACAGGGGGTCCTTCCAAAGCTTCTTTAAGCTTCTAGAATGCCTGCTTACATGCTGGGGTCCACACTACCTTATCTGGCCTGTTCTTCTTTGTCAAGTCTGTGAGGGGAGCAACTATGGTACTATACTTGGGGACAACTTTCTGTAGTACCCTGCTGTCCCTAAGAATGCCCTCACCTGCTTTTTGGTAACAAGTGCAGGCCATGCCTGAATAGCTTCCACTTTGGCAGGTTCTGACCTTATCTTACTACTCCCCACTCTATGTCCTAGGTAAGAGACCTCTGTCATATCCACCTGACATTTGCTCGGCTTAATGGTCACCCCTGCCTCTGTAGTCTGTCCAGCACCTCCCTGACATGCTGAAGGTGCTCTGGCCAGGAATGGCTGTAGATAGCAATAACATCTAGGTAAGTAAGTGCAAACCCTCCTGCTAGGATATTATCCACCAGCTTCTGGAAAGTCGCTGGAGCATTCTTCATCCCAAAGGGCATCTTTGTGAACTCATGCAAGCCAAAAGGAGTCACAAAGGCTGACTTCTCTCTAGCACTGGGAGTCAAGGGCACCTGCCAGTAACTCTTGGTAAGATCAATGGTTGTAAGATACTTAGCCCCACCCAGCTGCTCTAGGGCCTCATCTGTCCTAGGCATGGGGTAAGCATCCGACTCTGTATGACTATTTAATTTCCTGTAATCCACACAGAACCTGGTGCTGCCATCCTTCTTTGGCAACAACACCACTGGCGTGGCCCAGGGACTGTTGGACTCTTGAATCACCCCTAGTTCCAACATCTCCTGTACCTCTTCCCTCAGAGTCTGTTTGACTCTCTCAGGCACCCTATAAGGAGCCTGCCTAATAGGCCTTTTGGGTCCTGTATCCACCTGGTGCTGCACCAGGTGGGTGCACCCTGGTTTCCCAGTGAACATGTCCCCAAATTCCTGCAACACTGCTCAGATTTCTCGAACCTGGGTAGGAGATAGCTGCTGGGATATTGCTACCCCTTCCACCGAGGTGTCAGCCTGAGCCTCACTGAGGAGATCAGTCACAAGATCTCCCTCAGACTCCTTCTGCAATCCACTGTAAACTCTCAGCACAAGGACCTCCCTATCATGGTAAGGTTTCATCATGTTAACATGGTACAATTTGTGCCCCTGCCGTCTTCCTAGCACTTCCACCATGTAGTTAACATCACTTACCTTTCTTACCACCTTGTAGGGTCCCTCCCAAGCTGCTTGCAGCTTGTTGTGTCTGACAGGAATGAGAATCATTACCTGCTGCCCCACAGCATACTCTCTAGCTCGAGCATTCCTGTCATACCACACCTTTTTCTGTTCTTGGGCTTCTGCCACGTTCTCCTGGGCCAAGCCCATGAGTTCCCTGAGCCTTGTCTTGAGGTTTAGGATGTATGCCACAACAGATTCCTTGTGAGACACTCACCTTCCCACTCATCTCGAATTAAATCTAGAGGTCCCCTCACCCTATGCCCATGCAGCAACTCAAAGGGTGAAAAGCCTGTGGATTCCTGGGGAACTTCTCTGTAAGCAAACAGATGGGACAAATATTTGTCCCACTCCCTCTTAAACTGATCTGCAAATGCCCGTAGCATGGACTTGATTGTAGAGTTTAAACTCTCAACAAGACCATTAGTCTGGGGATGGTAGGGGGTGGTCTTCATGTGTTTCACCCCACAGGACTTCCACAGACAAGCCAGCAGGTCTGACATGAAATTGGCACCTCGGTCAGTCAGTATTTCTTTTGGGAAACCAACCTTGCTGAAAATCTCTAACAGAGCATTTTCCACCTTCTCTGCCTCAATGGAGGGCAAAGCCACTGCCTCAGGGTATTGTGTAGCATAATCCACTACCACTAGGATATACTTTTTCCCTGTGGAACTTGGGGTACTCAGAGGACCCACAATATCCATAGCTACCCTCTGAAATGACTCCTCAATCACAGGCAAAGGCATCAAAGGAGCTCTCACCTTGTCTCCTGCATTGCCTAACTTTTGGCACTTCTCACAGGTCCTGCAGTACCCTGTTACATCTCTGGAAATTCCAGGCAAATAGATGTTTTGCATAATACGCCTCTTTGCACGTTTTATGCCCATATGACCTGCAGAAGGAATATCATGGACTACGGCTAGAAGTGCCAGATGGTAGGCTCTAGGCACTACCAACTCCTGTACTGTCTCACCTTCTAGCCCTCCCTCAGGGGTCCACTCTCTGTATAGTAACCCTTTGTCCCAGTATACAGATTCCCCCTTCCCTTGGGAATCAGGTGCCTCCCTAGCTACCTGCCTCAGGCCTTGCAATGTAGGGTCTGAGAGCTGAGCCTGTCTCAACTCTCTCCTTGTAACCCTTCCCAGCTCTCCTTCCACAGGAAGTCTGGCATCCTCTGACAGTGGTGCCTCAATGTCAGCCTGGGTACTACTACTCATCTCTACCTTTGCAGTTAGCCTGTCCAAGGTAACATCAGTACCCCCAAGCAGCTGTGGCTCACCTTCAGTCTCACTGCTACAGCATAGCTCCCTCCCTGAAGTAACCACCTCAGCAGTCCTGGCTGCAAGTATGCAGTCTGTCTGGGTCTCCCCCAGGCTACCAGACCCACATGCTTGTCTCCTAGCCTCACTGCGTATAACTCCATGAGTACATGGTATTGCCTCATCCAAATCCTTCCCTCTCAGGACATCTGCAGGATGGTAGTTCCATACTCTTGTTGTCTCAAGACAACCCACTATTGGCATTTTGTCTTTCTCAATTACTGGCTCCCTCACCTTTGGTTCCCCACCTTGCCTCCGTGGACATCTGTATGCCACATGGCCCCACTGGTTGCATTCAAAACATTTCAACCTAGCTCCTGGACATGTACCTGGGCTAGTGTCTTCCCCTGCTACTGGCAGATTCTGTTGGGGCAGTCTGTGCTGCCCGGCATGGGTTCCTTTAGACCCATGAGCAGTACTGGGGGTCCCCTTCCTGTGCAGGGCTGCCTTGCTGGCCAGGTATACGTCTCACTTCTTCCCCAACTCATCTGAAGTAGCACATTGTCTATCAGCTAACCAGATCCTCATGTCCTCAGGCAAAGTGCTAAGGGCTTATTCCCTCACCAAAAGGTCTGCCAGCCCTTCAGAAGTGGTGACCTGACATCACTCACCCAGCTATGAAAATAAGTGCTCAGTTCAGCAACATATTCTCATACATTTTCATCTGCCTTGTGTCTATGCTCGTGAAACATTTTCCTATACATTTCAGGTGTTAGCTTAAAATATTCCAAAAGACATTTTTTACAGCAGTATAACCAAAACAGAGTCGAGCATTTGTGATATACAAGTTACAGCTTTCCCATGGAGTAAGGGGGCCAGGAACCGTACCCAGAGCCTTTGGTCAACACTATACTGTTTGCATACCCTTTCAAACATGTGAATGAAACTATCAAAATTATCCACCTGTTTAAATTGCCTCCATGACACTGGCAAAGAGTCAGCATTTACCTCTCATGCTTTCTCTGATGCTCCTTTTCTTCAGCTTGTATCTCCAAATGCCTGGCCTCCAACTCAAGTTTCTTTAGCTCCAGCTGGATTTTTAAGTCCACTGCAGAATGTTTGAGCTGTCCATTCTCCGAGGATATTGTATCTCCACTGCCAGCCTGATTGTCCTCTTGGATGTTGTTTTCTGATGCAGCTGTAACCAAGGCTGCAATCAGGTCTGCCTCAGTCAGGTTTCCATGCACCAGTTCCCTAGCCTGGCACATCTCCACCAGCTGGCTCCTTGTCAGCTTTCTGTACTCCTGTGCTGACATGCTGCCTGCTCACCCATACTAACTAAGCTAACAAAGGAAATAAAACAATTGTGATCTGAACTCTGAGTATACACTGTTTGGCTGATTTAGAGTACAAAACGCCTTCAGAGATTACTGTACATAAGCTACAGGATTCAGTCTACCCACACCACTGCAAACCACAAGTGATGGTATCTTATCCTACCACTGCCACCAGAAATGTGACCACCGTGCCCTGGCCCAACAATCAAGGAGCCTCAGTCCTCACCACTAACACCAGGAAAGGGGCTCATATAAGAGGAAAGGATAACAAATACACACAGTAAAGTACAATTTCCCTTAAGTGCACAGAGATCACAGTCAGTCTGGGGCTGGTTGTTCCCTTGTTCTCCAGGTCCCCAAAAGATTCAACACTGGCACAGCTATAGGGTCCAGATCTCAGCCTAGCTGGCAAGCTAACCTCCAGTATCCTCTTTGTCCCACCAGTGCTTCGTGTCTCTGCCCAGGTAGCTGACACACCACAAACACTTTGAGATAAGTATTTATACAACTTCACCGACACTCCTGGGAAGGGCTGACACAGATTCTCCATCTGTGCCCCTTTACCCAGACTATACGGTAGTAATTTCTGCCACTACCAGCTAATACTTATCAGCTACCCAAAGGCCCTTAAAAGGGTGTCCATTTATTACTGGGCAATATTATCCAATTGGTAAGTGTGACTAAGCAATCTTAAGGCTTTGGAAGGGCTTATTACAGGATTACTTATAAGCATGCACTGTACTCTAGAGATTAACTTGTCTCTACACAAACCAGCCACATGTAAAGGTTTTTAAAATATTGAATAATAAATAATTTAAACACAAGACAACACTACTACACCACACTGATATCTAAGAGTTCAGAGATCACACAGAAACTTAAAACAATACAATAGGAAAGTTCTGATATAACAGAAAAACACTTGTCTAACTTTCTTCTAAGTTCCTAGCTATTACTACAAGAAAATATACTTCTAAGACACTACTTACATAATACAACAGGCAGAGTACTGATAAGTTGGATATCAAGATCAAAATGCTTACAGTCTCTCTCTGAACAATAGATTTTAAACTCAGTAACAAACAGCTCTGCTAGGGCCCTCCCAGATTGCATCATTTTGACTCTTAGGTTTTCCCAGTATACACATTACCTCACTTTGACACTTAGTCTGGAGTTCCCAAGCAAAAAGGCATCATTATTTAGCAAGCTAGCACCTGCTCAGGAAACTACAACAGTAAAGGACATTTCACATGTACACTCTAGCAATTATTCCTTAAGTTAAGACAATAGAAAGAATGTGTTTAGCCAGCCACTTAGGCACCACTATTTAGATCAAAAGGGTATACAAGACACAATTTTGACTTCAAAGAACAGATGTGAAATGTTTGGCTTAGTTTTCCTTACAGCAGATGGCAATGTTGCTACAATCTTGAAGTTCACATTTTCCAGTGTTTTCTTTCATTTAAGAAACAAGGCTGTATTTTTACATTTATATTTACAAATGATAGAATTATGTATCAAATTCTATTTGACTAGGCTAGTAGCCTTCGCCATTCTTCCCCCAATCTTCACACTGTGTAGGACCGCTGCTAGTGTGAGACAGTTTTGAACTTAAATGTAGTTTCATCTTTCACCACCGTTATACAACCAAGGGAATAGTATACTTCACTGCACAGTTTAGTTAACATTTCACTAGTTATACCTAGTAAAGATGTTTTTGTCATGTAATTTTGACAGCAACGCTTGTTTGATACAACGTTATTCAGTAGCTCCCACTTAAGACAAGGACGTGATTATTGATGCCCAGAATGGTGAATGATAAATCACTAAGACACAGACTGTAAGTACCAAAATTCAGATTAGATCCTTTGACTCAAACTTCATAAATGACAGCTCAGCTTGAGTGGCTTATCAAGAAGCAACAGGGGTGTAGTGCAGATTTACTCAAGGAATGGGGAAAACTGCTAATTCTTACTTCACAGTGATATGAATGAAAGTTTGGAAGCCTTTAATGACTGTATAATAATATGCTAGGGGGAATTTATACTAATATGGGTAGACAGCCTCAAAGATCTACAGGCTTTTTTCATTTTGTATGCCTGAATATATAAAAAAAATAATTTTGTAATTATTTAATTGTAAAATTCATATATTCATAGAGCAATTTAGACCTTTGTTGTTGTTTAAATTAAATTTCTGTTTTTGTAGGTACCTCAAGGAGTTTGGTTTCACAATCCCAGAAAGGCCAATTGTGGTTGATGATATTAGAGTGCGAGGAACTGGAAGCAGTAGTATACACTGTGAAAAACAACTTAAACCAAGTGGATTGCCAGCACAAGTTGAAACTGTAAGAAATAGCTACTGTCCCTTCACCAAGTTGTTTGTGAGGTAGTATTTGTAGAACTAAATGTATTACTTTTGTTTCTGTCTTTTCCTTCTGTACACTGTTTAGATGTTTATTTGCAAATCAAAAATTCTGTGCTTGGAAATATTTAGTAAATTTAAGATTCTACCAGAAACCAAATTGAATAGAAGAGGGAAACTAAGCCACTTCATGGGGGGTACAGCTAAGGAGAATGTATAGTGTGGTCAATCTCAGTGACTAATCATATAACGGAATAATTTTTTTCAGCTTTCTCTTTGGTCATATTTACCTAAACTGTGTATTTGTTTTATTAGTGTTACATGATGTTTTTGCAAGTTTAAGGCATCATCATCAGTCTCCTTTTTCCCATTTTATATATGCGGTCGGGGTATCATGTCGGCTGTTGCCACCTCTCTCTCTATTCATTCCCATTTTTCTACTTTCTTCATCAGTCATGCCTGACTTTCACAGGTTCTCTCATGCAGTCTGTCCATCACTTTGCTGGATGTCCTCATTTCCTGTTGTCTTCTTCACTGAATCATCTTCTGTTTCCTGCACATGTTCCTGAAACACTGAAATTTGTTCTCTTTGACCTCGTCTGTAATTAGAACTACTTTGACATCTATTTTCATGTCATCTTCTCTTCACTTGCTTCACTGTATGCATCCCACCACCCATCTCAGGCACTTCATCTCCACAACGTCTGGCGTCCTCAACTGTTCTGCCCACCCTTCTCAGGTTTCTGAACCATACAGATGTACTGGTCACACCCATTGTTTTGTACACCTTAGTTTTCAACTTATTTGGCATTCTTCTGTCATACGCTACCTCTGACAGTCTGTGCCAGTTAGCTGCAGCTCCTCTGATTCTAGCTTTGACCTCCTCATTGAGACTTCTCTTCTCCTCAGCCACTTGTAATAACAAACGTACACATTACACGCTTAAGCATCCAGCGAAGGACAATGCAATGAACAGAGCATGAAGACTTACTGAATGTTTTTTTGGAACACAGTCACTGCACAACAAAAAAGTATAAGTATGTTTACTGGATCACTGCCACTTGTGAAATGAAGATGAAAAATAGATTTTGGGATAACCAGGATCATATATGTGCAAAGCTTGGCTTGTAAAAGTTTAAGTTAGGTGTTACTCTAACACATCTAAATTTTCTAAGCCAAGTCTTAAACCACCCCTTCTTTTTGTTCAGAATCAGGAACAACTGTCTGCTTTTCAAGTGCTTGTTACAGCAGGAAGGAATGAAACCTAGGCAGGTATAACAAGATATCTGAGGGATCTAAGATCCAATGTACTGAGGAACAATGTCCTCTAGCCCATGCTGTCCACCTTTTGACTATTAGGCAATAAGGCGGAAAGGTGGTGTGACCTTTAGGTAAATTGCTGTTGCGAATGGATCAAAAATGTCATGAGGATTTCAACCTTGGATGCTTCATTAGGATCTAAATCTTCTCTGCTTTGGAAATTGCAGAGAATATATGCCTTCTGGGAACATAAGCAGCAAAATGTGAATGATACCAAGACTACAAAAAAAAAGCACTCTTAAAAGACTACATGGGCATGATGTTAGAGAGATGCCATCCTTCCGCCTTCCCTAGAGACACGCTCTGGTGTTTTTGAGGCGATAAGGGTGGCACAAGCTAATCCACAGAAGATTTTATGGACATGAGGTTTTCTCCAAAGGATGGGAAAATGCTAGAAGGGGAGAATGAGCTATTCTTGCATATCTCAAAGATAAAAACTCTGAATCCCCTTTCCTGCTCACAGGTGAAGAGGATGAACTTTTGAGTACTAACTTAGGAGGAAGTAGGCCCATGTTCGACCAATGTGTGGATTCTTACGTGAGATGGAAGAATGACACAGGTCAGGTAATGAAGCACTAATGCTAGTATGCATAGGGCCTAACAGTGGTACAGACCATGTTTCCTAAGTAAGTGCCCCTGCAACAGTGACGTCAGATCCAACCAGAAACCACTGTATGGGCCTATAATAAGCACACCATAAGATTTTTAAAATTGCAGGAAAAGAGAGTTAAGAGTATATCAGTTTTGTTGAGATCAGCAGCCTGAAGTTATAGCTACTTCACAAAGCTGTGCCATGACCATGTGTGGGATAGCTCTTTAAGACAGAAAGGTCTAATCCAAGAGTCCTTGCAAGCTGAAAAAGAACAGAGGTGCTAAGATGTATAGAGCCATATGAGAGTGTAGTATCACATAAAAAATTAATCTCTGCCTTGTCTTTACCAGTGTCAGATCAGCTGGAAATCTTCCAGAATGAATTCAGACCTGAAATTGTTGGCTACATAAAGCAACATTTCATATCCTCTCGTATTACCTCTTGAACCTCAACACCTCCTTCAACTAGCTTGCCTCTGTTACTATGTCATCCTTTACTATCCTACTCCATTCTTCTCTACTGCATTCTGTCTCTCTCACTACACAGAATCACACTAATGTATGTTTTCCCCTTCTCTGTCCTACTTTCATCATACTCTCTCACTACACTGCTACCCCTCTTCTGTTTCCTCTCCCTTCTCTGTCCTACTTTCAATAACCCAACACCTCACTCTGTATGACAACTTGTAACCCTTCCTTCCTCAGTATCCTTCCAACCTGCATACTATACAAGTAATGCATCTAGGACACTACTTGGTGGTCATAGAAACTGTTTTAAATCCAAAATTGAATATCTAACTGTTTTAATCATGACAGTGCCTTTGGCAATCCCTCTATATCTCTATGTAGCTCCCACTGTATTTCATTGTAGAAGTAATAGACTATAGTCTTCCATTACACCACAAGGTGGAGCTCCTTTTCAGGGATATAAAAGACAATTTCGAAAGTGAAAGGGGATTTTTTGTCATTTTGGACTAATTCTGAGCATATCTGGGAATTCCCACCCAGGTTCCTAACATAACTAAAGAAAGCCTTGTGATTATCCTTAGTGTCCTGTGCAATTTTTCTCTCAAAGCTGGCCTTAGACGATTTTATGAGTGCCCTTAGTTTTTTGCTATTACTGATCAGAGATGCCTTCCCGTTTTGGGATTTTGCACTATCATGTAGTAGCTTCCTCCTTCTATTGTATAGTTTGTTTATGGCTGGGGTCCACCAGACAGTATGTCTGCCTTTGGAGGATTGGGTCTTGGTTTTATTTGGGATTGCATGATCCATGCATTCCTGAAGGTGTTCATAGAATGCATTTATAAAGGATTCTGCGGTCTGGGCCGTATTTTCCACAGGCCTGGGGGCTTTGAAGGATTCCACCTCAGTTTTGAGGAGTGTGAAATTTGCTTTAGAGAAGTTTTTCACTGTGGTTTTCTGGGCAGGGGGTGGGGTCGGGATGTGAATATCCAGTGAGATCAGTTTATGGTCTGATCTTACCAGTGAGGGATACACTTCTGGTCTGGAGCATAGAGTCCCCATGTTGATGATGAACAGGTCCAGTATGTTTTCCCCTCTTGTGGGAGTGGTAACAAGTTGTTCCATAGCATTTGAGTATATGAATTCTAGGAACCTTTGGGCTAGGGTTTTGAAGCTAGAGTAATGCTTCCAGTTTATGTTTGAGTAGTTGAAGTCGCCTAATATAATGGTGTTTGGAGAGACCTTCATATTTTCCAGTATTCTCAGGAAGGCCGAGTGGGGTTCATGGGTTTGGGAGGGTGGTCTGTAGCAGGCTATAAACTGGAAGGCAGTTTTACCCACTGTTAGTTGCACATGGATAGTCTCTGATGCTTCGTGCTTTGCCACCAACCTGGAGGTATGGGTATCTTTGATGAATATCGATACTCCCCCTCCTTTTGTGATTCGGTCCACGTTTTGGGGCCGAAAAGCATGGTATGAGGTATAACCTGAATAGTGCTGGGGTGCTCTCAGGAGCCCTGAACCAGGTTTCTGTTACTGCACAGATATCGATGTTCTCCATGCTAAGGAGAGTTTCGAGTGTGTGCATCTTGAGGTTTAGACTTCTGGCGTTGAGTAGCATTACTCTTAGTTTCTTATCCCTTGTGATACCTATGGAGGTGGGTTTGTCTTTTGAGCCTTGCCTAAAAAAGGCACTATGGGGGTAGCAAGAGCCTTTGCCAATATCCGAAAGCCCAGGGGTGACAGGTGCAAGCCGTCCCTAGCGAAGCATCGTGGCTTGTCGAGCATATCATCCCAGGCTGACAGGCATTGGATCCCCTTTGAATGACACCAATACTTAAGCCAATTGTTGAAATTGATCATCTTGTCTTCATATTGTGGCATCATTCTTGGTGAGGGTAAGATACTGCTGAAGGTCAGGGTCATGCCGGCCTGGGCTACATGCTCAGAGAGCTCCTCTATGTCTCTTTTCATGTAGTCCAGGGAGGTGCGTCTCAGGTCATTCACACCAGCATGGACAATGACTGAGTCATATTTGTACTTGCCTTGGAGTGACCTGAGTGCTTGTGTTATGTGGCGGATCCTATCGCCCGGCAGGCTGCTCACTGTGACCTTCTCCTTGTTCAGCCTGGTGAGCGGGACGTCAGTGTGCCTGACGATAGAGTCACCTATTACAAGTGTATCAGGTGTGTTGTTTAGCCTTAAGGGTTGTGACTGTTCAGCACACTAGCTTTGTGAGATATGTGTTGCATGTGTTTTGTTTTGGGGTAGCGGTTGCTTAGGTGTCTGCTTTGGAGGTCTCTGCTGCTTAGGCAGATCTTTATTTAGAGCCTCCGAGTATGTTTTTGTGTGATTATGTGTTTGGTTTGCTTTCATGGTAGGTCTATGTGAGACTGGAATTGTAGTGAGTGTGGTTTCCTTCTCCTCCTGACTGGTTATGCCAGTACTGAGTTGAGAGAGCTTAGCCTCCAGTATGGCTATATGGTTGCATCTCTCACATGTGTTGGAATTTGTTGGGAGGAGGAGAGGGTTGTCTGTGTACATGAGGCAGTTGTAACATTGCCTCAAGATTCCCAGATTCACCAGCTGGACCGGAGAGGAGATTGACAACTGACCTTTGGACATGCTAGAATAATATTGGGAATTCCTTTATAATTGAAAACAAGGGCCAATGGGGAGTGAGGGTGTAGTGCTTTTAATTTTTAGTGCTGACTTATATAATTGCTTTAGTGAGCAAGTGCCAGGTAACTTAAGTGCAATGTGTTACAGGTAACTTAAATGCAAAAACGACAAACAGTAACTTTCTTTCAAGTGAAACAGGAAAATAAGTACAGTAAGCAATGCAGGTATCACTAGGGATCCACAGAAGCGCTGAGAAGCCGTGTTTTAGGTGGAATTAGCATTCCAGGGAAATAACAAGCAAACAAACAACAAGCATACAAACAAAGCTAGATTCAGCAGGCCTGGATCTAGTCTATGCTACAGCAAACAAGGTGTACCAATTTCAGTAAGAAACAGTTCAAATATGCAGGCACTATAAACCTTTAACCAGAAATTCCCAGCTCAGAAGGGCAAGTCTAGCCTCTCCTCCCACAAGAGTGCAGACCACGAACCTTCTTAATGTAAAATAACTGGCCTGAAGCCCAAGTGCTTAACCCAGAACTAATACACTTTAAGAATAACAGACACTGAGCTCTCAATCAGCAGTGGATTATGGAACACTAGCTGAAGGAGGGAAGACTGAAACACCTAGCTGAAGGGAAAAAGGGCCTTGCAGCATGACTGGATTTTCTTTTCTAGTGTTTTGGAACAGGGAAGTGAAGTAGCAGATTGTGTCTGTCTCTTGCTGAAATCCTAGATATGGTATTTTGTGGAATCAGGAGAGAAGTCTGAAACCAGTAGTTCCATGCCTGCTATGATTCAGCAAGAAAAGGAGTTCCCTTGGGCCTAGTACCGAGAAGCCATAGATGATTACAAGAGTTCTGGTAGGTGATTTTCTACTTTTCTTATCAGAGGAACCACAGTGCCTGGTCACTAGGATATTCACGACGGAGTGGTGAGAGGCTCTGGCCATCATTTTATATTTTTATAAGATTGTGGTCCTCCCCCTTTTAATGCTTTGTGGATTACAAATAACTGGGATCCATATGAGCTCCAACTTGGGCCCCATCATGCCGGCAGCAAGTCTGTAAGTAATCACTGGCCAGTGAACAAGGTATAATAGAGTGTTTCATAGTTGGTCAGTTTAGAATTGATCAAAGGGGGTAAAGGATGTTAGTACTGCTGAGTGACATTGCATTCTCTCATTATTTATTTATTGATTTACATTTGTTAACCGGGAGTGTCCGACTGGACGTATGTCCATTTTCAGTGGAGGACCAGGGAGAAAAGCTCCACAGTTAAAATATACAGACAGTAGCTACATTGGATTTACATAGCAATTAACAATTTGATTAACATAGCAATTAACAATTACAAACATAGTTACAGATGAAGAACATAGTACATCGGTAGACAACTAGAATTTTTATCATCTGCAAAGTACATAACAGACATCAAGAATTGATACAATAAGAAGTTCCTGCTGTATAATAAGTAGTAGGCTTTTGATCATCCGAGCTTGCTATAATCAAGGTAATTAGTGGGGTGGAAAGAAAGGTAGTGGGTGGATGGGGTGGGTGATATTAGAGTGGGAGTTGCAAGGGCGTAGCCAGCATGTTTTTAGGTGCGCTTTTAGTAAAGTTTTGAAGTGGGTGCATGATGGTATTGAAGTAATTGTGGGTGGGCGGGAGTTCCATAATTTGGCTATGGCACAAGCGAATAGTGCTTCACCAGCAGAGTTATTGGCTTTAGTGATCTGCAAGTGATTTTTGTTGCTGGATCTTAGTGGTCTGGTGGTGCGATAGGGTTGGAGTAGATTCTGGAGGGATGGGACATTTAGTGGATGGTTTACTAGTTTGTGGGCGAGTGTGAATTGATACCATTGAAGGAGGTGAGGGTGTTCAAGCCAGCCCAGTTCAGCAAGTGAGAGACAGTGGTGACTACGGTAGGATGCCCCTGTGGCGAATTTGGCGATTTTGTTGTAGCAGGTCTCCAGCTTGTTTAGATTGCATTGCGTTAAGTTGGTATATATTGGAGAGGCATAAAGTAGGGTGGAGATAAGGTGGGAATTTGCTACTGAAATCTTTGCGGCTTTGGTGAGAAGTTGCTTATTTCTGTATAATGCTTCTAGTTTTTTGTGGACTTTTTTTATGGTCATGGATATGTGGATGTCAAATTTTAGTTTATTGTCTATTTCCACTCCTAGCAATTTGGTGTGTTCTGTTGGGTGTATAGTGGTGTTTTCTTTTGCTGTGATGTTAAAGTGAGAGTTGTTTTGAGTATGTTTGGGGGGTTGGAAGATGAGCAGTTTAGTTTTGTTTGGGTTGAGTATTAATTGGGCATTGGATAACCAAGTTTCAACAGAGGAAAAGGCTTCTTGTGTGACTTTTTGCAGTTTGGGTAGGGACTGAGCTCATATTTGTATTGTGGCACTATCAATCTTTATTGTTCAATGATAATGCATTTTGCCATGTTAGTGCTGCTGCCCTAAAGAATCTTTACTGCTCAATGACATTGCATTTTCACATATTTGTATTGTGGCACTGTAAATCCTCATTGTTCAATGACATTGCATTTTTCTCATGTTAGCACTGCTGCCTTCAAGAATTTTGCTGCTCAATGGCATTGCATTTTCTTATATCTGTATTATTGTATTATGACTCTTTTATTGCTTAATGACATTGCATTTTTCCCGTGTTTCTATTGCTGCATTATAAAGCTTTACTGCTCATTGATATTGCCTTCTTTGTGCAAGTTGGAATGTCAAGACCTTCTTCTGTTGAGTTCTGGGGAAAAGGGTGAATGTATGTTTTCATTGCATGCATATTCTCACCTTGTCTTATTGCTAACTGGTGCACTGTTGAAATAATTTGTTTATGGTTGTGCTATTGCCTTTTTAAACTAGGGGTGTCACCAAAAGGAAGGAACCTATATCTCTTCAGCTACACCTGCGGGTGCGCTACATCTAAATGTGTTATGTAAACTCGTCATATCTCTTATGTGTATGTATATTCTATGTATCTCTGATATATTTCAAAGTGAGTCATGTGAACATATCTAACAAATGTTAAAAATTATGTAAATGTTTTTACTTGTAACTGGAGCTTTTCTCCCCAGGCCTCCACTGAAAAAGGACCTCTGTCCAGTCGAACATTCCCGGTAAACAAATGTAAAATAAATAAATATCAAACTGTGAAACCCGTAATCAAGAGGCAGCCAGATGGACAGTACCTGAATTTGTTCCAGAGTTCCAATAGATACTGAAAATGAAAGGTTATGTATGGTCAATGAAATGTTTGTTGAATATGAATAAAGAGCTGCTGTAATGTAAGACTGTTTAGTAATATTAGTATGGAATTTAAAATTTAATTTAAAAATGATCGGTGTAAGTCATGCATGCTGTGTTATAGATTATTATAGAGTAGTGCATTTTATAAGTAGAGTAGTGTGTTTTGTAACTAGTAGTGAAGTGTATGGATCTGAATTGAAATACTGGCACTTGAATGAGAAAGCAAGACAAGCTTTTCCTCTCCCCATCCATATGAGACAGCAAAATACCAAGATCAAAATCTGAAGTGTCTGCCTGGACAATAAGTTCCTACTTATAGCTGATTGTAACAAGACTGGGAGTTTACAGAATGACAATGCCCCATCTGTCTCCTCAGTCACTTTTAACTGAGTAGGATAGTAAACCATATTCAACTCTGTGTAAGTATTAGCCAGGATTTAAAAATGGAGCATGAATCTCCTTCATGTAACTGGCCAGCTTCAAGGAGGCTTTAACTTGGGTTTTTGTCACTGTTTGAGTTCAACTTTGGCTAATCTTCATTATTTCCTCCTATGGCTTCACCAGAGTCCTACCTGCAATGTAACTGAGTTATCAGACCTCTTCCATGCCTACTTGGCTGGTTGGCCATTAACCTGGCCCTGCTGAAAGAGCTGATTTGTGCTTTTTCTTTCAGAAGACAGAAGCCTAATTTTAACTGTAGATGAGCACATCATCTTGATATGAAACTGCATAAAGGTTAGAGATAATAGAGGGATTGCCAAAGACACAGTCATGATTGAAACAGTTAGTAATATTCCTGAGAGGATCTCATCTCTTGACAGCTGAAATTTTGCAGGAGCTGCATGCAACCCAGACAGGAAAGTCATATAATAGTATATTCCATTCAGCACAGAAAAAAATCTATCTTCTCTGCAAGTCACTTTTGCCATGCTCCTTTTTAGATCCGTGGTTACAAGGTACCTGACGGGACAAAGTTTACCACCTGATAGCATGGAGTAGTCACTGAACTTGGTGATAGAATTCAGCCACATCTGACCTGAGGAATTGAGGAAGGCTAGAGCACCACTTTAACTTGATTTTGTCATAGCTTTAATGAGTATTACATTAGTTTGTCCTGGTAAAGAAGAAAACATGTCTTAATTTTTACTGATAAACTCTTTCATCTTCTTTCTTTTGTAGACAGGCACTATTTCCCTATTCTTATTTCTAACTGAGAGTCCATTTTGTTCATGTTTCAGTCTTTCATGTGACATCTGTAGTTTGTCGCAACAGAGTTTTAGAACATTTATATGGTTATTTGTCCCTGCTTTCGTTTGTCAAACTAGGGCACAGTATAGACAAATAGAAATAGTGTTTCTGTTAATTCACACGATACCTGCAAATTGGCCAGAAAAAAAATCACTCCGTCTACATATTGAAATTAAGTGATCCTTGAACCCTGTCAGAAGACTAGATCTGAACTTCATGAGTTTTAGTTATGTGCTCTTTTACCTGTGGTATTATGGCTTCTAGCTCATCCTGCATCTGGGATATATGGCCTGCTTTGCAGTGCTGGGACTTCCTTTCTTCCTCCCATGTTTCTTTGTTACATCCATCAATTCACTAGGTTGATGTTTATAGTTGTTTAAAGTGTGAAAATACATGGAAAACTCTGATACTTCAATATTGCAAATAGAACAGAAGGTAACCGCTAATCTTATACTTTCTTCTCTTGTTTTGTGAATTTGCACAGTATTGCCTTGGGTGATGTGCTGAATCAACCTCCTAAGCCTTCTGTCTAAGGGTTATGCTCAGGGGATTTTATTAATTTAATATTCATCTTTCAGCAGAGGGCTGCCATTGGATTTTATTTGTTTAATGTGCAGCATTCAACATGCAACAGAAGGCTGATATTATATGAGGAATAAAACAATTTCTTTTTCTGTTGGGTGTTCCAGCCCAACTATAATGTATACTAGCTCTCCTGGGATGGTCTTTCATTGTGTGTCTGCAAAGGCATTGCACCTTGGTATCTGGTGGCATAAGCCAAGATCACTAATAAATACTAGTGTCCCCTAACCAAGTTAGGTAAATGCTTTATCATGTCCATAGCTATTCATTTGCATGGATTTTATTATATTGGCATAGAGTCCTACTACGTTTCTGTGTGAAAGTCTGCTAACATTCAGTCATAAAGCGCACCACTGTTTTATTGCTTCACAGTCATTGGGCCAGAATAATCAGTCCAGTAGATTTTCCTTTGTCTTTTCTACTGCTAGATGACCACATTATACACAGTATTATAAAAACGTCTGTCAGATCTGTTTACACTGCCGTCTGTGGGTTGCTCTTGCAGCGGAAAGTTTCTGTGTGTATCCTTCTTCACTGCATTTTGTAATGTGAGAAGAGGATACTTTTTTTAGTCCTTTCCCTCTGCTAAGTTACTAGTAGTTATCAGAAATCCAAAGGCTTACTTAGTGCTGAAATACAGCAGGGGCTGTATTCAAAATAAAATAAATTAGTAAACAACGGCGCACCAAAAGGACTGCCATATAAGGTGTGCATGCTAATACGACCAAGTCCAATTGCAGCCACAAAAAATTTTAACATAGAATGATTTATTGAATAAAATAAAGAAAATGGTTAAGCGCTTTGGTCCTTTTCATTTAGGACTTCATCAGAACCATTAGTTAAAACCATTAGTCACAATTAAATACTCTCCAGAAGGTCACATGATATCCATCAGGAACCATCATTTAAATTAGTAAATAAAATAAAGGCACGGTGTCAAAAATGCATTACAAGGTTTAAATCTTTACAGTTCATTAAATATGATTTTGTTAAAAAAATTTTTTATAAATTATATAAAAAATATGTAAAAATGTATGTAGTGTTAAAAGTAAGGTATAAAGTGAGTAAATGTAGTCTGTTGAAATATATGATATTGCAATTGTGCTATTAAAGTTGAGCAGCTCTTTACTTTAAAACAGGTGGAATTGGGATATATTCATTCAGTCCCTTATCACTGGAGGCATTTAATTTTACCTGCCATAGTAGTTCTTTTCATTTCTAATTTAGTTTCCCAAGAGCCTCCTCTAGTGTCCATTGGCACGATTTCTATAGTACCAACAAGGAACTTTCTGAAATTATCACATTTTTGAGCATGTGTGCACAGAGTTATTCCTGTTTCCTTTGGTAATAGCATATTAGTGCTTGTAAATCCTTTTCTGAAGTTGTCATTAGATTTTCTCTATATAAAAACAGGAACAGTTTTTCCAGTCAGCTATATAAATCACCCCTTTAGTGGTGCAATTTCCATCACCCAGTTTTATTCTATATGGGGGATTCCCCACAGATACTTCTGTATCTTCTAAAATATAACTGCATTGGTGACAAAAAACACACTTTTTGGTACCCTTATGTGTCCCCTTTGTTGGAAGACTGAGTTGACTTTCAAACAGTTGTTTTATATTTTTACCCATTTTGAACACAAATGAGGGGTTAGTACCCAGAGCTTTGTATATGTTTTAATCGGTCTTAAATATACTCCAATTTTTAGTAAAAATGTCTTTAATATTTTTCACAAGTCCATTGTATGTGATAACTACAGAGTGTGAAAAGTCAGAGTTAGATTGGTTGTTAATAAAGGGAGACACAATATCTGTCCCTCTTTGTATAGGGGTACCTTGTCCTAACAGTGGTGTATACCTAGTACCCCAATTTTGTTCAGCCTTGCAGCTGATGCTTTTCAACATTTCAAATGGGTAACCTCTTTCTAAAAACATATTAGTCACAAAGTCAACTTCCCTTTTAAAAAGAACAAAATAGGAACACATCCGAGCTGCCCAAACAAGTTGCCCTTTAAAGACATTATGTTTTGTAAATCTAGGGTGGCAGCTTAGATAATCAAGATAGTTGTTAGAAAAAATAGGCTTTCTATAGATCTTAGACTCAAAACAACCTTGTGCAGTGTCTTTAAAGATAGTCATGTCCAAATAATCAATGGAGTCAGTTGTGTGGTTACCCGTAAAGGCCCAAAATGGGGTAGTGTTGTTTATATGGGAAAGGAAACAAGAGTGGATGTATGTGTCACAATCCTTCCATAAGATGAAGAGGTCATCCATGTATTGCAGGTGTAAGTGCCAGTGATCAATAAAGGGGCTAGACAAGACAAAAGTCTTTTCCCAACTGTAAAGCACTAGGTTCACATATATGGGTGCACAACTTGCACCCATCGGTACCCCCTGTACTTGCCTGTAGAATTCACCCTCAAATGCAGTGAAGTAATTAAGTGAAATAAATTCCGTCAGTTCTGTAATGAAGTTAACAGTTGGGCTGTCCAGGTTAGTTAAATCAGTAAGAGCCTCATAAATTACTCTAAACCAGACAGATGGGGTATAGATGTGAAAAGATCTATGACATTGATTGTAGAGAAGCTAATGGAGTTACTAAAAAATTCCATCCTGTTTTGCAAAAAAATTCCAAGAGTCTTTAATAATATGTTCAACTGACTTGATCGACTCCTTTAAAATTCGATCAACATACACAGCTAAAGGGTAAGTTTTAGAGTTGTTTGCAGCTACAGTAAGACTGCAAGGTAGACATCTTATATCCTTGTGTACTTTAGGTATTCTAAGTACCGTGAGAATATAGGGGGATTTATTGACAAGAAAGTTGTGTCAGTATCAATAACCCCTTGAAAAAGTGCAACATCCAAAAATAGGTCTATTTTTTATATGCAACGAATGTGTCATTTCTAGACACTGTCTCATATTTTTCAGTGTCTTGTAACATGTTGTAAATGGTACCAATGTAGTCTAGTTTGCCCACTGTAACCATCCCCCACCTTTGTCGGGTATCATCACTCTAATGGACGAATTATTTCTGAGTTCATCCGTAACCTCTTTTTCTTCCTTCATGAGGTTAAAATAATGAGGGACTGTTGAGTGTTTTAAACTATAAAGATCTCTGTCATAAGCTTTCTGAAAAATAGCAGTGTTGTTGTTCTTCTTCTTTCGGCTTTTCCCGGATAGGGGTCGCCACAGCGGAACTCCGGTCCGCTAATGATTGGCAGTAGATTTTTTTACAGGTGCCAAGGTGCCAGCTCGACGCCCAACCTTCAACGAAGGCACGCCCATTCTACGCATGTCTTTCGAACGCCACTCGACCATGGGGAGGACATGCAGACTTCACACAGAAGGCGCTCTAGCCGAGACTCGAATGGGAGAACCTCTTGCTGTGAGGCAACAACGCTACTGCTGCACCACAGCGGCTTTTTCCTGAAAAATAACAATAATAGGATCAAATGACTGGTTTGTTTACCCTGTCCACCATGAACATCTTTATCATCCTTGTATATCTTAAGGTTAAAATGTAATGGGGGAATAACTAAATCCTGTATAGTTGAAAACTGCGGTGGTGATGCTGCGGTAGCGTTGTCGCCTCACAGTTAGATGTTGCCCATTCAATTCTCAGTTAGAGCGTCTTCTGTGTGTCAACATGCGTGAATGGGCGTTCCTTCGTTGAAGGTTGTGCGTTAGGCCCGGCAAGCCAGCACGTAAAAACCTACTGCCAATCATTAGCGGACCGGAGTTCCGCTGTGGCGACCCCTAACCGGGAAAAGCAGAAATACACAGTGTATAGTTGAAAACTATAGTTGAAAACTTTAAATTCACGGTAAGATAAAACTGCACCTCCATCTGAACTTGAAATACCAAACAAACTATGAGTGGGATGAGTAACATGATTACTACCACTCTCTAGTTCCTCCATTTGTTTTTCCCTTTTGCCTTTCCCCTGCCCCATCCTCAGTAGTTGGATCCAGACTGGTGTGGGGGATTTTTATCTGAGTAATTCCACATTAATGAGAACTATTGCTAATGCAGAGGTTGCTGCTTACTAATGACTTTGCACTCTTGAAGAATCGATTGCCTAAGTTACATTAAAAAGATGGTGTGCTAGTGATAATTGGCATGGCATTTCCTGAGCTAGATTAGCTATGGAATAGAAATGGCTGGTAAACAACAATAGGTTCATGTTTATCGTACATGTAGTCCTGTAGACCATTAAGGAGCCTAGCCCAAAATTCCCAGTTGATCCAAAGCATTGTCTGGTTAAGTGGCTTGCTCAGTTTCACATAGTAGGTGAATTAATTTAGAAAGATTCAAATCCTGCAACCTTGCCACAATAAGCAGCTCATTAGCAAGTTGGAGCATTGGTCCTCTGTAATAACTGCCAGAGTAACTGTTTTCAATTAAATGCTGAAATCCTTTGTAGTCCAGTATTATAGGGAAGACTTTATCACAGTAATGTGCAACAATAACTACATAATAGATGGTTCTGAACATTACTGCAGGTAATGAAGACTTTATAAACTGACAAATATCAACCCCTTTGCCGTTGCTGGAGGCTGTAAAGAAGGTACAGTAAAAATATAGTACTAAAATGCAACATGTTTAGACTATATTATACAATGCAGACCTATAAAAATAATATAAATGCTGTAGCACTGCAGCAGCTTTTGTTCAACAACCCGCAAATCATACAAAAATTAGAAATATTATTGCATACTTTTTTTCAGGATGGGGGCTTACATACCTGCACTGCAGCTACATCATAGTTTTTGACTTATATGTATTCTCTGTCATGAAGAATAGCTATCCCATGGGACAGTTATGACCTACTTGAATGGCTAATATTTCTGTTTTATTGCAGCATACAGCCCTAGATTCAACAGAGCCAGATTGTGGACAAATGGGGCGCTATACATAGTAATGAATCAAGTCTCTGCCAGCTGTACCATTATCCAATTATTTGGCCATCTCTCCCCAGTTCCTATAGTCAGTGTTCAAACCTGTCAGTGTTCATCCTCTTTTCTTTTACAATTACCTCAGAGATTTGGAGTTCATTTAAAACTTTTATTTTAACTATGCATTAAAAAGCACTGACAGCTATTGTGTAAAGAAACCAAGACACTCTCACATTGAAAACAGGCTTAGCATTAGCAACAGTAAACTTATTTTCCCTTTAAACCCACATTTACTGGGTTTACCTTTCTGGAACGTTTCTCCCTAGGCCTCCGCTGAAAATGGGCTCTGTCCCAGTCGGACTTTCATGGTAAACAGATGGTAAATAAATAAATACTGAAAATGCATCTGATAAACCATTAAACTGCAAGAGATGTGCTGTGATTCATACTTAAGTGCATATAGTGAAGTAATGATAGTGACCATATGAAAGGTGCAGGAATTCAAATAACAAGTGATACCCCACTGGACACAAGTGCCCCTTTACAGCTGCAGCACAGGAATGTTGTCCTGTGAAGTAATTTGACAGAGTCACATAGAAGGCAAATGAAAGCTAAGGGAATCAAACCATGTACCACAGGAAGCAGCTTTTTAACAGCTTTACTCATCTGCACTAAGTGCTAGACAAGCTGTTGCATCCAAAACACACTGCATTTTATACCTTTGTGCCTGCAAAAAAACAAAGCTAAATTAAAATGTATTCATAGTTAAAATACTAACATTAAACTCATAGACTTTATGTTGTCCAGTTTATTCAGAGCTAAATAATAAACATGTCAACATTTAACAAAACAAGGAAGCCAAGGATTGCATCTAAAGAACATGGCTCATACGATGATGCTCCCATTTACTGCAATCAGTTTCCTTCCTTTACACCTTAAATACTCTGGTTCATAGGTAGATGTTCTTTCATATCACTGTTGCCTTCCTTTTAATTAAGATCATATGATCAGTTTTATATATATTGTTAATTGCCTGATGAAGGCCCATGGAGCCTGAATGAACTTACTTTTTTATCTATTTAAGTTTTCACTTCAAATTGTGGTTGAAATGTCCTTGTCGTTTTCCATGCCATAGTAAATTATCTTCAGAAGCTGGTGTTAGATTAGGGACTTCCATTTTAAAGTAGTTATTAGACATTAGACAGGCTAAAGGGTAAAATAAATTCTGTTTCATTTATGCATAAAAGACAGTTAAGCAGAAAGAAAAATAACCTTGCTGGTCAAGCATGAGAGACAGTTTATGAAAAAGAAAATATAAGCATAAATTGTGTAACAAATACAGAGATACAGAATGTTCTTTTCTCAAGGAAAAGATACAATCTTGTCAGCTACAGTATGTTTCTTAAATAAAGCACATACGAGACAAAGCTTGAGACCAAGGTTAGGAAAAGTAAATAAGGAAAATTACTGGACTGAAGCAATATAATATGTTGTGTTCAGGATAGCAGTTCAGTTAAGGTTAGTAAGTTCGTTCGACCTGTTACTTCAGAGAAGATGACAGACACTCGAGCATGAGTACAGAAGACAGGTCATCCAAAGACTATGTTGGTTTATGTTGTTCAGGACAATCAGAATATGACATACAGTAATTTTGAACACTAATTGTTTATCAGTACTGTTGATGAAGACAGCATTTGGATATTGTGAACATCTCATAAAGCCTTATTGAATAAACTACAGTGTTTGGAGAATTCATTCTGAAAAGTGCACAAGACTGGGGCCATAAAGGAGAGGCTGCACCTGTTCAGCACGAGCTTGGGTAATTAACAGATAAAGACTTTCATTTCTCAGTCTCATTGCATACAGCGTTTCCAGCTAATTACGGTACAGTACAGTATTATCAGTTCTTACAGCTGGAACTTCTTGGAGTGATAGCTAAACAGAGCCTACTGAATGAGTCAAGAAAATTTATTTCCCTTTTCGCTGAGTTGGTTCAATCTCGGAGGTAGTATAGGTAGAGATCACTGGTGAGAGGGCACAGCTTCCTGCAGAAAACATGTCATGTTACTTTCAATTTAATTAACAGCTTTACAGTGATCCGCTAGATGGCAGTAAACGTCTGCTCTGTAAATCAGGCATGATTAATGTTACTTAAGTGTCTTGTAGATGATCAGTGTTCTTGTTCTTCTTTTGGCTTTTCCCGGTTAGGGGTCGCCACAGCGGAACTCCGGTCTGCTAATGATTGGCAGTAGATTTTTTACGGGTGCCTAGGTGCCAGCTCAATGCCCAACCCAGTGTAGTTGGGTTAAAATTTCCAGAGTAGACTGATTAGATTGTTGCCTTAGAGCAACAGAGCTAATAGTAAGTGGTCTTTTCGTGGCTTTGGAAGGAGAATCAAGATATTGAAGCAAGTCAGTGCAGACGCTGTATCACTCTGTATTGCAACAAGTTATTTCCTTAATATTTTATTAAACTGTAGCGGAAAATCAGAGTACATAATACATAGCTGCTTTGACTCTTTTCTGTAAAACAGTTGGGTGATGACATCTGCAGCTGACACTGTTCTAGATCCTTTTTTTCAGCACAGACTAGAAACCCTTCTCACACTCATTGGTTGCTAGGCCAACTGACCAGCCTTTATCTGCAAGCTATGTATGTAGACTGTATTATGTCTGACTGGTGTATATTTGTAATCCTACCACTAAGATGTTCTTCGTGTTTCACTGTTGCAGTCATCACACTTGGGTTATCTGCCTGCAGGTAGCCCTCAGTCAGCCTGAATACCAGAGACTTAGTATTTCTGCGTCGGTTGTTGTCGCTTCAGGAATGACGTCAGGTTGTCAGGGGTATAAAAACAGGCAACCGACACCATTACATCATTCTTTCTTGCCGAGGAGCCCAAAGCAGAAGCAGTTCGCACGAGTGCCGGTTGACCGCTACCTGAGTTTTCATTTCTGAACTGAATCATCCTGAAGTCTTCTAAAGCTAAGTACCCTGTTGGGGATCCTTTTTTCTTGCTCTAACCGATGTCAGAAAAAGTTAACAATTGTCTCACCTGTGGAAAGCAAATACCACACCGAGATTTCTATTCTTACTGCGTCACCTGTTTAGGCCCAGATAACGAAGTACCTTGCTGTCGGTTTTGTGCTTTGTTCAATGCCCGAACTATTCCTCATCTGGCCCTTATTGTCGCTAAATACTTTCACTCTCGATCTCTGTATTCCGAAATGGCTTCGGTAAGCCATCCGACTACTGATCTTCCGAAAAAACATAAGGATAAAGACAGAGACAGACTGCACAGGTCCAAAACTGCCGATGACACTTCCGTTAAGCTAGTTGCCAGTTCACCGGTACACAGTGAGGCGCTTTCACAGCCCCTGATGCCCACTTTGATGGATTCGCAGGCCTTGACCCATTCAGAGTCAGGTATGCCACAAGACTCTTCTTTGACTACGGAACTTGTGGATGTCTCTACCTTGTATGGGTCCGGAGCCGCTGTCCAGGCACCAGCTTCTGAGGAAGTTCTTTGCATTACCGATATTTGACACAAACCGACGACTTCTTTGCATCTTCAGTTCTGTCTAAAACTACCGAGTTTCTAAGGCCAAGAGTATGAGCTACGCCTAAAAAAATGACTACCCAAACTCAAGCACCTGCTTCCTTGCCACAACATTAAATGCTTAAAATGGCAAAAGACCTAATTATGCTTATTAGGGGAAGCCAGCCTTTCCCTGCTAAAAAAAAGAGACCTGTCCCCAGCAGCTTTAACAGACCAAGTGTCCGACGACTCTGAGGTTTCTGAATGTGAAGACATGCTTTTATCTGCTTATGAAGATTCAGTTGCAGAGGACTCCATTCCCTCTGCTTCCCCTCCAGAGGATTTTTCTTTTGAGAAAACCCTACATAATTTAAGAGACCATTTCCACTGGGAATGCCAGGATTATCCTCAGTCCAAAAAGAGACTCAGAGAATTTTTAGATTTGCCACAACATAGACCTTTAGCTATCCTCCCTGTTTTGGATGTTGTGGATGATGTCTTTATGGAATCCAGTCTAACTCCTGATACTTTACCCCCTGCTCCAAGGAAACCAGACAGGTACTACCGAGTCCCTGACTCTCACAAATTTCTTTTCAGAAATTCTACTGCTGACCCAGAGGTCATTTCCCAGGGGCCTAAAGGTATAAAAGCAACTACAACTAAGAATCCCTCCAATTTGGACAGGGATTCCTGAGCTTTAGACAGATGGGGTAAAAAAGTATACACCTCTGCAACTCTCGCCACTAGGGCATTGGATTGCCAGTTTCACATGCTGAAATACCAGCAACATATTATGGAATTTATTAAGTTCGTAGGTTCATAGGTTGATACTGGGCTATCGGCCCTAGGGCCTATACAAGCCTAGCCATAACAATTCCCTGGCTATTTCTTCCCACACTGTTTACTTCCCTGGACCCCTGTCTAGCAGGGCGACTGACGTGATCCCTGGGGTGAATTTCCTTTCTCCCATCCAATCATCAAGGTTCCTTTTGAAGAGGGCCAAAGAGGCACTGTGCTTGACATATATGGGCAGTCTATTCCAGAGTCTAGGGAGTCTCTGGGTCAGGAACCTATCCCTCCAGCATGTTTTGTTTATTGTGATGACAAGGTTTAGATCCCTGGAGCATGTGGCTCTGAGGGATTGGGATTTCTTTAAGTGTAGCATGTCCAACAGCTCTGAGTTTGACATGGCCTTGTATGTTAAGCAGAGATCGCCTCTGAGTAGACGATATGCGACAGAGTATAGCTGGAGTTTTTTAATGCGGTCAGCATAGGGCATCTGCTTTAGGCCTGTGATTCTTTTAGTGAGGTATTTCTGCGGCCTTTCCAGTTGTTGCAGATGTCTTGAGAGGTATGTACCAAATGGGGTGTTGTATTCTATAATGGGTCTAATGAGGGATGAGTACAGTGGGACAATGACCTCCTTTTTTCTGGATGAAAAGCCCTTAGTGCTGAGGTGTGCCACATGGAAGGATTTCCTGACTGTTGTTATTGAAGGTGAGACCACTGTCCACCTGTGTCCCTAAGTCTCTTATCACACTTTCGGTGTTTAGTGTACTGCCACCTATGTGGTAATTCATGGGTACATGTTTTTTCCCAAAGGGGATAACTATACATTTCTTGGCATTGAGCTTCAGCCCATGGCTCTGGCACCAAGCATCTGTTTCTGTAAGGCCCTTTTGTAGAGTATTGACATAATTTGGGGATTCAATAATGGCTCCCAGTTTGCAGTCATCTGCGAACTTTGTTAGCCAGAGAAAGGCTAACAAAGCAGAAATTATCTACCTTTACAGACTGTGCAGAAAATAAAGAATTACAGGAGCTTATGCATTCTGCAAGCCAAGTCAGCAGGCATACCTTGCAATGTGGCTTTGACGCCCTATAAGCATCTTGCAGGGCAGCAGTCACTGGTTCTGTACTGAGAAGGCATGCTTGGCATAAGGAGCAGACCTTGCCCAGACCATGTCAGATCAAAATTACTAGATGCTCCTTTGAACAAGGGCAATCTGTTTGGCACCAAAGCAGAAGAGGTTCTAAAAAATATGGAAGAAAAAGTTAAGTCTATGCAGACAGTCAAAGATTTTTTGCAAGTGCAGCCTCCAAGATTCAGTAGGCATTGCCCCTCAAAACATTAGTCCTTTTCATCCCCCTCAAGGCCATCTCAAGCTAGACCCATGGCAAACAGACCCCCCCCATATTGCAGTCTCGGGGTATGCAGAGATCTAAGCAATGGAGTATCTCCACTTCTAAAACAGGGAGTGCTAAGCCACGCCCTTATGGAAAGAATTCACAATGACTTCTCAACTCCACCCCTCACCTCTGCCCAATTGTTCGTGCCCCTAGGAGGAAAACTTGCCTATCATGCAAAAAACTGGACCTCCATCACCAAAGACTGATGGATCCGCAACATTGTATCCCAGGGGTACAAATTTTACTTCCCCTCACTGCACCCCCAAAAGGGTTCCCAGACCTTCTTCCAAACCAGTGGGCAGAGGTACAAAACCAAGTTCAATCCCTGCTTTCCATAAGAGCAATGCAACCTGTTCCTGCAGAACAGATAGGTCAAGGGATTTATTCCAGACTTTTCCTGGTACCCAGAAAAGAGAGCACTTGGCGTCCAATCCTACATCTTTCCATTCTAAACACCTTCCTGCTGGTACCAAAATTCTACATTTTCACTCTTCCGCAGCTTCTTCCTATGCTGTCCAAAGATGCCTGGTTAGCCACCCTAGACCTAAAAGAAGCCTGTCTGCACATCCCTATTAGGGACTCATGCAGGAAATACCCATGTTTCAGGGCAGGATCTATGCATTATCAGTTCTCTGCACTTCCCTTTGGCTTATCCACTGCTCCCAGAGTCTTCACAAAATGCCTGGCTGCAGCCATTGCCTGTTGCAGACAGAGAAAGATTCAAATTTACCCTTACTTGGCCGATTGCCTGATTCAGGCAGACTGTCAGGAAAAGCTGTTGCAGCACCTGACAATTGTAAAGAACCTTTTGACCTCCCTGGGGTACACTGTCAATGAAAAGAAATTGAAACTATTCCCCAGTCAAAAGATTGTATTCCTGAGAGCAAGCTTGGACACAGCATCCCAGATAGCATTTCTTACTCCAGAAAAACAAGCCTATCTAACAGGCTACTTCGCTCAAATGGCCACCAGAACCCAGCTATCCGCAAGGAAAATCATACAGGCCCTAGGGTTCATGGCCTTTTGCATTCTACTAATTCCATATGCCAGACTGCATATGAGGAAACTTCAATGGTACTTAAAAAGTCTTTGGTGCCAACATTCTAAGGACCTGGAAACCGTCATACCTATCATACCTTGTCTAAGGACAGAGTTTCTTTGGTGGGCAGCAGCATGCAACCACAACAAGGGACTTCCCTTTACTCAACCCCACGCCACTCAGACCCTAACCACATAAGCATTAGACTATGCCTGGGGGGGGCACATCTGGATGACAAGTGCATTCAGGGCTATTGGAGCCCAAGTCAAATTCATTTGTACATCAACCAAAAAGAGATGCCATCTGTTCAGCACGCTGACAGCTTTCAGATCCCTACTCTTACTAGGACCCCTGCTAATAAAAACAGACAACACCACAGTTATGTGGTACATAAACAAGCAGGGGGGAACCCACTCTTACCCACTCTGCAGGCTAGCAATGGCCCTGTGGAACATGGCCTTGGACATGCATATTCATCTGCAAGCTGAATTCCTGACAGGAAAACAAAGCTCTCTGGTAGATGACTTAAGCAGAAATCTCCTAGACCCACATGAGTGGCAATTAGACCCCAGGACTTTCAGCCTTTTAACCCAGAAATGGAGGTGGACCTTTCTGCCTCCCCCTACAATCACCAGCTCAGCAAATTCTGCACCAGGACACCTCAAAGCAGGGCCTGGAAAGTGGATGTCCTAGTCTTCCAGTGGGTAAACCTCTCAATCTATGCATTTCCCCCTCTGCCTCTTCTCACAAGAATATTACTCATGATAAGACAGGACAGACCAAAGGCAATCCTGATTGCCCTGGGCTGGCCATGCCAGCACTGGTACCCAGTACTGCGCAGCCTGTCACCTGTGCCACCCTGGCACCTACCCCAGATTCCAACCCTCACTCAGCAGGAGGGGACATATCTTGCATCGGCAACTGCAAACCCTGAATCTTGCAACCTGGCTTATTCTTTGAATTCTCCCCCAGTGACCAGCCTAAGCAAGCAGGTGCAGGATGTCATTCTTGAAGGCCCCTTTGACCCTGCAGCTTCAGCAGAGTTAAAATTCTTCTCTTGGAAAACAGCCTTGCTTCTGCCCATCACTTCAGCTAGAAGAGTGTCTGAGCTACAAGCACTTATGGCTGTGGAACCATTCATTATTTTTCATGTTGACAGGATCTCCCTCAGGACTAACCCTCCCTTTATGCCTAAAGTGGTGTCCAGTGTGGCTTTCAACCAGTCTATCCATTTGCCAACCTTCTTCCCTAATCCTCAAAATAAAGGGGAAAGGATCCTGCACTCCTTAGACGTGCACAGACAGCTTAGATTCTACCTTGACAGGACTAAACCCTTCAGAAAATCTGACCAGTTAGTAGTCAGTTTTCCACCACGGGCAGAGAGCAAGGCCATTTCAAATCAAACAGTTTTCAAATGGATAGCACACTGTATCCATTTCTGTTACAAACACCATGGGAAACCAACACCTCAAGGGGTCAGAACGCATTCCACGAGGGCAACTTCGACCTCTACAGCATTCCACAGGGGAGTCCCTACCAGGGACATTATTCTGCTGCTACCTGGAGCTCTGTTCATACCTTCACTAAGCATTACCACCTGCCTATCTTTTCCAAATCCAGGGTGGGTTTTGCAACAGCAGTCCTGCAGGGCATACTAGCCAGCCCCAACTCTTCTTGACTGCCTCCACCCAGTCTTCAGCTTTGGGAATCAACCCAAGTGTGATGACTGTAACGGTGAAACATGAAGAACATAGTAGAAGTTGTGTACACTTACCATAAATGTAGATGTTCAAGTGTATTCACTGTTGCAGTCTTGGTTTCCCACCCTCCAGCCCCTTTGTCTCTCTCTCTCTCTCTCTCTATTACTTACCCCTTACAGGGCTATTGGTATTTACTTTTTACTGGTGGTGTTTTCCCACTATAACTTAGCTCCCTATTTGGGGGGCTCCTGACATTTGGGGCAAGAAAAACTGATGCAATGGCGTTGGCTGCCTGTTTTTATACCCCTGAAGACCTGATGTCAGTCCTGAAGCGACAGCAACCAACAAATACTAAGTCTCTGGTATTCGGGCCGACTGAGGTCTACCTGCAGGCAGATAACCAAGTGTGATGACTGCAACAGTGAATACACTTGAACATCTACAATTATGGTAAGTGTACACAACTGTACTTTCTTTATACATTATGTAAACTAATTTTATCAAATGACTTCTCTCGTCTGTCATACTCCATCCCACTTACATTTACCACTTGATTAACATTCCACTTGAACCCGTTTTCTTTCACTGATGTGAAGTGAATCCACATGGCAGCTCCACAGCCGTTTTTTAGGCAGACCACAACTTGTTTGTATAGGAAAGTGTGGCTGGGCAGTAACCCATTTTCAGCAGAGGTGAGGAGTGGCTCTAGCATATTATATGAAAGCAAAACAGTAGGACATGGCAAATGTAAACATTTGATATGGATTGTCATCTTTACAGGTACAAACTAATATACTGGTATTGTAAAGGTTGTTATTTTTACAAGTATGATGTCCTTCAAGGATGCATCTGCAGTCTTCACAAATGGGTTGTCCTGTCGTCAGGCAGCCCTTCGGTCGGCCGGATTCCAAAGTCTGGGTCTGGCTTCGGCTGGTGTCGCACTTCACCCGATGTCATTGCGGCAGTTCTTCGGGTATAAAGGCATCAGCCGACGCCATTTTCCTCAGTCTTTCTTGCCGGCGTGCTCAAGCAGAAGCTGTTCGCAAGTGCCGGTCGGTCAGATCCAGAGATTACTACTACCGAATATTACTTCGAAGACTTCTAAAAAGCTAAGTACCCCTTTGGGGACTCTTTCTTGCCTCAGCCGATGTCAGAGAAAGTGAATAACTGTTTATCTTGTGGGAAACAAATACCTCATAAAGATTTCCACTGCTGTTGCATACATTGTTTAGGCCCAGACCACGACGTAGCAGCTTGTCTAGCCTGTGCTTCTTTTAACCGACGGACGCTTAGACGTCGGTCGGAGTTTGCTGAACAGATTTTCGGCTCCGATTTTGCATATATTATGCCGTCGGATCCTCCGACTCACGCAGTACCAAAACGAAGAAAGGACCGACACGTTTCGCCGAAACCGCGGTTAAGCAAACCACGAGTGTCGGTTCTTTCTTCAGCCGAAATCATGCCTTCTACTGAGGCCTCTTCTAACCTGGTAGAAACGGCTTCTGAAATCCAACCTTCTGTTGCGGTTTCACAGGATTTATCAGATACCATTCCCCTGGATATTTCTACCCCTGCACGTGGAGCTGCTAGGCCTCCTGCAGCAATGTCTATTAAGGCCTTTGCCAGGTCTAAAGCAGCCAAAGCATCAAAAACGGTGCCTGCCAAACCCCCCTCTCTCAGGCCCAGCACCAGCTCCCATATGCTTACTTTGGCTGAGGATCTCATCTCTTTAATTCGTGGAGCCCAGCCTCATCCAGACAGGGCCTCTCTCCCTCCTCCAGAAAAAAGGCCTAGAGCAGAGCCCCCTGAGCCAGTATCCACAGATGATTCCTCTGATGACTCAGATCATACAGACCCTCCTGAGGCTGCTTATTCTCCTTACGAAGACTCTGATGCTGAGGAGTCCATCCCTTCAGCCTCTCCTCCTGAGGAATTTTCCTTTGGGGAAACCTTGCATGCTATGAGGGAACAATTTCAGTGGCAGGGCCAAGATTTCTCAGACTCCAGAAAAAGGCTTAGGACCTTTCTACATTTGCCACAGCATAGGCCTTTAGCTATACCTCCAGTACTTTCTGTTGTTGATGATGCATTTAATGATGCTTGCACTGCTCCTGATTCATTACCTCCGGCTCCTGCTAAGCCCGATAGGTTCTACAGGGTCCCGGACACTCATCACCATTTATATAAGGCTCCTTTTGCAGATCCAGAGACTATCACCCAGGGTCCTAAAGCTGTAGCAGCTACTTCCACTAAAAAAACCCTCCCCTCTGAAAGGGAATCCAGGTCCTTAGAGAGATGGGGTAAAAACGTTTACACCTCTGCTACTTTGTCAGCTAGAGCTTTGAACTGCCAATTTCATATGATTCAATACCAAGAGTTTATGCTTGACCAGTTGACTAAAAAGCTGTCCTCTGAAGAATCTTTAGATAAGAAATATATTCAAGAAATGGTACATAACATACAGCAGGTTAGTAACCATTCTTTAAAATGTGGCTATGATGCACTGGAGGCTTCCTTTAGATCAGCCATGACTGGCACAGTTATCAGGAGGCATGCATGGCTGAAAGAACAGGCATTACCAGACCATGTCAAATCAAAGCTTTTGGATGCACCTATGGACAAGGTCAGTTTATTTGGTTCCCCTGCAACAGGTACTAAAAAGATGGAAGAGAAAGCAAAATCTGTACAAACAGTGAAAGATTTCTTACAAGTTCAACCTCCAAGGTTTAGCAGGAACTGGCCCTCCAAGAATTGGTCCTTTCCAGACTCCTCTAGGGCACAAACAGGCAGGAATAGGCCGAGAGGCAGAAACCAAACCAGGGGTGCCTACAGGGGACGCCAGTGGCAAGGTAACAACCAGCGAGGCACGGATGCAACCACCACCACTACAACAACTCATTCACAGTGACTTGGTGGCACCCCCTACCAGGGAACAACTAGAAGTACCCTTAGGAAAGCTAACCTTATTTTCAAAGAACTGGCATTGCATCACAAGAGAAAAATGGATTTTGCAAACTATAGACCAAGGTTACAGGTTCCATTTCCATACTCTACCAAGCAAAAGAGGAATGCCAAACCTGCCACCTACTCAAAGGACAGAAGCTCTAAAGCAAATATCTCAATTACTAAGAATGAGAGCTGTGGAAAAGGTACCACCTTTGGAGCAAAAGAAAGGGATTTTACTCCAGACTCTTCCTGGTACCAAGAAAAGAAAACAAATGGAGGCCTATTCTAGACCTGTCCGCTTTAAACACATTCCTCATTGTTCCAAAATTCAAAATGCTGACCCTACAGCAGCTTCTTCCCATGCTGGGCAAGGAGTCTTGGCTGGTAACTCTAGATCTCAAGGAGGCATACCTGCACGCCCCCATAAGACCAATTTGCAGAAGATACCTCAGATTTCTTGCAGGATCAGAGCATTATCAATTCTCAGCATTGCCCTTTGGCTTATCTACTGCCCAGAGTGTTCACGAAATGCCTGGCATCAGTAATCGCTCATTGCAGACTTCAGGGATTCAAATCTATCCCTACCTGGACGACTGCCTGATACAAGCGGACAACAAAATAAAACTAACAGAAGACCTACAAAGAGTCATTTACCTGCTGCAAGCCCTGGGATATACAGTCAATATAAAAAGTCAAGGCTGATTCCATCCCAAAGAATAACCTTTCTGGGTGCAGAACTGGACACATCAAATCAAATGGCATCCCTAACTGCAGAAAAGAAAGAGCAGCTTCCTCTCTACTTCTTGGCATTAACAAAGCAGAACCATCTAACTGCAAGAAAAGTGCTGCAAGCTCTAGGCTTCATGGCATCCTGCATAATACTGGTCCCTCATGCCAGGCTGCATATGAGAAAGCTACAATGGTACCTAAAGAATTTGTGGTCTCAACACAAGCACAGCCTAGAAACCAAAATTCCAATGATTCCTGCCTGAAGAAAGAGTTCCTATGGTGGGCTCAGGCCTGCCAATCAAACTCAGGATTGCCCTTCTGCAAAAGCCAACCAAAACAAACCATCACGACAGATGCCTCAGACCTCGGTTGGGGGGCACACATGCTGGACAGGTGCATTCAAGGCCTATGGACTCAAGACCAGCTGCACCTGCACATAAATCTAAAGGAAATGATGGCAGTAAAATTGGCAATCCAGGCCTTCAAACCTTTTCTCCAAGAAGGTCAGCTGATGATAAGGACAGACAACACCACAGTTATGTGGTACATCAACAAACGGAGGCACACACTCATATCCTCTATGCCGGCTGGCACTGGACTTATGGGATGTGGCTCTGGGCTACAACATTCAGTTACAAGCAATTTATGTACCAGGGAAGGAAAACATTCTAGCAGACATATTAAGCAGAACTACCACAGATGCCCACGAATGGATGCTGCATCCGGACATCTTCAAAGCTATCACAAGAGAATGGGGATTACCACAAATAGACTTGTTTGCATCCCCACTCAATCACCAGCTAAAGAAATTCTGCACAAGGACGCACCACCCACTTGCTTGGAAGGTGGACTCCTATCTTTCAGTTGGAAAACCTGATAGCATACGCATTCCCACCACTTCCTTTGATGCACAAGGTGCTTCTGAAGATCAAAGAGGAACATCCGAGGATCATTCTGATAGCTCCAGACTGGCCAAGACAACATTGGTATCCATTGCTGAGGAGCATGTCCGGGAACAAATATGGACACTGCCCTGATCCCATTACTGTTAACACAGCACAACTTCAACATCCTGCATCCAAACCTGAAAACTCTGCAGCTAACTGCCTGGAACATTACATGACAACAATTAACCCAAATTTATCCCAAAGGGTTAAGGACATAATCCTGGAGGCTCAAGACCTTCAACAAGAAAGAATTATGCAGCAAAATGGAAAAGATATCTCACTTGGAGTACTGCAAAGGGGCAAGAAGTGACACTGGTGAACATAGCCAACATCCTGGAGTACTTGGCAGAGCTCTTCCATACAGGCCTGTCCTACTCTTCCATCAAGATACATGCCTCAGCTATTTCAGCAGAATACAGCTTGGATCCTCCTGTCTTCTCGCATCCTCTGCTCAGACAGTTTCTGGGAGGAATTAAAATGTGAAACCTCCCGAAACCTCCATTACCAGCATGGGACTTGAACTTTGTACTAGAAAAATTGACACTTCCCCTTCGAACCAGCAGCAACAGCAGAATTACAATACTTATCCTGGAAGACTGCATTCCTGCTGGCAATAACTTCAGCAAGAAGGGTCTCTGAACTACAGGCATTAATGGCAGTGCAACCCTTCCTAATCTTCCATCAAGATAGAGTGTCCATGAGAACAAATCCTACATTTATGCCTAAGGTGGTATCCAGAGTCTCTTTAAATCAGGCTATCCACCTTCCTACATTCTTCCCCAACCCACAGAACAGGGGAGAAAGGCTACTACATACCTTGGATGTGCATAGACAATTACGCTACTACCTGGACAGGACAAAAACCAATAGAAAAACTGACCAGCTTCTGGTAGCATATGCAACAGGGAAGGAAGGAAAACCAATTTCAAAACAGACAATCTCCAAATGGATAGGAAATTGCATTAGATTTTGTTACTCCTATCATGGAATGAAAACTCCAGAGAACATCAGGCCTCACTCCACAAGGGCTACAGCCACTACCACAGCTTTCTTATGAGGAGTGGCTACCAAGGACATTATAGAGGCTGCTACTTGGACCTCCGTGCATACATTTGCCAAGCATTATAATTTACCTTTATACTCTAGATCCCGAGCTGGTTTTGCCACTGCTGTTTTGCAAGGGATCCTAACTACACCATAATCTCTACTCATTCCTCCTCCCCTAGTTTAGCTATGGTATTCTACCCATTTGTGAAGACTGCAGATGCATCCTTGAAGGACATAGTACAGTTTTGTACCTACCATAAATGTAGATGTCCGATAGGAATGCATCTGCAGTCAGGATTACCCTCCCCCTCTGAGGTACTCCTAGGGTATTTGCCAACCTTCAGCTAGCTTGGGGGGGGTCTATTATGGTGTATTTGTTTGTATATATGTACATACATGCTTATTTTGTGTGTTTGCTCTCTACTATTTGGAAACTTTGGCATTTATCCAAATTTAGCCATCCAAGAGGGCACCTGGCATCTGGGGCAAGAAACACTGAGGAAAATGGCGTCGGCTGATGCCTTTATACCCGAAGAACTGCCGCAATGACGTCGGGTGAAGTGCGACACCAGCCGAAGCCAGACCCAGACTTTGGAATCCGGCCGACCGAAGGGCTGCCTGACGACAGGACAACCCATTTGTGAAGACTGCAGATGCATTCCTATCGGACATCTACATTTATGGTAGGTACAAAACTGTACTTTACAGTTACACTATAATACAGAGTAACTAAAGAAATAGTAAAATTGTGCAATTTGAGACATAAGCTTAATTTGTTTAAATTAGAAGATATGGAGAGAGAGAGAGAAATGGAAACTAAGGTGAGATAAATAGAGAAAATATGTGAATTCAGAAAGAGAGAAAAAGAGACAGTGGTTAGTTGAGCAAAGGATTATTAATAAGTTGATAGAGTTTCAGAGATGAGAGAGTGAAGACTGGTTAGTAAAGAAAGGGGCGTGTGTATAAAGTTAATCGTGAAAGAGATACTTAGAAATTACAAACGAGTATTTGATATTTGAAGGATGTCTGAGTAAGATTTTCAGTAGTCGAGAAGGAGATGGTAGTAAGTTAGGGGAGAGGGGATAGTATGTCAGAAAAATCAAAATTATTATAGCTGGTGGAAATGAAGGGAGAAGATGATTGCAAAAAAAGTGAGGTATGAGATAAAACTGTGGATATAGAAGATCAATGTGAAGTAAAAGAGAAAAAATGAATTACAGGATGGGACAAGTCTGGTGTGGAGCATAAACAGAGCTAGGATTTAGTTTGAATGCTTTTAAAGTTTTGAATATGTGGAGGTCAGGTGATGACCTGATTGTTACAGGGAGTGAGTTTTGTTTTTTTTAGATTGTATTCGAGCATAGGGAATATCCAGCAGATTTTTTGGTATGTGTATGATCAGGAGTTGTCATTTGATTTTAAGGGATATTGCTGGGTGTTTCTGACAGAGTACTGTGTAGGGAATTTTTAAAATCTGCCAACTCATTACAGTCTCCAAAACATATGATCCCATTTACATCTTCCTCCTCCATCACACCTCCAACGTCTGCTATTTACCTGAGGAAGAATTATTTGAAGTCTGCCTGGAGTATAAAAATGCCTATGCAAACACTTCCAAGCAAAGATCTTAAACCTATTGCACTTTGCTGCATACTTGCAAGCCATACATATATCTTCCCATTTTTTTCTTGTGTAAATTTATTTTCCAGTCTATCTTCATAATCTTGTCTAACCTTTTTTTTTAATTTCTCCATATCTTTTTGGATTTCTAATACCATGATCGGGATGGACCTCATTCCTAAGTCAAAGTATGATTAAAGTTCATGAAATTAGTATTGTTTCGATCTTTGATGTTAACCAGAAGTGCTCTTCACAGCACCTGCAATGTGCCCAGTAATGACTCCTGCAATTCATATGGAGTTACTTGTATCAGTAACATATCTAAATACAATTGTAGATTGTTTTTTTATAAAACATGTTGGTCTTACTACTATTGGAACTGTCTTGGTATCTTTCTTCCGCATTGCTCTCATTTCTGCCTGCAAATCCTGATATTTTATGACTTTGTATCTCTCTGTACGCAAGACACTGTAGTCACTGGATGTAGCGAGATCAATGCTACTTTTGTCTTCTTTTCATGGACCACTATGTCTGGTTTTCTCGCATCTATCTTTTGAATTGTTGGCAATGGTTGATCCCATGTGATGTAGACTTCATCATTTCCTATGGTGCTGTGTGTCTTATGTTTCCAGTGTTTTTCAGGTACTTCAGTATTATAATGTTTGCACAATCCCAAGTGCAACAGTCTTGCCACATTGTTATGCCTTTCAGTGTACACTCCTTCTGCCATTAGTATGTCACAACCAGCAACAAGGTGTGCAATTGTTACCAATTCTGTTTTACAAAAACCTTACATTTGTCTGTTTCTCCGACATGTTCAACAGACTTTGTAAACCAATATGTACATAGTCCACTGTCTTGAGCCTCCAATATTAGCCTTTTATCTTTTGGTTTGAATTCGTCTCTCCTTAACCATTCCTGCATTCAGTCCTGATCAACATGAGGTTGTTCCAGGAGTTTTGTATACTTGCTACACTATATTTATGCATTTTCCACATTTCTTGCCTTCTCATGTGATCCCTCACCTTATATTCTTTTGTTTTTTTTGGCACATTCAGTTGCGGCCTGATTTTTTTATCTACTTCTGGTTTGATTTCCATTCCCACTTGAAGATGATATGCTTCTCCTAGACTAAGAAGGGAATTCATCTTAGCTTTATTCTTATGTTTCAAAACTTTCACTACATGTGGATCTTGTGAGGTCAGCAGATATGTATGTAGTCCTACGATTGCAGATCTATACATGTAATCAATTTCAAGGAGACCCATACCTCCTTTAGAAAGGGGAATATATAATCTTAGTGTCCAATCATTTTTATAAATCATTTGGTGGGCATGAAGCATCCTTTTTGTTTTCCTGTCTAATCTATCCAACACCTTTTGGGGCCAGTCAGTCACTCCAAAACTGTAAGTTAGGATTAGATTCATAGATGTGTACTAGGTGAATGGCCCTGGAGGCATTGCAAGCCTAGCCCACATGATTACCATGGCATTGTGCCACCCGACCATAGTTCCCAGTGCCTCTGTTGAGTAGAGCCACTGGAGAGATGCCTGGGTTGAATTTTCTATTTCCCATCCACGCAACAAGATTTCTCTTGAAGAGGGCCAGTGAGGTGCTCTGCTTGACATGTATGGGAAGTCTATTCCATAGTGTGGGCAGTCTCTGGGTTATGAATCTGTCCCTCCAGCATGTTCTTTTAATTGTGGTAATGAGGTTGAAGTTGAGGGATTGGGATTTCTAACAGAGCTGGGTCAGACATGACTTTGTAAGTCAAGCTGAGATTGTCTCTAGTAAGCGATATGAGACAGAGAATAGTTGCAGTTTTTTGAGTCTGTCCATATAGGACAAGTGTTTAAGGCCTAGAATCCTCTTTGTGAGGTACTTTTGTGGCCTCTCCAGTTGTTGCAGGCGTCTAGTCAGGTACATGCCAAATGGGGCATTGTACTCGATGACTGGTCTAATGAAGGAAGAGTAGAGGGAGACAATGACCTCTTTCTTCCTGGATGCAAAACCCTTAGTAATGAAATGTGCCACATAGAAGGACTTTCTGACCACAGTGGTAATGTGGTGGTCAAAAGAGAGGTTGCTGTCAACCTGTGTTTCCAGATCTCTTATAACACCTTCTGTGTTCAGTGGACTACCATCGATGTGGTAATGCATGGGAACCAGGTTTTTCCCAAGGGGGATGACGACACATTTTTTGGCATTGAGTTTAAGGCCATGGCTCTGACACCAGTTGTTGGTCTCAGTGAGGCCTTTCTGTAGGATGTCAGCATCACTTGGGGAGTTAATAATAGCTCCCAACTTGCAATCATCTGTGAACTTTGTCAGCCAGAGTCCCTTTGTGTTGGCCTGGACTTCAGAGAAGCAGATACCAAACAGGAAGAGGACCCAGGACCAAACCCTGTGGGACTCCACTCATGACTGGTCAGCAATCTGACTTGGAGTCAGCTACTTTTACAATGTAGGTTCTATCTGTGAGCCAGTTTGCAACCCACCTAGTGATACAGGGGTTGATGCCTACCTTAGTGAGTTTTTTTATGATTCCTGAGTGGGGAGTGGTATCAGAGGCCTTGGCCAGATCAAGGTAGGCTGTATGAACAACCTTGCCTTCATCCACAGCTGTGGTGACTGACTCAAATTAGTCAACCAAGTTGAGCAGGCATGATCTACTTTTTACAAAACCAAACTGTGTGGGATCCAGAGTTTGGAGATTCCCTATATCCTTGTTTATTAAGTCCATGATGATGCATTCCATAGCTCTGCATATCAGACTCATCAGGTTAATGGGGGCGATAGTTCCCAGGGTCACTCCTCCTTTGTGGAGAGGGATGACTGTAGCAGTGCACCATTTGGAAGGGACAAAGCCTGAGGTGAGGCTGTGATTGAACAGGGCACACAGCTGAGATGCCAGTTTACTCTGTATTTCATGTAGAACACAGCCAGGGATATTGTCAGGTCCCATAGAAGCTTTATTCTTGGCCTTGGACAGTGCTGTTTTAACCTGTGCAGCAGTAATACTGGGTGCCTGGCAATCTACTGGCATTGAGTTTGCTCCTTTGGGGGGGGAGGGTAAAGTTGGCACTGAATCTGTCAGCCAGTATATGGTAATATATGTTGGCTCGGTATAGGAGGTACCATTGTCCAGTAGCTCAGAGCAAATCTGGGTATTGCTGTGGAGATTCTTTACATAACTATAGAAGGCCTTGTGGTTGTCTTTACTATCTGCTGCAATTCTGTTTTCATAGCTAGCTTTAGAGGATTTGATAAGGGATCTCAACTTTTTGTTGAGGTTGATAAGGGAGTTTTTCCAGTCTTGGGACTTCACCTTATCCCACATCAGTTTCCTCATTCTGTTGTAGAGTTTGTTTATGCAGGGGACCACCAGATGGGCTTCCTTTTTTTGGAGGAGAGTGTCTTGGTTCTGTTAGGTATGACGAGTTCTATGTATTTGTGTACATGTTCGTACAGTGCATTGGTGTATGATTCAGCGGTCATGCAACTATTCTCCATTTGCATGGGTGCTGTGAAGTTAGCCACCTCTGTTTTTAGGAGCCCAAAGTTGGCTTTGGAGAAGTTTTTCATGGTGGTTGCCTTTGTGAGGGGGTGGGAGGGATGTGGATTTCCAAGGTGATTAGTTTGTGGTCGGATATAACACGAGAGGAGTTGACTATTGGTGTAGAGCAACAGTTGCCCATGTTAGTAATGACCAGGTCAAGGATGTTGCTACCTCTATTGAGGGTAAGAACGAGCTGGTCAAGGGCAATTGAATTAATGAATTCCAGGAAACGGGCAAGTGTATTGGTACATGAGTAGTTTTCCCAGTTAATGGAGGGGTAGTTGAAGTTGCCCAGTATGAGAGTGTTAGGTTGGACCCTAATATTCTTCAGGGTGCTTAGGAACGTGAAGTGTTGTGAGTCTTGGGACATGGTTGGGGACCTATAGCAGGCTACGACCTGAATCGCTGCCTTACTCAGTGTTAGCCGCACCTGAAGTATCTCAGATGCGTTATGTTGGGCTACCATTCGGGAGCTGTGCGCATCCTTTATGAATATGGAAACACCACCACCTTTGGAGCTTCAGTCCAAGTTCTGGGGCCGAAAGGTGTGGAATAGCAAATTGTTTTATAGTATGAACTTTGTTCATAGATGTCAGCGCTGTTTTCAGGATTAATTTAAGTCTTCTAAATATTCCTTACTGAGTTTTATTCCCATTTGTTCATGTTTTGTTTCAGATCCTTCATCAATTCCCAAATATTTATATATTCCCTCTTGCTCAAGTTTTTTTATATCACATTCTTTTCCCAAACTGATGTATTTTTGGTGCTGCAACTTTCCTGCTTTAAAGGTTGCTTTTGAACATTTATCAATACCAAATGACATTGTATCATCTAAAAAGTTTTGACTACTTGCAGTTGTGCTTTCAGTTCCTCATCTAGATGAGCTGTACAATTTTAGATCATTGACATAGAGAAGATGAGAAGTCTTTACACTTTTTTGCTTTCTGCGAGCCAAATTATTACTATGACCTAATCTGTTAAGCAGACAGCTTAATGGGTTAAGGGCAAGGCAAAAGAGCAGTGGTGACAGAGAGTCATCCTGGAATTTCCCCTTTTGGATTTTTATCCCTGAAATAATAATTTGTCCTTTGTCATGGCTTAACTGCACAGTGGTTTACCACTGTGTCATGGTCGCTGTGATATAGTTTATCAGCGTAGGTTGTATCTTATACATTTTAAGCACTCTTTATTCCATGAATGTGAGATACCGTTAAATGCTTTTTTGTAGTCTATCCATGCCATACTTAGATTCTTCCCCTTTTTACAGTTCTCCACTGTGACTTTATTTAACAACAAATGATCCTTTGTTCCATATGACTTTCTTTTATTACCCTTTTGTTCTGTTGCCATAATTGAGTTTTACTCTGAATGACTATAAACTCTGTCGACATTAATTTCACTGTATAGTTTTTACATTGTTGGAAGGCAAGTTATTGGCTTGTAATTTTTAGGGTAGCTTGCAGTTTCACTGTTAAGTAGGAGCATTGTTTTTCCTGTTGTTAACCAGGCTGATGTCTGTTCGGGATGCATATATAAATAGTACTTAATCATGGTTAAATCTCTGTGCAGAGATGTTAATATTTTTGGCCAGTAGTTAGGTACTGCATCTGCCCCTGGTGTTTTTTATTTAGAGGCTTTTCTTAACTTTGTTTCAATCTCTCTGGCCATTACTTCATCCCATTTCATACCCTGTACATTTGAACTTCTTATTCTTTCTTTTACTACTTCGAGCCATTTATCATCTTTATGTTCCACAGGATCTTCATAAATACATCTCCAAAATGTATCTATTTCTTCTTTTTTTGCTGGTCTTTCAATTCCTTTTACCTTATTTCCCAGTCCTCTGTAAAATTTTTTGAGTACTTTTCCTTTATGTTTATCAGTGTATCTTGTAAGTTTTTCTGCCTATGTTGATATTTTTAGTTTATATGCGATAGTGCATGATAAACCCTGATCCATTATAATACTGCACATTGCTTTTATCGCATCTATTTTTCTGAGTATTTTTGTTTATCTGTTCCCTCTTCTATACTCTTCTCTAACAGTGGCACTTCTTGTCTTAATTGTTCCATGTTGGCATTTGATTTCTCCCTGTCCTCTGCCTTACTACCCTGTGTTCTTGTGGTAGGACTTTATCTGTTATTAATTTGGCTGCACAGTACTGTATCCTGTTTACTTCTGTTATATTGCATGAACCTCTTTGGACAGTCCTAACTACTGTATTCATTTGTTTTATCAAACTTCTAACATTTGGGGTTTTATTGACCTTCTGCAGTCTCTTTCTGTCGTTGATCTTAATAGTTCTATCCATCTCTATTATTTTAAGTAACTATTCTCTCAGATCATTTTCTTCTCAACTGAGGGCACATTCTTTGTTCACCATTTCTTGCGGCCATTCTGTAGAAAATTTCAGAGCATCTTACTGTACCACGTTCTCTTCAGTTTCAGTCTGTGTCATGCATTGCCCTTTCATATGGGAAGTCACTGGCCTATCACTCGATGGCATTGACTGTGTCAGAGTTGCCATAGTTTCCTGTTCATTCCTTTGCTGTATAGCTCCAATTGAACCTTTATACTGGTTTCCTATGGGAGGCTCCAACGTCTTCATATGTCAACTGATTAGATGCTTCCTGCTCCACTTGTGTCCCCTTAATTTGAGTTTACATTGCTGTATCCTGTTGTGTTGTCATCTGAGTTAAATTTTCTACATTAAATCCTTCACTTTGCAGGTAGTCCATAACCCCAGCTTCTGTTTCTTTAACTTTTCCATTACTAATCCTCTTTTCTACTTTTCCTCTTTGTTTTCTTATTTTTATATTGTAAAATGTTCCATATCTGAATGTCTTTGCCTGCATTTCTCTTCAAATATCGTTGATGCTGCTCTTTTTGCATTGATTAGTTTTGCTTTCTCCTTTGCATAAATATTGCACCATATTAAATCTCGTTTTCTTTCCCAAGCCCATATTTCTTCTTCAGATGTCTCCTGCTCCACTTGTTTCTCCTTACTTTGGGGACTAGTTGTTCCGTCATGCTGTGATATGACCTGTGTTAGACTTTCTGCACTGAATCCTTCACTTCACAAATATTCCATAACTTCAGCTTCTGTTTTTTTTTAACTACTTTCCTGACTAATCTTCTGTTTTACATTCCCTGTTTGTGATCTTATTTTTTATTGTGAAATTTTCCATATCTGTATCCCTTTGTCTATATTTCTCTTCTAATATCTTTGTGGCTGCCTTTTTTGTATTGATTAATTTGGCTTTCTCCTTTGCATAAATAGTGCACCTTATCAGATCTCTCTTTCTTTGCCGTGTCCATATATTTTTTTTATAACCTTCAAATATCTCTAAATTTTGTTCTTTAAATTTTTACACTTCCTCAGTCACTTCTTTTTCCAAACAGCAAAAGGTTTCTTGGTCTATGTAGTGTTTTTCGCTATCTGTTGTATTAATGAACACAAATTTTCGTTTGCAGCTTCTGCCAGTTTTACTTGTGGAAGTATTTTTCTTTCCTCTGATTTCTCTGTTAATCTTTTCGTATGTCTTTTGTCTTGAAATTCTGGGCTTCTTGCATAATAGTAACAATACATAATTTCTTTCTTATTCTCAATAGTCCACTTTTGTCCTATCGTTTTTTTGTGATTTTTGTGGACTGCTACTTCCTTCTACAACAGTGGGGCCATCCTCCCTCTGGGCCTGGCCTAGCCCCACTGTAGGAATATTTCCATGTCTTGAGGATTCTGCACTGTCCTTTTTTCTAGTCCTGGTACCAGTGCACCTACCAAGGTTGGGCACTTTTTTATCCTGGGACTTGTGCACCCAGCTATCTTCTTTATTTTTAACCTACATCTGTCAGTGATGTATGCTATATAAAATACAGCCTATATATCAGTGTCGTCTTGGTGAGATTTTGTGAAAAACAGGGTCCACCTCATGAAGGTACTCACCAAGACTTGAGGATGAATTCAGTTTCAACACTATTTCTCTCATTTTGCTGATTTTATAATTTATCCATTCAGGCCTCCTCTGATTCTTATATATCATACAATACTTGACACTAGTACTTTTTTGAGGACGTTTGCCTGCTTTCTCAGAACCTCCCAGATGATAGTAAAAATGAGATTTTAAATTGTTCTGTGGATAGATATTTAGTTTTTTATTTCTGTGCTGCAGAGATGATTGAAAAGTGTGATGAAGGGGGTAAGTTGATACTGGAACTCTTAAGGTTTTTCAGCCCTCCTTTTCCAAAATTTCTAAGAGATTCTGTAACCTTTCATCCAATTTTCACAAAAAAAAAAAAAAATACATAAACAGTCTCAACAAAATTCAGGAAGCCCTGAAAACAAAGGAGAGTCCAACAAGTGAGAATGACTATTCAAGGATATTTGTCCTTCCCTCATACTGTAACAATCCCTTTTCCCTTCCAAAAAGTCTGGATCTCTGCTTTTTCCTTTGGCAATGAATAGTTGCAGGCAAATTGGTTCTGAAGATCATTCATCAAGGTTACAAATGACAGTGGGAGGAAATTCCTCCTCTTATGGGGTAATTTCTCATCCACCAGACTAGACTGTTTTATTTCCACCTGTTCTTCATCACATGCTGTCCCATGGAGTGATAGAACCATTTCCTCGTTCCCAGGTGGGGAGAGGTTTTTCATCAAGGATGTTTTAGCACCAAAGAAAGAAAATGATTGGATACCAGTTCTGGATCTTACTTTCCTACACTTGTTTGTGATAGTGCTTAAGTTCAAATTGTATTTATTTTATTATTTTTTTTATTTATTTCATTTGTTTACCGGGAGATGTCTGACTGGGCCAGAGGCCCTTTTTCAGCAGAGGCCCGGGGAGAAAAGCTCCATACATACAAGATAGAATTTAATAATCAAATTGAGCACACATTAATTAGATTAGCATTGTAGAAAGCTACAAAAGCAAAAAGCAACATGAAAGTGTAATTAAGTACATAACAATAATTACACAATAAGCAATGTTGGCCCTGCCATTGATAAAAGTTAAACCTCATGACTGAATAGTGAAAACAGGGTGATAGAGTTAGACAAGAGATGGCAAAAGAATTTACCATAACTGTTGTCTGTCAATCAGTATATGTGTTTATTTTACTAGATAGAACTGATTAGTAAGACCAAGTTAGTATACAGCAGTAAATAAATGTAGCTGTGAGAAAGAGTTGGTTTAGGGTCATAGTAAGGGAGTAGTAGGTGGTCTACCCTGGATTAAGGCTGGAGCAAAGCCAGTGTTTTGCCAGATGTTCCTTCAGGAGGAGTTTGAAGTCATGAATGTTGTTTTTTTTTGTAATAAGTTGGGGAAGGGTGTTCCAGAGTTTGTCAATTTTAATGGAGTAGAGGGTGGTGCTTTGTAAGTTGTGGGGTTTTGTATTTTTAACATAAGCTTATTTGATGATCTTGGTGCTCTAGGATTGCTGTTGGGTTGGATTAGGTTGGCGAGAACTGGGCTGTCGTTGGTTTGTATATTATTTTGTGGGCTGTGGACAGTTGGTTTAATGTTAGGTTTGGTAGTTTTAACCATTTGAGTTGTTAGAGTACTGTGCAGTGGTGGGTTCTGTAGGGCTGGCCTGTGGCGAATTTGGCAATTTTGTTGTAACATGATTCTAGGTTATTTAGATCTGATATACAAATGTTTGTAAATACGTGGGAGCCATAGAGGAGGGTAGAAAGTAGTTGTGTGTGGGCAGTGGCTAATCTGACACTTTCTGTAAGGAAAGATTTAGTTCTATATAGGGTGCCTAGTTTGGAGTGGACTTTTGTGGTGATGAGGGATATGTTGATATTGAACTTTAGGTTTTCATCAATTCAGACACCTAGAAGTTTGGTTTGGGTAGTGGGTACTATTTTGGTTCCATTTGTGGAAAGAATTGAAATTGGGTTACACATGTTTTGGGTTTGTTATAATTAAAAACAATTGCCTTGGTTTTGTTTGGGTTTAGTATGAGATGATGGTTATTGAGGTAGTTTTCTATATCTTGGAAAGATTTTTGCATTTTTATTTGTAAATCTTGTGGGGTGGGGGCTGTGCAGATGGCTGTAGAGTCGTTGGTGTACTGGGCAATGGAGGCTAGTTGGGTTGCAGATCTGAGGTTATTAGTTAATCTTGTAAAGAGAAGGGGGCCAAGTATAGATCCTTGGGGTATGCCAACAGTTATGGTAGAAGGTTGGAGAGGGTGTTGTCCCATTTCGTGGCTTGCTGATGGTTAGGAAGATAACTATGGAACCAGGACAGAGCTGATGTATTAAGGCCATGGGATAAGAGTTTATTTAGTCAGATTTGGTGGGAGACAGTGTCAAAGGCTTTTGACATGTCCAGGAATATGGAAAAGACCAATTGGCCTCTGTTTATGAGATCTTGTATGGTGTTTGTGAAAGTACGGCCGTACTGGTACTGGGTTTAGGCCTAAAACCTTGTTGTGTGGGGGAGAGGAGGTTGTTGTTAAGGAGGTGGGTGAGGAGCTGGGAGTGGATGCATTTTTCTAAAATTTTGGCTATAGGGGAGAGGATGACTATGGGACAGTAGTTAGTTGTGTCTTTAAAGGGGCTGCCTTTTTGTAGGGGCATGATATGAAATATCTTCCATAGATCAGGGACATATTGTTCAGAGATTGATTGGTTAATTAGGTGTGATATAGGACAGGCAGTTGAGGGTGCAGCAATTTTAAGGAATTTGTTAGGTAGTAATTCAGCAGCTAGACAGCAGAGTCTGAGTTTGGAGAGGAGTGATTTTATGTAGCTTGTTTGGATAGAGTTGAAAGAGAAGGGGGAGGTGGAGTCAGAAGTGGCTAAGGGTATAGTGAGAAGTCGATTAGTCAGATTACCAAGAAGTGATGTGATAGAGTAAATGAAGTGGGTGTTAAATTGTGTAGCTATGTGTAGGTTTGGGAGTTTTAACCATTTGAGTTGTGAGAGTACTGTGCACTCACATTGGGAGTGGCAAGTGGGGGGGGGTCGGGGTATATCCTAGGTTGAGAAGACTGTTGATGCTTTGCCAGCATTTTTGGGGGTTGTATTGGTGGGTTTGTTGATTTGAAAGGAAGCATCTTTGTTTGTCTGTTTTTATCTGTCTTTTTGCCTGGTTTCAGAGCTGTTGGTATGTTTTCTGGTTTGTTTTATATTTGGTGGTGTGATAAGTTGACCATGCCCTGTTTTTTTGCTTCAGCAGTGCTATGGTATCTTTAGTTAGCCAAGGTAATTGCCTAGATTTAGCTCTTATTTTTCTAGTGGGTGCTAGGTTGTTAAGCATTTTGAGGAAGGTATTGTTGAAATAAAGGACTGCCTGATCAAGTGGGAGGTTTTTAAGAGGTGGCCAGTTACTTTGCTGAAGTAGAAGGTTGAAAATGGAGGGTGGCAACATTTTCCTTTTTACGGACATATTTATATATTGTGTAGGTTTGTGTCTGAGCTCGTTTTCTATATAGGAAGGTAGGTAAGTGGTCACTGAGGGAGTCTGGAAGGCATCCTGCTAAGTAACCTAGATTAGGTTGGTCTGTATTATAACAGTGAATGCTTAAAATAGCGAACGCTGTATAATCAACCATAAAATATCAAAATGGCAAAATACCGAACAAACACATGGAATAGAGATTTTTTTCCCAGGGGAAAAAGATCGCTGCTCCATAAAAAAAACAAAAAAACAAAAAAAATCCCAAACACGAAATAAAGTGTTTTTCCCCCTCCACCCTCCCTATTTAAATATACCAACTCTGAGATTGCACCACAGTGGAGGAAATGGCAAAGTCCTGAAAATGGCCCGGTGATTTTTTTCCCCTGGGAAAAAAATCGCTGTTCCATGTGTTCAGGATTTCACCGTTTCAATTAAAAAGGTTCATTTAAACAGCATTCACTATTTTAAGTGGCTTGTTCGCTGATTTAATAGGGAACCGATTGGGTTTGTTAGTCAGTATCCAATCTAGAGTGGACTGCATTTTTGAGTGTTTATCTATCCTGGTGGGACAGGATATTGTTTGGGTGAAATTGAGGTTGCTTTGGAAATTGGAAGGGTTGTTGGAGTTGCAGCAGTGCCAATCTAGGTTGAAGTCTCCTAAGATAATGGTTTCTTGGTTAAAGCTTAATGATGCCCAGGCAAGAAGATTTTCAATTATGGTTAGGTTGTTTCCTTGGGGGGAGATAGGCGGTAATGATAATAATAGTTTTGTTCGGGTTTATAAGTAGGCGAGTAGTTAGGATTTTGGTGTTGGGTAGGTCAGGAAGGGCACAGTTCAATAGTTTCAGTTTGTGTGTGTCCTTATACATAATTGTGACATCACTGCCCCTTTTGTTTGGTCTGTCTACTCTAATTATGGTGTAACCATTTGTAATGATATCCTTGTCATTGTGAGGCTTTAACCAGGTTTCTGTTATTGTTGCTATGCCTTGTAAGTATGTGTTGAGGGTTGCATGAAAGTCAGAGATATTGTTAACAATATTGCGAAGGTTAAAGTTTATAAAGGTGTTGGTTTTTGAAAGTGAGGGGGTGGTGGTAGGTAGTGTGTTGGCTATGGTTTTGTGTAGGGCTGGGAGTGGACATGGTTGGGGAAGGAGGGGTGTGGAAGAGTGGACTTGGGTTGAGGTGGATGTCTGCCTGGAGTTTAATTTTTGTCATATTATATAGAATGAGTTGTTTGATTTTATTGGTAAGTTTTTCATATCTGACTGTTGAAGGGTATGTACAGTCTGTGGGAAGATGTTTGAAAAGGAGGAGAAAGGTAGATGTGTTATAGAGGTGTGAGCTAATGGCATTATATGTGTGGGTTTGGTTGTTGGCATAGGATAGAGGGAGAGCAGGTGTGAGTTGATGATTGGTGCATGACTGTAGGTAGGTGGAGCTAAACAAGAGGTATAGAAGGTGGAGTAGAAGGATATTGGATAGGAAGGAGCTGAGTAGTGACATAGTGATGGTTTGAGAATGCGTAGTGTGGTGATTGTGGGGGAGGGGAGGAGATTGAGGGAGGCTGAGGATTGGTAGGGGTAGAAGGGGTGTGGTTAGGTATAAATCTAATGGAAGAGGGGGTGGGTGGGAATGGGGGTAGGGTAGGGGTGAGAAGAGAGCCTGGGTGCAGCGGGGCTACTTTCAGTTTGAATGTGTGCCAACAGAGACTGTCAGCCATTCTGGCCTGGTTGTAGGATGATACCTGCACAGCTAAGGTAATGTTAAGTGTATTGACCAATGCAAGCTGTAATTTGAAAACATTCAGCATGTAATTCTCATTTTTGAGGAAATTTCTAGTGCTGTAACGTTTGATATTTTTGTTTCATTTTGCCATTAGTAGTAGACAGTTTAGTGTAGAAAGTCTAGAAAAGGCTGTACATGTACTTTTAGCTGTTCAAACTCCTGAATACTGGCTAGTGGCTAGGCTATGAATCAACACTCTAATCAGAGGGGATGTTGGGCAGTTGTAATATGTAGCTAGGGCTGTATGGGGTTGTTAGCCAACTAGAACAGAAAGTCGTGGGTGAAAGTTTGAGAAAAGGATTATTGAATGGGCAGGGTAACTGAGGGATAATCTACAGGGCATCCTTGGCAGAGTGCTTACCCTAGAGTTTACAACAGACAAAAATGACTAGAGGAATGCCTTTAAATACAGGCACATATTTAAATTGCAATGTCGCCACTCTATTTCAGGGTTTTTTTAGTGCTGGATGGAGATCCTGGGTTAAACAGTTGACCAGCTTAGGTGTTGCACTATTGGACTTTGAGGGGACACAGTTAAATTGCGATGTCGCCACTCTGCTTCAGGGTTTTTTTAGAGCTGGACAGAGATCCTGGGTTAAATAGTTGACCAGCTTAGGTGTTTCACTATTGGACTTTGAGGGGGGGACAGATAGGGGAGCACGCTGCACCAGTTAGTCGCTCAGGGGACTTGATGTCACTTCACAATATGTTACCTCTTCATCCTCATTCACATTACTTGGTAACACTAGATTTAAAAGATGCTTTTCATCACATCCCTATTCATTCAAACTTCAGACATTTTTTAAGGTTTTGTGCATCTGGATCACATTATCACTTCTCTCCTTTACCCTTTGAACTGTCCACTCTACCAAGAATGTTCACAAAAGGTTATTAGGGAAGATAGAAATTTCTTCAGAAGTTATAGCTAGTGAGTGGGATAAAATGAAAGAATAGGGTAGAAATAAAGGAGAAAGAGATATGGTTAAGAAGTTACAGGGATTATATAGTGTGGTTGACAATGGTTAAAGTATTGCAGAATAAGGGAAATCTCACAGATCAAGAACAGGATTAACTGTAGAGTTTTAAAGAACAAATAAGGGAGTATTTGGATAATATACATGAGTTTAGAAAGATTTCCATTAAGCAACTGTTTTTTTGATAATCACAGAGCACAGAATTTTTAGCACAACAACTTAGGCAGCAAGAAGTAAAAAGGTTTGTTGCCAAACGTAGGAAGCCTTTAAGAAGAAAAATAACTAGAGATCCTGCAGAAGTATTAGAGGTATTTGGAAATGTTATGCAAATCTGTATAAGGCAGAAAAATATGGAAATCAAGAAAGAGCACAAATGGAAGTATTTATGGAAGACATGTGTATGCCAAGGATAGAGGTAGATGAGGTTAATAGCAGTTAATAGCTAAGATAGGAGGAGATGGGAGAAAAACTGTGGCATATCAATCTTCAGGAAAGTCTCCAGGAATAGATGATGTTCCTGTGGAAGTTTGGAAGCTAGAAGGGAAGAAAGTGATTCTGAAAGAAAGCTGTGGTGATTGTGATATCTAAAGATTATAATGCCTGATCAGGCCCTGTATTGGCCCATTTTAATTCTAAACTGTGATTATAAGTGCTTGTCTGTAATAGCTAAAAGAATGGCAAAGGTGTTGCCAAAAATGATAGATATTTATCACTGTGGTTTTGTGGAGGGTAGGCAAACATTTGACATCATTAATAGAACAGTGATTATCCAGAGTGAAGAGGAATGTAAGAAAATAACACTGTTTTTGATGGGTCTTGATGCAATGAAAGCATTTGATAGAGTAAGCTGGGATTTTATGTGTAGGGCAATGGAAGCATTTGCTTTCCCCAATGCAATAATAAGGTTAATTAGGAGGACATATAAGAGGGATCAGAGGAAAGTGGGAGGGTTCCCTTCAGATATGTTGTGTCTGAACAGAGGGGTCAAGCAAGGGTGTCCTCTTTCCCCTTTATTTCCTGTACGTTTAGAGCCATTGGCAAAAAAAAAAAGGCCTTAGAAATTCAAGGATATAGTTGGTAGGTAATCAAGACAAGTTGGCTTTATTTTCAGGCAGTGTTATTTTATATCTGATAAAACAAAAAAGGATATCTCAGTGTTGTGGAACATCTTGAGATAATTGCAAGTCTTTTCAGTATATAACATTAACGAGGATAAAATAAAACAAAGGCTATGGCTGTAAACTATGAACCCACACATGCACTGATCCAGCAGCACCCATATTTATGGGGAGATGACAAATTGAAGTACTTAGAGTATGGATTAAAAAGGATTCTGGTGTGGCAGCTAAGGATAATTGGGAAGAGACTAAACAAAATATAATACAAAAACTGAGAAATTTGAAGCTCTTGTTTATGGGTATTGAAATCAAGATACAAGCAGTGAAAATGTTTTTAGTCTCTTTAGTTTTATATACAGGTTATGCATATTTTTATCAACCAGAGGAGAAGTTGTGGACAATAATTAATAAAGAGTTGAAGGACTTTATCAGAGAGGGGAAGAGGGCAAAGTTCATGTGGGATAAGTTGATCCTCCCATCAGAACAAGCTGATTAACTGATTTGAAGGTATATTTAGAGCTACACAGTTAAGGCTGACATACATATCACAAGCAGAAAGCTATAAATCAAAGTGTAAATGGGTGATGAAATGGGGAAATTCAAGAAATAAGCTGAGAGTGGGATTTTGGATGCAGATCCTTAAGGAGAATAAAAACAGCTTTGCAGAATGCTGTATTCATAAAGTAGCAGAAAGTATTGTAAGAACTAAGCCAACATGAGAATGGAGAAAGGGGATTTTGTCGATAGAAATTACTACAATTAGGGGTACAGAGAATAGGCAAAAGGGGGGATTTATTTGAGAAAACTGGCAAAAGAACCAAGAAGCAAATAACTAGAGAGGGAAAGGCAGTATAATGGGAAGAGGTTTAGAAGACATTTAGACTGTAGGATACAGACTGCTCTCCATATCTGGGATTGTTATCAGTGTATAGGAAAAAGAAAAAAATTCAACGTCAGCTGAAGTTCCAGTAGAGACTTTTAATAAAACAGCCGTAAAAACACAAAAAAAACACACAGTGTTAAGCGCTTTCATCTTAAGACTAAAAAGACATAATCAGAACAATTTGTGTGAAGCTGGCAATACTTAAATAACCCTTTATGGGGCTCCGCCTGCTCAATTAGTGCAGTGGTAATTAAATTCATTTCTAAAAAGCTGAAGTTGTAATACAAGCACTAAAAGGCATTACTGCATTTGTAATACATAGTAAATGTAAAATGCTAATTTAGCAAATGAAAAAACATTATGTTAAACACAATTTAAATCAAACAATGCATGCCCTTCTTTTGAGTTCACTTGTAATAGATATTACTGTCATTTAACCCCAGGAAGGCTGTGGCATCAAGGCTTAGTTGCCAAATCATCTCTCAATGTAGTAAAAACTTTTTCCAGTCTCCCGAATAAACAGTAGACAAAACCTGTTCCAAAACTAGAAACTGGAATTTTTTAAAACCACTACAGTGAGTTGCATGACATGCCAGGGCACTTTTATTGTCAGATTTTTGCAGACTATGGAGGTGTTGATATATTTTCTTGTTTAATGTATTGTTCGTCTTACCTGTATAGAATGCATAACATTGTGTGCAATGTGCCAGGTAGACCACCCATTCAGAACCACAGTGAAACTTTCCACCCTTGGTGTATTTTACAGTCTTTCCATGAAAATCGCCAGTATAATTACTGTTAATGTATGCACATTGGTTGCGTCTGCCACAAGGTCTAGTGATGGGAAAAGATCTTTCAGTGTTAAAGTGGCAGTTTTCCAATAGGCTCTTAATATTGTGTTTCCTTTTATATGTAAATCCAAGATTATAGGAGACTAGCCATTTAGTGGTGTCATCACATTGAAAAATTGACCAATATTTCCGAACTTTGTTTTCAGTGTCCTTGACATCAAGTGAGCAATGAATGACCACGTTGTTGGAAAAATCAGAACTCACATTAGCAGATGGAGTGTCTTTGTTGTTTAAACGTAGTCCATATTTAATAACAGAGCCATATTTTCCATTTCTGTCAGACCCCTGGCCTGAAACATCTCATGTAATGAGATAAACTCTTTTTGACAATGTTCATCATTAGATATCAATCTCAAAAATCTGTCGAATTGGCTCTTGACTGTCCATATTTTTTGGTGGTATGGGTGGCAGCTGGTAAAAAATAAGTATGTGTTGCAAAAGGTCGGTTTCCTGTATACACCTGAGGATAGTCCGATTTCAGGAGACCACCATAAATTGACGTCAAGGTAATTGATCTCTTTCCAGCCCAGTTTGTAGGTAAATTAAAAAAAAAACTGGTGCTGTTTTCCATAAAGTCAAAATAAATAGTGAAGTATTGTGCATTCCCATGCCATATGATTAGTAAGTCATCCAAGTAACAGTAGTAACCTTTTCAAAACTTAAAAAAAGGAGTTTGGAATAGTATATTTAATTTCCATTTTAACAAAACTCCGTTTGCAAAGTTGGCGTGCATGCAGCCCCATGGCAACCCCTGTCAGCTGTTTAAAATATTCCCCACAAAAGTGAATAAAATTGTTAGATAATACCATTTCCATACAATCATGGATAAGTAAAGTTTCACGCTGCTTGAGGTTGCCAAACTGCTGTATTATGGCGTCAATCCATTGTAATCCTAGTTCATGGGGGATGACAGAAAATAGGTTTTTAACATCACAAGTTACAAAGAAACTATTCTCATCAAAATTTACTTGAATGGACCTTATCAAGCAGGTCGTATGAGTCTCAAATGATGTGAGGGAATGAACTGAATAGATTCTTAAGTTTAGCATCCACAAATTTTGCTAGTGATTCCGTCACTGAGCCCTGGGCTGCCACAATTGGTCGTGGGGGGGTCTTCCACATTGGAATGGATTTTGGGCAATGAGAAAGGGATAGGGGAATCCTAAGTGAAAGTACTGCTCTGGTAGAGTTTTTATTTGAAACTAGAAGAGAAATTGCTGTTAAAAAGGAATAATTAGTGGGGCATATAAAATATTGCCCAGTAACTGTAGGAATCAATCAGAGGTGGTTAGAAAATATTGGGAAGAGAGAGTGATTAATTCACAAGGAAACAATGGGAGGACTTGCATACAGCTTCCAAGTATGCAGCAAAGTCTAGGAGGTTAGGATTTTTGCTTGGAGGTGTTTGCATGGGTATTTTTTATACCCCAAGCAGACTCCAAAGAAGTTTTCTTCAGGAAGATAGCAGGAGGTGTGATGGAGAAGAAAGAGCTAACTTGGAACATATGTTTTGGGAGTGTAAATAGTTGTCGGACTTCTAAAAAATTCTTTGCAGATTATTTTGTCAGAAATACTGGGTGAGCAAATGGGGTTAATAAGGAAATTACTTTTTTGAGCTGGGATACAAGATCTGAATTGCCTAGTCGTAATAAGGCATTGCTGACTTTAATTCTGGTGGCTGACAAAAAAGCAGTTACTAGAAAATGGGAATCGAGGTCCAAAACATCTGTAGTTGAAGTGCTGAATATTGCAGCAGAGATAAAATAACTGGGAATGAGATCTTTAGAAAATGGTAGGAGCAAATTACTTACAGAAAAATGGAAGTTGTGGAAACAATACATACCGAATAATATTTTGAAGGAGGAGTGAGATTTAAGGAAAGGCAGGACTTGAGCAATTTATTTAATGTTGGATTGTTAGTTGTATATATATATATATATGTGTGTGTGTGTGTGATGCATAGTGTTAATATGGTTTGTTTTCTTTTATATAAATGTATGTTTTCCTGTGTCTTAAGTGATAATTCAGTAAAGGTGTTAAAAGGAATGTTCATGCAGTGTCTAGCTCCTGTTACAGCTGTTTGCAGGCTACAGGGTAACTGTTCCATATTTAGAACTTACTTATCTTTGCAGAGTCTTTTTCAAAGTATCTTGAATCTCTCAGATTAGAGGTCCTTTACAAAAGCTGGGATTGCAGCAGAACATTTAGAAGTCGTTTTTGACTCCTTCACACAGGATTGTGTTCCTGAGGTGTCAGCTAGACACTTCAGTTAAAATAACTTTTCTTTCCATAGGAAAAATAGGTGTATGTTTAGATGTATTTCTAAGGTGTTTCACTCAGACTTCAGTCACTGTGAATACCTCAAGATTGTGGGTCTTATGACATCTATGATTCTCATGATACCCCTGGCAAGACTCCACATGAGAAAAGTTATACAGTGATCTCCAAAGTCTCTTTGATCCCAGCATCAACATCCTTTCTGTTTTCAAATCTCAGTGCTGGGGCTTGTCAGAAGAGAAATCACTAGGTGGAGACAGCAAATATCTATAAATCCGGGTCTCCCCTTCTCTCTCCTTATTACAAAGCAGTCAGCCACCACAGTTGCCTCAGACTTTGCTTGGGGATCACTTTCAAGAGGAATAAATGTGCAAGATGTGTGGGATACCAAGGATAGACTCAAACACTTAAATATAAAAGAGATGCTTGCCCTGATCAAGGCACTCAACTCTCTGAATCATCTTTGGCCCCTAGGACCTTTGCAAGTTGTTACAGACAGTGCCACAGTCATGTGGTACATCCAAAGGCAAGGGGGATTCAGATCTTGCCCCTTTACAGACTAGCCTTGTTTGCTTAGAATATAGCTTCACAGCACAGTCTCGCTCTACAGGCATCTTACATTCTGTCAGACCAAAATGATGTGGCAGATAAGCTGAGCAGGGCAAGGGAAACCCTCACAAATGGAATTAAATCGGGGATCTTCCAAGATTTTGATCCATTTGTGGGTATTTACTTAAGTAAACCTATATGACTCCTCTCTGAACAATTATCTGGCAAGATTCTGGTCCAAGACTCCATGCAAGAAGGTCTGGAAGACAGATGCCTTTACTTTTCTTTGGACAGGAATGTCACTGTATGCTTTTCCACCCTTTCCACAGATATCCAGGGTACTTCTAATGATTCAGAAGGAATCCCCCAAACTCTTTGTGGTGACTTCCTTCTGGCCAAGGCAAAAGTGGTTCTCTCTTTTGAAAATGGCCAGGGATAATTACCACACGCTTCCTCACAGATTGGATCGACTCAGACAAGAACAGGGGTGTTTGATACACCTCTATCCCAATCAACTTGAACTGATTGTGTGGATGATAGGGTCTTAATCCTTTATAGGCACCTACTTATTGAGGACGTACTGCAGGTACTAATAAAGGCAAGAAAGACTACTACTAGAAAACCGTATACTAGCAAATGGAAAAGGTTTTCTAGTTGGTGACAACAACATGACCAACACCTATTCAGAGCTTGTTGATGTTCTTCGTGTTTCACTGTTGCAGTCATTACATTTGGGTAATCTGCTGGCAGGTTGCCCTCAGTCAGCCTGATTAACAAAGTCTTGGGTCCTACATCGGTTGTTGTCCCTTCTTCCATGACGTCAGGTCATCAGGGGTATAAAACATGCATCCGATGCCATTACATCAACCTTTCTTGCCACGCGGTGCCTGAAGCAGAAGCAGTTTGCAAGTGCTGGTCGGCCGATTCCTGAAATTTTCGTTTTCGAGTTTCAGAACCAAAGTCTTCAACTAAAAGCTAAGCACCCCATTGGGGAAAGTTTTTCTTGCTCCTTACCGATGTCAGTAAAAGTTTATAATTGTATTACTTGTGGGAAGCAAATACCTCATAAGGATTTTCATTTGTACTGTATTACTTGCCTAGGCCCTGACTGCAACATGCCTTGCTGTCGGTTTTGTGCTAAATTTAATCAACGCACTAATAAACGTTGGTATATTTTTGCTTCTAAATATTTTGGCTCAAGATTTAACTATCCAGAAATGTCGTCGGTTAGCAATCAGACTACCGGAATACCTAAAAAATGCAAAGAAAAAGACAGAGACAGACCATCGAGGTCCAAAAACCAATGACGAAGCTTCTCCTAAGCCAGTCGCCAGTTCGCCGGTACTCAGTGAGGTGCTTTCGCAGCCCCTGATACCCGCTACTTTTGATTCGCAGGCCTCTACTGAGACCCATTCAGAGTCCAGTATGCTGCGAGATACTTTAAGTATTGAACCCGCGGATGTCTCTACCTTAGATGGGTCCGGAGCCGCTGAACAGGCACCAGCTTCTGAGGGTGTTTTCAGGCCTAAAGATTTGTATATTAAACCAATGCCATCTTCAAAACTAAGGCCAAAAGCTACTTCTATGTCTAAAAAAACGATGCTTGGGCCATGTGTACAGGCCCCAATGCCAAAAAAACAAATGATCAAAATGGCTGAGGATTTAATTACCTTGATCAGGGGTACCATCCCCCTCCTGCTAAGAGGCCTAGGCAAGGCACTGACTATGAATCTTCAGATCAGGTTTCTATTTCTTCTGATTCCTCTTCTGATCAGGAATTATCTATACCCACTTATGAGGACTCTGATGCAGAAGACGCCATCCCTTCTGCTTCTCCTCCTGAGGATTTTTCTTTTGGAGAAACTTTGCATACCTTAAGGGAACACTTTCACTGGGGAGTCAGGATTTCTCAGAATCTAAAAAGAGACTTAGGGATTTTCTTCTTCTTCTTCCTCAGCATAGGTCTTTGGCTGTACCTCCTGTTCTAGACATTGTTGATGATGTTTTCTCAGAATTCATTATGACTCCTGATTCCCTGACTCTGGTTCCTAGTAAGCCAGACAGATACTACAGGGTTCCTGACTCCCACAAAGTCATTTTTAAAAACCCTACTGCTGACCCTGAAACCATTTCTCAAGGTCCCAAGGACGTTAAGGCCTCTATTACTAAAAATCCTACCCCTTCTGACAGAGATTCCAGGGCGCTGGATAGATGGGGTAAGAAGGTTTACACGTCTGCAACCTTGGCAATCAGGGCTTTAAACTGTCAATTTCATATGCTTAAATATCAACAGCATGTCATAGGTTTACTTAAACAGAAAATGATGTTGATTTCTGACTGTGTGGAAAATAGAGTTGCAGGATTTATTGCATTCAGCTGAACAAGCTGGAAAACATACTTTGCAATATGGTTTTGATTCCTTGGAGGCCTCTTGCAGGGCTGCTGTAACTGGATCTATGATAAGAAGGCATGCTTGGCTCAAGGAGCAAAGTCTGCCTGACCATGTTAAAGCAAAATTGTTGGATGCTTCTTTACAACAGGACAGATTATTTGGTAATAAGGCTGAAGTTTTGAAAAAGATGGAAGATAAAGCTACATCTATGCAAACTGTGAAAGATTTCCTACAAGTGCAGCCACCCAGGTTTAGCAGTCACTGGCCTACTAAGAACTGGTCCTTTCCAGTACCCACAAGAGCCACTCAGGTCAAACCCATACATTCCAAAGGCTCCAGGTTTCAGGCGCAAGGGACTTTTAGAACAAAGCAATGGGGTCCCTCCGCCTCCAAATCTGGAAGCAACAAGGAACTTGCCTATGGTAAACAGTCTCAATGACTTTCCACTGCAATCACCAAGCACTTATCTTTTGGCTGCCCCTTTGGGGGGAAAACTGGCACTTCATGCACGAACCTGGCAACTGATTACCTAGGACAAATGGGTTTTAAATATAGTATCCCAAGGATACAGATTTCATTTCCACATGTTGCCAATCCGAAACGGACGGCCAGATCTGCCTCCGAATCAGTGGGCAGAGGCCCAGAAACAAGTTATGTCCCTCATGAATATGGGGGCTATTCAACCAGTACCAGAAAAGGAAAATGGACAAGGTTTTTATTCAAGGCTTTTCCTGGTACCCAGAAAAGACAAATCATGGTGTCCAATTCTGGACCTATCCATTCTAAATACATTTCTAGTCATTCCAAAATTCAAGATGCTGACTCTTCAACAGCTACTACCTATGCTAGGCAAGGATGCCTGGTTAGTAACTCTAGACTTAAAAGAGGCTTACCTGCATATCCCAATCAGGGAATCTTGCAGAAGATACCTCCGCTTCAAAGCAGGCTATTTTCATTACCAGTTCTCTGCACTGCCCTTTGGCTTATCTACTGTGCCCAGGGTCTTCACAAAGTGCCTGGCACCAGTAATTGCTTTTTGCAGACAAATAAATATTCAAATTTATCCATACCTGGACGATTGTCTAATTCAGGCAGAAAACAAGGACACTCTTCTAAAACATCTGCATTTGTAAAAAGGCGTCTAACTTGTCTAGGGTACAACATAAACGAAAGGAAATCACAACTGGTATCCTCTCAAATAATTACATTCCTGGGTGCAAGCTTGAATACAACTGCCCAGATGACTTACCTTATGCCAGAAAAACAAGTTCAATTGATGACTTACTTCAAATAGGTGGCCACAAAAACCCAGCTATCTGCAAGACAAATTCTGCAGGCCTTTGGGTTCATGGCCTCCTGCATTCTTCTAATTCCATATGCAAGACTGCATATGAGGAAACTTTAGTGGTACCTAAAAAGCTTATGGAGTCAACATTGTCACAGCGTGGAAACAATGATTCCTATCATTCCTTGCCTGCAACTAGAGTTCCTATGGTAGGCAGAGGCCTGCCACCAAAACAAGGGACTGTCGTTCATTCCACCCCCTGACTACAGATGCATCAGACTATGCTTGGGGGGGGCGCATCTGGCAGGGAGGTGCATTCAGGGCCAATGGAGCCCAAATCAAATGCACCTACATATCAATCAGAAAGAGATGCTAGCTGTACAGAATGCTCTGACAGCCTTCAAGGACTATCTTCATCCATGACAACTACTGATAAAGACAGACAACACCACAGTCATGTGGTACATAATCAAGCAGGGGGTACACATTCCTACCCCCTTTGCAGACTAGCCATGGCATTGTGGAACACGGCCTTGACTTATCAAATACATCTACAAGCTCAATTCCTGCCAGGAGAGCAAATTCCTCTGGCAGACGAACTAAGCAGAAATCTTATGGACCCACATGAATGGAAACTGGATCTACAAATCTTCAGCATGTTGACACGCAAAGGGGGGAGCCCAGACATAGATCTTTTTGCCTCACCCCAAAATTATCAGTTGGACAAATTCTACACAGGAATTCATCACAAAAAAGCTTGGAAAGTGGATGCTCTATCCTTCAGCTGGAAAAACCTATCAGTCTATGCTTTCCCCCCTCTGCCTCTGCTCTCCAAGGTCTTACTAAAAGTCAGACAGGAAAAACCAAAAATGATTCTGATTGCTCCAGACTGGCCTTGCCAACACTGGTACCCACTCCTGCGCAATATGTCGCACCTTCCTCCGTGGTACCTGCCTCAGACACCTTACCTACTGTCTCAGCAGAACTATCAAATTCTGCACACTCAGCTCCAAACTTTGAATCTTGCAGCATGGCTAATCAACTAATTTCACTAGTTACATCTTTCAGCAAACCTGTGATGGATGTCATTTTGGAGGCTAGAAGGCCTAGTACTAGAAAATCTTATGCTGACAAATGGAAAAGATTCTGTGCCTGGAACCAAGCACAGCAATGCCCAATATTCCTCAGATTCTGCAATACTTAACTGAGATGCTTCACAAGGGCCTATCTTTTTCTTCCATAAAAATCCATGCCTCTGCCATTTCAACTCATTACAACACAGAGCTTCCCCTCTTTTCTCATCCTCTGCTAAAGCAGTACCTCAGAGGGACCAAAAATATAAGACCTCCCAGGAGAACAAGGGTGAGCAGATTCTGCATTCATTGGATGTACACAGACAACTAAGATTCTACTTAAACAGGACAAAATCTCTAAGAAAATCTGAACAATTACTGGTGGCATTTGCTGCAGGGGCAGAGGGAAAGGCTATTTCAAAGCAGATTATTTCCAAATGGATAAGCCTTTGTATTAATTTCTGCTATATGCACCATAGTAAACCAGTCCCCAAGGGGATCAGATCTCATTCCATCAGGGCTGCATCTACTTCTTCATCCTTTCTCAGAGGGGTTCCTGCCAGAGACATTCTAGAAGCTGCTACCTGGAGCTCAGTTCATACGTTCACCAAACATTACCATTTACCTCTCTTCTCTAAATCCAGAGCTGGCTTTGCCACTGCTGTCCTGCAGGACCTTATAGCTGCTCCTAATGCTGTATAAATCCATCCTCCCAACCATAGCTTTGGGATTCTACCCAAATGTAATGACTGCAACAGTGAAACATGAAGAACATAGTACAGTTGTGCACACTTACCATAAATGTAGATGTTCGAGTGTATTCACTGTTGCAGTCCTGGTTACCCACCCTCCAGCCCCCTGTTTTTTTCTTACTATACCTCTCCTTTCTTTTATTATGCTTAAAAGCCTTTTTGGTGTATTTGCTTTTGTTTGGAGGCATACTTTTTGTGTTTTAAATTATATACACACACACACACACACACACACACACACACATATATATATATATATTTTGCTCCCCATTTGGGGGGCACCTGACATTTGGGGCAAGAAAAACTGATGTAATTGCGTCGGCTGCATGTTTTATACCCCTGACGTCATGGAAGAAGGGATAGCAACCGATGCAGGACCCAAGACTTTGTTAATCAGGCCGACTGAGGGCAACCTGCTAGCAGATTACCCAAATGTAATGACTGCAACAGTGAATACACTCGAACATCTACATTTATGGTAAGTGTAAACAACTGTACTTTCTCTGCTTTTAGAATATTTGTGTGAGTTACTATTCTATGGCCTTTGTTATGCCCCATCAAGTTTTACTGATTGCTGTGATGGCTGCAAGAAGAGTATCTGAGTTTCAAGCTCTTGGGATGAGTTAAACCTATCTCATTCTCCACAGAGACAGGGTTTCTTTGGATAACCATTTGAAATGTTAGGACCCGCTGGAGCGAGTCTTGAAAAATGGAGCCTGAATGGTTGAAAGATCTGACTTCCATACATTAAGATGCCTTTTCTTGGAATATTCTCTTCTCTCTGGGGTATGAGGATCTCAGAGTAAATGTAAGTGGGGAGGGGGGGGGGCTTGCCCCCCCTTGCAAAAAAGAAGTTATAAGGAGAAGAGAGATTTTCAAAATCCGCTCTTCTCCTGTGTTTTCAGTCTTTTTTTCTGGCTTGTCGGCACTCGGCATTACAAATGTTGACATTCCGGTAGGGAGCCACTTCTTTAAGAATTAATTCTTCTTTTATACCTAAAGTGGTATCCAAATTTACTTTATGCCAAACTATCCATCTCATTATTTTCTTTCTTTAACCTAAAAATGAGGAAGGAAAGATGTTCCATATTTTGGATTCCCACAGACAACCCTGACAGTTTCTTAATGGAACTAAATCTTTCAGATCTTTGGACCAATTGTTAATTCCTTGTAAAGGTAAAAAGAAGTGATAACCTCTGTCAAAACAGACATTTTCCAAATAGTTTTCTAAAGCAATTACCTTTCGTCATACTTTCCTGAACAAAACTATTCCAGGCAGGGTCAAGACCCACTCTGCAGGGTCTTGGCTTCATCTATGGCTTTGTGGAAAGGGGTGGATTCTGGAAGTATTATAGATGCAGCAACTTGGTCCTCTGTGCGTACTTTTACAAAGCACTATAAACTTGATTCCTTATGTAGGTCTAGGTCAGGCTTTGTTAGGACCATTTTTATAGCTAAGTTAGCTAGCTGATGGAAATAATTCTGTTGCATAAGTAAACTTCCCATAACGGTAGATGACCAGATAATCATTGCTGTAGTATCTGCTCCCCTCTCCACCCCTCCTGTTATTTAGGTGTGTTATTTATGCCAGGATGTGTGCAGCGGTAGCGTTGTTGCCTCACAGCAAGAGGTTCTCCCGTTCGATTCTCGATTAGAGTGCGGGGAGTGCCTTCTGTGTGGAGTCTGCATGTCCTCCCCGCAGTTGGGTGGGCGTTCGAAAGACATGCGTAAATGGGAGTGCCTTTGTTGAAGGTTGAACGTCGAGCTGGTACCTCGGCGTTCGTGAAAATCTACTGCCAATCATTAGTGGACCGGAGTTCTGCTGTGGAGACCCCTAACTGGGAAAAGCCGAAAGACAAACAACAACATTTATGCCAGGATGTGGACATTAACATTTCTGTTGTTTCTAACTTTGTCCTTTTTAGGGCTGAGCCTCCCTTTCCCTGTTGGCATGAAAGCTCTGCAGTTCTGGTGCCTAAACCTGTTTATTAGTCAGCTCAGCTCAAGCTGACTGATGGTTTGGGTGCGTGGAAGGTGCCGTGAAACTTTAGAAGCTTGTCCAGTTGTTATATCCTTGGCAGCATGTAACCCATGTAGCTAAGGCTATTGCAGCAGGGACCAGCCAAAAAGGTACCCTGGCTTTTGTCACCCAAGAAAATTATTTTCCTGTGCCACTGTTGAGCAGAGCCACAGAGGTGATCCTCGGGGTGAATTTCCTATTTCCGATCCAGTCATCAAGATTTTTCTTGAAGAGTGCTAATGAGGAGCTTTGTTTGATATAGATAGGTCAGGACATGCCAGTGTAATCCTCCTCCTCCCTTGCCAGTAGCCCCTTAGTACTACAAATCTACCATTATTATCTTTTCTGTCGTTATCTGCCACTATTGGCGATCCTTTTGCAATTAATATAAGTGCTTCTCTTTTCCTTTGTCCACAGTATTCTGTTGAATAACCTTCCTGAAGACCTTTCTTTATCAAATTCACATGTTCAGTTCTTTCCAAACGTGTTTCCTATAGCATAGCTATTTGCACTCAACAGTTTTTAATACAATTCGCTACTCTTTCTTTTTTGTATGTATCTGCACACACACACACACACACACACACACATATATATATATATATATATATATATATATATATATATATATATATAATATTTCTGTTAGACTGTTAACATTTAAAGATAATATAGAAAATGACATTTTGTTAAAAAGTTATTATTCCCACCTTTTTTAGTGTAACAGCTTTTTTAAGTATCTAGATCTGTCTTTTGTGTTCATGCATACACTGATGTTTGGCAGGTTGATCTTTTATACAGATGGTCTAATATCTGTTCAGTCTTCACCAGACCTGTGGGTTTCAGTTCCAACCTCGGAACCAACTCAGCCATCAGCACGCTAAAGCTTCCAAGCTAGAGCTTCTCTCATCCTACCCATGCTGCCTTGCTTCCCCCAGATACCTGAGATCTCGTTTGCCATGCATTAGCAAAGAATTGCAGTCAGGTTAGAACTCCTCCGTGGGTGTATTTTTGTAACATTTTCCTCTTCAAAAAACATAAGTGGCCTTTGGCCAATCTTTCTTTAGAACCTACCCTAACTTTCTATTTCTAAAATAAAAAAAAAAAGTCTTACTGTAGTTGTTCTTTTCCGCATTTGTCTTTGTGCCTTTTTGTCCCCTGTCTTCTTTCTTCTCTTCCCTGTATCTGATGCCCACAGGGAGTGCGTTTATTGTTATTGTTTGGGTCCTGCCCAACTTGAGGTGGCTTGTTCTGCCTGCAAGGCCTTCCTTCCTTGGACCTTTACAGATAGAAAAAACAATCTGGTCCTTAAAGGCCTTAACCCCTCTCCTTTTCCAGCTGTTGCTTCTGTCTCAGGGGCTCAAACCCTCACCAAAAAGTCAAAGAAGGTAAGAGATCCTAAGAATTGGTCCCTGGACCCCTCTGTCTTAGTTGTGTCGGAGCCTTCTAAAAAGGCCCTGAGAACTGCCCCATACCCCAGTTGTTTCTTCTGGACCAGAACTTGTGGTGCCAAGTAAGTCTCCTTGGGATGCCTCTCTCAGACATCATTTCAGATATTCGTTTGTTTCCTCTTCCATCAGGTCCTCTTGGAGCCTGTCTGAGAATAAGGTGGAAAGATTGATGAGGAAGTTGCCCCATATGCAGATTCAGATAGGGGTCATCCCAGCTCCGTCCCCTTAGGGATCTGTGAGCAGAGCTTCCCTCTGCAAAATAGTATCACCTTTCCTGATACAGCTTGCCGTTTCTGAGCTCCTGGAACCATCAGTCCCTGGGGTCGATTCATCAGGTCCGATAGTCTTTACTTCTTCAAGCCTATCTGCTTCCTTGACTCGCTTGGCTTTGACCGCCTTGAGGCTGAGAGCTTCTCTGAGCTGAAGCCTCGACATCAAGTCTGGGGAGGGGGAATTACTTCACCTCTGAAGTTTTCCGAGCTGTTGCTTCCCCTTGCTGTCTTGGCATTTAACAACTCGGCGCCAATTCCCCCCTCAGAGCGGAGGGCTGCCGGTGACTGGGAATGGTCTATTCCTGACATTTCGGTGCAGGGGAGGCTTCCTCGGGACACTGAGAGTCCTTCAGCCTTCGAGATGGTGGAGATGATCCTCTCCACTCCTAGGACACTCCCGGTTCCTACGGTTTTGGCTCCACCCCTCCTGAGCTGTGTGTCAGAGACCTCATTCTGCCACCGGGGCAGCCTGCCCCTTAGGGCCTCCAGTCTCTTCCACTTGTGGAAGCACAGACTTCTTCTGACACCTCTCCTCAGAAGAAAAGGTTCAAAATGAGGTACCTAGATTCCGCAGAGGAATCGCTCACTACAGACACTGATTTCGATGAAGAAGAGGGGTCCCCTAGATCTCCACCTGACATCTCCTTTGTAGACATTTTGGAAATTCTTTGTCAGAGAGGTGGTTGGTCGCCCCCAAACCCCACCCTGGATGAGTTAGTGTTCCTGGAGGCTTTTGGGACTGGTCCATCTACATCCTGGGTATCCCCCCCTGCAGACCCTCTAGTGGACCTAGTGTCTGCAAGGACATGGAAGGAACCAGACGCTGCAGAACCAATACCCAACATACCTGATAAATTCTCAGTGCCTGTCAGGATAGACCCCACTGGATGAAGGGCATTACAGTAGCTGCCATGGTGGTTGCAGCGGCCACCAAGAAAGAGCTTGTCCAGGAAAGCTCCACTACTGTCCATCCCCGTAACAGGGAGTCTAGGGCTGTGGACAGGCATGGAAAAAGGGTCTACACTTCTTGAACATTTGCTCTCAGAATGTTGAACTACCTCATCCACTTTACAAGGCTACAGAGGGACTTGCTTAAGGAACTCCGTAGCACCAGCCCTCGGTCCATGACAGCAGAGGAAGGGGACTCCTCCTCCTCCCATATGGCCACTCTACAGTCCATTTCCAATGCATCCATGAGGCTCATTTCTTACGTAGTTGAGGGCACCTCTAGGGCATCCGGTTCCGGCATTGCTATTCAGCATCATGTCTGGATACAGCTGTGTGATTTTGCATAAACTTTTAAGGTGTCATTTGTCAATGCCCCCTTTGACGCTTCCTCCTTCTTTAGTCCAACATTATAAGACACACTGTCCTGCAGTGAGAAAGACAGAAAGACCCTGTCTGCCATTGAAATCCACTTCTCTACCCTGCAAAGGCCCTTCTCCAGGAATCCGCGTGAGTGAAGGAAGTTGTGGTTCAGAAAGTCACAGGGCCCTTTCCAGGATGCTCAGGGAGATTTTTCCCCCAGGTGCAGAAGGGGGAAATGATTCAAGTCGTAGACTCCACCCTCATGGCAGAGGAGGTTTGCTGAATCTGGGATCTTAGTATTCTCCTTCAGAGAAATCCTTGCAGCATCCCTGGAGCATTGCCCGACTGTCCATCTCTGGAGGCAGACAGGGGAAGTTACTTCTTGCACCTAAAAGCCTGGTCAGCCATCACAAATGACCATTTTGTGCAAAGAATTGTATCCAGAAGTTACTCCTTTCCCTTTTTAAACCTTCCCAAAACAACAACTCCCTGATGTTCCACACAATCAGAGGGAGGCGACCGCTTTGTAAATCGCAAAGTTGCTCCAAAAAGGTTTCATCCAGGAGGTCCCATCAGACAAATGCAGATCAGGGATTTACTCCTGATTCTTTTTAGTTCTGAAGAAAACAGGGGATCTCAGGCCCATACTGGACCTAACTTACCTGAATATATCGGTCAAACACACCAAATTCAGGATGCTCAGTGTTCAGTCCATACTTTCCTTTCTTCAGAAGGACAACTGGATGTACTCACTAGGTCTGAAGGATGCATACTATCATAGCAAAATGAAAAGACACTCCAGAATGTACCTCCGTTTCATTCAGGGAGCCAGTCATTACTAATTCCATGTGTTTCCATTTGGTCTCACCACAGTTCCCAGGGAGTTAATCAAATGCATGATAGTAGTTGGAGCTCACCTCAGACTGCAGGGATTCCATGTGTTTCCCTGTCTGGATGACTGGCTCCTAGATGCACCAACCACACATCTTCTGATTCAGGCATGGTATTTTCTCTTACATTTGGACCCAGCATTAGGGATCACTATACATTTTCAGAAGTCACAATGTTAACCAGTGCAAATAATAGATTTTATAGGAGCCCACCTGGACACAAGCACAGCCCTGGCCTATCTTCCTCCAGACAGGGTTTTTTCACTGAGGACTCATATCAAACAAATGTTAGTGGTTCCAGTTCCTCCAGCATATCTTGTCCTCGGGGCTTTGGGCTCCATGGCTGCAACAATAACACAATTACCCACAGCTCGCTTAAACATGAGAGTTTTTCAGTGGGCGTTGTCAGTGCAATGGTCCCTTCTGCGCCAGCCTCTAAGTCATCCCATAAGACCGTCTTGCATGTGCAGAAATTCTCTGTTGTGGTGGCTTCACGATCCAGAAGTCACACAAGGTCGACCATTCGTTTTTCCCACTCCTATTACCATGCTGACCATGGACTCCTCCCAGCTGGGATGGGGGGGGTTATTATCTGGGACAGACAGTCCAGACCTCCTTCCACCTCTTCTTCCCTGAGGTCATTTTGGTCAACCAGGAGCTTTTATGAAGCTGATATGGACTGCGTGATGAGGAAATTTCTTAGGACCCAGATTCAGTTGCTGATGGACCTTGATGTTATGTTCCTTCTCCAACTCCTGTAGTAGCTTCTGCTGTGATACATTTGTTAGACTTGGGAGTTGTGGATCTGAGCACTTCCCAGACCTTGTCCATCCCTGCCTGAAGATTTGTGTATCTTCTATGGTGTCATCTGTGACCCATAGGACTACAATATTGTTAGAGACAGAAGGATTCTGGAAACAAAGCTTGGGCATTGGATGCAGGGGAATGGGTTAGACTACAAGGACTTCGGAGCCATCCCTTTACCTTGGAGACTTGGCAATGGATAGCACAACACCAGCACCAGTATCAGATCCAAGCTGAGTGGAGTTCAGGGTTTGCCTTGTGAAGTAGTTTCTGCTCCTACTATTCATATCTCTAGATTTCCTTCAGCTTTAGCATTAGAGGCAGTTAAGAGAGTACTTTCCTGATCAGAGATATGGACTTCTCTTTCCTAGTTCAGCCCAACCATCCCTCAAAGAACACCCCTGGGTTGTGATCCTTCTCATCTGGTGCACATGGAACAGCCAGACCTGTCAAGTCTTGAGCCTGTGCATATGGGGAACGTGCAGGTTTCTTCTAAGTCTCTCTGGAACATTCCACCTGGGAGGCACCTCGGGGGCATATGTGCAAAAGGGGGTACATAGACCTCCCCCCAGGAGTTTCTCACAAAGGACACGGATTTCAGTGATGTTGACCAGATCCACCCCTGAGGATGTCTTGTTAGAAGAAATTCTTGCAATTCTGAGACAGAAGGGTGAGTGGTCATCCAAAGCCCTTTCCCAAGAGGAGACTGTGTTTCTTTTGGCCTCTGGGTTTGGCTCAGCTAAGTCTTGGGAGGTTTCCCCCCTGCAGATGAGATGGTGGACCTCATCTCTAAGTGGGTTTGGAAGGAGCTGGATGTGACTGAACCAATTTGCCATAAGTCATACAAGTATTTGGTCTCCTTGAAAGATCAAGAGCATTGGATCTAGGGGCTTGCCATAGATTCCATAGTAGTGGCAGCAACCATCAAGAAAGAGTTTGTAGCCCCCTAAAAGGGAATGTAGGGCACTGGACAGGTTTGGGAAGCAGACTTACATTTCCACTACAGTTGCTTTGAGGACAATGTATTACTTGTGACACATCATTAGATTTCAGAAGGGTTTGACCAAGGAAATCACCAAGTCCCTTTCTGGGTCTACATCTGTAGAAAACAAGAAAACATTGGACTCTAAGTTACCCATTCTGCAATCATTGTCCAGTGTCTCAGTACATCTTATCTCTAATGCAACTGAATGTGCTTAGAGAGCTGCAGGTACGGCACTACCATTAGGAGATATATCTGGATGTACTTGTGTGACTTTGCAGAGCACTTCATAATATCATTTATTAATGCCCCATTTGACGGCTCAACACTCTGAGCCTAAAGCGAAAGTGACAGTAACCAGGAGTGAGCAAGATGGAAATCCCTTTCCACTTTTGGAATGCAGTTCTCTACCCTTCCCAGAGATCTTTCTGTAAGAACCAGAAAGGGGGTAAGAAACTATGGTTTCAGAAATCCCAATATTTCTGTCCTGACACTTTTGCAGACAGACAGACCCCAAGGCAAGATGGGAGAGTTCTAATAATTTAATAATGGATTTTGCCAACAAGGCAGAGGTAGATCACAGAACCAAAGCTTCAGAGGTCCCTTCACCATGATGCTTTATCAGTGCTGCTGAAGGGTTGCCTGACTGCCATTCTATGTAAGCAGTAGGGTGCACATATCCCTACCTCCCAAAGCCTAGACGTCCACCACAAGTGATAGACAGGTGCAGAAGGTACTGACCAGAGGCTATTTCATTCCCATTTTGTCCCTTCCCCAAATTCAAAAAAGTTATCAAATGTTCCACCCTCTCAAAGGCCAGCAATACTAGAAGTTCAAAAACTGCTAAACAAGTGAGTCATCCAAAAGGTCCCACCAGACCAACTAGGATCCAGAACTTATTCAAGATTCTTTTTTGATCCAAGAAAACCTGGGGACCTTAGGCCAATCTTGGACCTCAGCCATCTCAGTCAGTACATCAGGCAAAGTTCTGGATGGTAACAGTTCAACCCATTCTTCCACTTCTGAGAGTGAAAGATTGTATGTGCTGTGTAGACCTTTACAGTGCGGAGGATGTGAAGTTCACTCTTTGAACTATGTTATGCACCTAGTTCACTATTAAAAATCAAACTTTAGAATATGTACTACAAAATAATAAAATAGTAGGTAGTCCACAGTTGAGTTAGAAATGGAACATCCTTTACTTGAACACACTAACAAGCGATCCTAGTTGAGTATAATGAAATGCATTGAAGGACATTCGTTATTTATATATAATCAGGTTATTTGGAGCAAGGCGGTGGTTACAGAGGGTGGTTCTGTTAATTCATTCACTCCATTCGAGGTCAGGAAATTTGCATTGTAATGTCCAATAGGCAGAGCCTATGGCTTTTAAAAGAATCAAATTATGTCCTCATATTTCAAAGAAATGTTCATATCTCTGGAACAATAGGGATTATGAAAGAAGTATAAATGGCAAACTCTTCAGCACAAACTATTTTTATAGTGGTAGTAGTATTTAGGTTGTAGGTCTTAAACCGAATTTTATAAGTCACAGTAAACAGTCAGTAACTATTACATTTGTAAAATTTTGTAAACAACTTACAATATCTCAGCAATCACTCAAGATACACATATATTGTCAGCAGAATTTTATTCATCTAGCTGACAGCTTTCATATGAGGCTCAGGAGTTCTGTCTGTTACCTAGTTGTTGAAATATTTAGAAAAATGTGAAAATTATATCTATGTAAAGTAATACTATAAAAACAACAGTTTATATCACCAGACAGAGGTCAAATATTAATGCAGTTGAGTATGCCACTGTGTAAGCTTTGACAAAATCTTATAAAACCTTGTACATAGCATGGTTTTGAAATTTCTGATGCAAACATGAACAAACAATATTTGACACCTAGACGTGTTAGTAGGAATTAACTACAGATGCACCTTAAGACGTCACTTGGATGTAATGAGTTAAGAGCAACAAAAACATCAAACTCATTCCTTTAACCAAGTCCCCCTTCCCCTTAACACCATAGTGTAAACTCAGACTTTGCTGCCTTAGAACTGAAACTAAAAAGCTAGAGACAAGTTAAAATACGTAAGAATAACTTTTTAAGGCTAAGCTACTAATCCAGACTTTATTAATTAAGAAACTAACTCACTAACAAAACTAATTAACAAAAAGATCTGCCACTAGACATCTATCAGAATGAATATTAGTAACTCATAAACAGGAACACTTTTAACAAAGATCACTTTCATACCAAATAAATCGTTCGAGAGGTTTGTGTATAAAACATATAATATTAATGAACATGTTAATAAATCTACAACTGAACACCTAAGTAGGCTGAAAACTATAGCTATAATTGCTAAGGTGGAAATACAGTGAAAAATGTTAAAAGTTAAAACATTAAGGCCCTGAGATCTGTTCAAGTGTAGCATCTAAGTAAGGAAGCACATAGTTTAAATGAGTAAATATATCAGAAAACAAAACCAATGTCAGTTATTTTCATCGCAAAATATTTACAATTTATTTATTTATTTAACATTTATTTATTTAACATTTGTTTACCGGGAAGTCCGACTTGGAACAAAGCCAATTTTCAGAGGAGGCCCAGGGAGAAACCCTCCAGACGCATGTCTTTGTAAGTTGTTTAATATTTGTTTATAACAATATTAGCATCTGTAATATTAGCGTGTAATGTCAGCATTAATCAGTTGCATATCAGACTTTTAATAGTCTTTTAAACAGTGGGGCAGTTTTCTGAATTCTAGTATGCTTTTTATGGAGCAATAATAATTAAGCCCTGGTTTTCTAAAAGAGTTCAATTCAGCTGCCACAGTAGTTCACGTTTTTCTAAAAGATAGGGATATCTCCTTCTAGTTCCAAAAGGCCCACACGATCAGTACTTTGAAATTTAAAGCCAGTGTGTCTGTTGTAAAGCTGCAGGTGCCAAGCCAATGCATTATTCTTGCACTTAGCTCTAATTTCAGAAAAATGGCCAAACATCCTTCTTTTAAGGTTTTTGAGCATTTTTCCCACATGAAATGCTTTACAGTCATTGCAGCTTGCCCTGTAAGCCACCTCCATTGCATTACAGTCACCTCCTGCATTGGTTTTAATAAGTTTATTTAAATAAGGGCAGAAAAACATGTTTCCCTCCTGTACGTGCTGTCAGAAAACACAGTTGGCTGCACACTTACTGCTGCATGCATGCTGGGCCTACCTTCAACCCAACTCCTGATGCTTCTGGCTTTCCTGTACACAAAGGAAGGAGCTTCACACATAGCTAATCACAGGAAGGGCACTGAGCAAAACTCTGATCTGTGATATATAACATTAAGTATCCTGTTTTTTTTTTTTTGCTTATTTTGCTAGTTATTGCTTATTATAGATATTTATAGCACTTTTATTGTCTGCTGCATACTTTTTACTGTATTTCATAGCTGTAAACAAATCTGCACAGTTGCACTAAAATTGTCTGCCTCTTACTGTCACGCTGTTTGTAAAGCTTTTTTAGCTAGTTTCACTGTGTGTGAGGTATTAACTGGAAATTTTCTCCATTTGTTAAACATCTGTTTGTTTGTTCTGATTTCCTGCCAAGGAGTGTATCATATAACTGATTTGCTTGCAGTTAAAAGCATTGTCTAGAGTTTCCTTGTTCCTTTATCTGTTTAAAACTTTCATTTAAAGGCTCACTGCTGTTTTTTATTTTTGCTGTGATAAACATTTCTGTAGTGGTTTTTCTGCCTAAGTAGTGTAGGTAGTAGCTGTAGAATTGTCCATATTCAGGCTTGTGTATTTGGGCCTAGTTGTTTGTTTGCATAGGCTGTGTGTCTGAGCACATGTCCCAGGCCATCTTAGTTTAGTAAAAGCCACTTTGCATTTCAGCAAGAGTGTAGTGTTTATGGTCATTGGCTAATTGAGGTTACCTGGACTACGGCTTGGAGTAAGCACCTCATTAGTTCTTTCAAGCTTTTTTTTAAAGTTGTTTCAGGTTTCAGCTTTCTGTTACTTAAGAAGTTACCTTGTGAGTGTTTCTGCCATTTCACACAGAGCTAATCGGAGGAAGGGCACTGAGCAAAACTCTGATCTGTGATATATAACATTAAGTATCCTGTTTTTTGCTTATTTTTACTAGTTATTGCTTATTATACATATTTATAGCACTTTTATTGTCTGCTACATATTTTTTTACTGTATTTTATAGCTATAAACTAATTTGCATGGTTGCACTAAAATTGTGTGCCTCACAGAGCCTGATAAATAAGGTTTTTACTGTCACACTGTTTGTAAATCTTTTCTAGCTAGTTTCACTGTGTGAGGTATTAACTGGAAATTTTCTCCATTCGCTAAACATCTGTTTGTGTTTGTACTAATTTCCTGCCAAGGAGTGTATCATATAACTGACTTAGTTTCCCATCCCCCCTCCCTATTGGTGTTCTGTTCTTATACTTGGTGGCTTTGCAGTTGCCTGCTCCTACTGTAAACTTGATCTGGGACACTCCTCCCAGTCTAGTGTCATTAGCTCATTGTACCTAATACAGAGAGGACATTTGAGAAGGCCAACCCGCTTAGTTTATTAACCTTGAATTATCTTCTGCTCCTTTCTCCCTTTTCACTTTACTAAAAAAAAATCTAAGGTTGTTTCCTGCCTTTCCTGTAACTAGTCTAGTCCAGATACAGATTTGCTGTATCCAGGACTGTTTGTAAGCTTCTGAACCCCCCCAAACCTTCCTGTGTTGGAGGGAAGCATTCTAGCTTATCAGTGGGAGCGGTAAGCACTATGTAGCCTGTCTACCACAAGAGGAGTGGTCTCTGGCCCAGAAATTGTAGTATATTGGCTGTTTAGGCAGTTTTTCCATCTCTATCAACTTCCTAGTTTAAAAGCCCGTGTTTGCACTTTTCCCGCCTTTCCTGTAATTAGTCTAGTCCAGATACAGATTTGCTGTATCCAGGACTATATGCAAGCTTCTGAGCCCACCAAGCCTTTCTGTGTTGGAGGGAAGACTTCTAGCTTATCAGTAGAAGTGGTAAGCACTAGGTAGCCTATCTACCACAAGAGGAGTGGTTTTTGGCCCAGAAATTGTAATATACTGGCCGTTTGGGCAGCTTTTCCATCTCTTTCAACTTTCTGGTTTAAAAGTCCATGTTTGCACTTGTTTCCCCACCTTTCCTGTAACTAGTCTAGTCCAGATACAGATTTGCTGTATTCAGGACTGTTTGTAAGCTTCTGAGTGGTGCCAAAGTCTGCTCTTCATTTTTTCCCTTAGATCTACTAGTTCTGTGATTTCCTGCACTTTTACTAGCTTATTAATCTAGCACTTTACCAGATTTCTTGTAGCAATTATTGTAGCACCCAAAAGTGCTACCAGCACTAAACGTTCTACAAAGAAAGAGCTCCAGTATTTATTATTAATGCCCACCCCTCCAGGCATGTCTAAAGGTTAGTTCCCTGTGCTTTCTTCTATTAACCTGGTGAACTTGGAAATCCTGAGGCAATGTAGAAACTGCCTCATGTACACTGACAACCCTCGCCTCTTACCTTCCAACACTCAGACTTGCGAGAGATGCCAAATTGAAAGCCACACACTCTACAGCCAAGACCAGAATAGCTGGTCAAGAGGACAAGGCCAACATTTGCACCACACCACATGGAACACATAGCCCTCCAGAACACTCACCATCACTGCCTTCACATAAAAACACAAACCGCACACCCACCTTCACGGAGGTTCTCAATAAAAATCTACCCAAACAGCAGAGACCTCCAAGTCAGAAACACACTCGACCACCACAACACAACACTAATCATGAGCCACATAACTCTCCTAAACAGTGTGCCACTCAACCAAAGCCCGTAAGGCAAAAGAGCATGCCCAACACACTAGTCATAGGTGACTCGATAGTGAGGCACACTGATGTCCCACTCACTAGGTTGAATAAGGAGAAAGTAGCAGTCAGCTGCCTGTCATGTGCCAGGATCCACCACATAACTCACGCACTCAGGCCCCTCAACAACAGGTACAAATATGACTCTGTCATTATACATGTGAGTTTGAATGACCTGAGATGTACCTCCCTGGACTACATGAAAAGAGACATGGAGGAGCTCTTGGATTATGTAGCCCAGGCGGGCATGACCCTAGCTCTGAGCAGCATCCTACCATCACCCAGAATGATACCACAGTGTGGTGTCTTTCTAAGGGGATCCAGTATCTGTCTGGGTAGAATGACATGATTGACAGACCTCAATGCTTTGCCAGAGATGGCTTGCATCTGTCACCCCTGAGCTTCTAGATACTGGCCAAGGCTGTTGCCACCACTATAGTGCCTTTTTGAGGCAATGTTCCGAAGAACAAATTACCACCATAACAGCTGCAAACAAATGCATTCTGAGGGTCATGCTACTCAACGCTAGAAGTCTAAATCTCAAAATGCACTCACTCAAAGCACTCCTTAAAATGGAGAACATCAGCATTTGTGCCGTAACAGAGACCTGGTTCAAGGTAGTAGAATGCACCCCTGCACTACCAGGCGATAACTCATTCCACACCTTTTGGCCCCAGAACTTGGACCGATGCTCCAAAGGTGGTGGTATTTCCATATTCATAAAGGATGTGCACACCTCCAGACTGGTAGCCCAACGTAATGCATCTGAGGTACTTCAGGTGCAGCTAACACTGGGTAAGACAGCAATTCAGGTTGTAGCCTGCTATAGATCCCCAACCATGTCCCAAGACTGATACTCCATGTTCCTAGGCACCCTGGAGAATATTAGGATTCAACCTAACACTCTTATACTGGGCGACTTCAACTACCCCTGCATTAACTGGGAAAACTACTCATGTACCAATACACTTGCCCAACGTTTCCTGGGATTCATTAATTCCAATACCCTGGACCAGCTCGTTCTTACCCTCAGCAGAGGTAGCAACATCCTTGACCTGGTCATTACTAACATGGACGACCATTGCTCTACACCAGTAGTCAACTCCTCCCTCATTAGATCCGACCACAAACTAATCACCTTGGAAATCCACATCCCTCCCACCCCCCGCAAAGGTTACCACCATGAAAAACATCTCCAATGCTAACCTTGGGCTTCTAAAAACAGAGGTGACTAACTTCACGGCACCCATGCAAATGGAAATCAGTTGCATGTCCGCCAAATCATACACCAATGCACTGTACGAACACGTACACAAATGCATGGATCTCGCCATACCCAATAGAACCAAGACGCTCTCCTCCAAAAAAAGGAAGCCAATCTGGTGGTTCCTTGCCATAAACAAACTCTGCAACAGTAGGAGGAAACTGATGCAGAATAAGGTAAAGTCCTAAGACCAGAAAAACTCCCTTATCAGCCTCAACAAAAAGTTGAGATCCCTTGTCAAATCCTCTAAAGTTAGCTATGAAAACAGAATTGCAGCAGATAGTAAAGACAACCACAAGGCCTTCTATAGTTATGTAAAGAATCTCCACGGCAATACCCAGATTTGCTCTGAGCTGCTGCACAATGGTACCTCCTATACCGAGCCAACAGATATTGCCAACATACTGGCCGACAGATTCAGTGCCAACTTTACCCCTCCCCCCAAGGGACCATTCACAATACCAGTAGATTTCCAGGCACCTAGTATTACTGCTGCATAGGTTAAAACAGCACTGTCCAAGGCCAAGAACTTCTATGGAACCTGACAATATCCCTGGCTGTGTCCTTCATGAGCTACAGAGTGAACTGGGACCTCACTTGTGTGCCCTGTTCAGTCACAGCCTCACCTCAGGCTTTGTCCCTACCAAATGACACACTGCTACAGTCATCCCTCTCCAGAAAGGAAGAGTGACTACAGACCCTGGGAACTATCTCCCCATTAGCCTGATGAGTCTGATATGTAAAGCTATGGAACGCATCATCATGGACCTAATAAACAGGGATATTAGGGATTCTCCAAACTATGGATCCCACACAGTTTGGTTTTGTGAAGGGTAGATTATGACTGCTCAACTTGGTCAACTTCTTTGAGTCAGTCACCAGAGCTGTAGATGAAGGCAAGGTGGTTCATACAGTCTACCTTGATCTGGCCAAGGCCTTTGATACCATTCCCCACTCAGGAATAATAGAAAAACTCACTAAGATAGGCATCAACCCCTATATCACTATGTGGGTTGCAAACTGGCTCACAGGTAGAACCCACAGTGTGAAAGTAGCTGACTCCAAGTCAGACTGCAGACCAGTCACGAGTGGAGTCCCACAGGGTTCGGTCCTGGGTCCTCTCATGTTTGGTATCTACTTCTCTGAAGTCCAGGCCAACATGAAGGGACTCTGGCTGACAAATTTCACAGACGATTGCAATTTGGGAGCTATTATTAACTCCCTGAGTGATGTTGGCATCCTGCAGAAAGGCCTCACTGAGACCAACGACTGGTGTCAGAACCATGGCCTTAAGCTCAATGCCAAAAAATGTGTCGTCATCCCCTTTGGGAAAAACCCGGTTCCCATGAATTACCACATCGATGGTAGTCCACTGTACACATTAGGCTTTATAAGAGATCTGGGAACACAGGCTGATAGCAACCTCTCTTTTGACCACACGTTGCCACTGTGGTCAGAAAGTCCTTCAATGTGGCATATTTCATTACTAAGGGTTTTGCATCTTGGAAGAAAGAGGTCATTGTCTCCCTCTACTCTTCCCTCATTAGGCTAATCATCGAGTACAATGCCCCATTTGGCATGTACCTCACTAAACAACTGCAACAAATGGAGAGGCCACAAAAGTACCTCTCAAAGAGGATCCTAGGCCTTAAACATTTGTCCTATATGGACAGACTAAAAAAACTCCAACTATTCTCTGTCTCATGCTGCCTACTTAGAGGAGATCTCTGCTTGACTTATAAAGCTATGTCTGACCCAGCTCTGTTAGAAATGCTACATCTAAAGAAATCCCAATCCCTCCTCACCACACGCTCCAGAGACCTCAACCTCATTACCACAAGCAACAGAACATGCTGGAGGGACAGGTTCATAACCCAGAGAGTGCCCATGCTATGGAATAGATTTCCCATACATGTCAAGCAGAGCACCTCACTGGCCGTCTTCAAGACGAATCTTGATGAGTGGATGGGAAATAGAAAATTCAGTCCAGGGATCACTCCAGTGGCTTTACTCGACAGAGTCACTGGGAACTAATGTTGGGTGGTACAATGCCAGGGTAATCCTATGGGCTAGGCTTGTAAAGGCTGCAGGGCCATTAGACTAGTACACACCTATGAACCTATGTCCATTAGATATGAGCTTTCAGTAATTATAACCTAATTCTCTATAATAATAATAATAATAATAATGATGCTGTGATAGCCAACAGTATAAGTCAAGATACAACTGTCTTGAGATTTGTCTGTAGAGAGCTTTAAAACCCTGCTATAAGCACTAAGTGCTTGCAAATTTGTACTTTTTAGTTCAGTTATAGGTTCCAGAATGTTTCTTAACATACTGCTTTCATATCCCCTTACCAAAAAAAAAAACATTTTCAAAATCATTTCGGTTCTTAAGGAAGGGTTCCATTTTTGTGGTGATCCTGGCCAACCTGGTAGCCGTGGGACTTAACATTATATTTTGTCCTGGTGGGATGTAGACTCTTATTATGTAACAGGAGATTTACTCTGGTAGGTCTTCTGTAAAGATCTGCGGCCATTTTACCTTGGTCCAAGTCTTCAGTAATCTGAATATCTAAGAAGACTGCCAAGAAGAGGCTGTGGGAAGAGGTGAAATTCACGAAGGTGGTGGTTTGATTCAGATAGTTGATAACATCTTCTAATTTAGCACCATCTCCTTTCCACACAATAAAGATGTCATCATTAAAGCGCAGATACATTGTGATATGCTGCATGTATACTCTGTTATTAAAAACATAATCCTCCTCCCACTTTCCTAGGGCTATGTTGGTCTTGTGGTAGATCTTTTTGTTAGTTAGTTAGTTTGTCAGCTTCAGTTGCCTCCTGTTTAGCCTGGTTATTTTTATTTTGTTAGTGAGCTGATTTCTTAATTAATGTTGTTGTTGTCTTTCGGCTTTTCCCGGTTAGGGGTTGCCACAGTGGAACTCTGGTCCGCTAATGATTGGCAGTAGATTTTCACGAATGCCGAGGTGCCAGCTCGACGTTCAACCTTCAACGAAGGCATGCCCATTTACGCATATCTTTCGAGCGCCCACCCAACCGTGGGAAGGACATGCAGACTCCACACAGAAGGCACTTCCTGCACTCCAGACGAGAATCGAACGGGAGAACCTCTTGCTGTGAGGCAACAACGCTACTGTTGCACAACCGCAGAATCCTGTTTTGGATGAGCAGGTTAGCCTTAATACTCTGTTCTTATAGTATATATTTTAATTTGTCTCTAGCTTTTTAGTTTCAGTTCTAAGGTTGCACAGTCTCAGAGGTTATGGGGGAAAGAGGACTTGGTTAAAGGAATGAGTTTAATGCTTTTATTGCTGTTAACAGAACCATTCTCTGTAATCACACCCTTCCTCCAAATAACCTGATTATATATAAATAATGAATGTCTTCAATGCTTTTCATTATACTCAACTAGGATCACTTGTTTATGTGTTTTAATAAAGGCTATTCTATTCTTAACTGAATTGTGGACTACCAACTATTTTATTATTCTGTAGTATGTATTTTAAAGTTTGATTTTTATTAGGGAACTAGGTGCCATAACATATATCGAGGAGTGAACTTCACATCCTCCAAACTGCAGAGTTTCTGCTTGGTTTGTTTTTGACCCAGTATAGGTTGCATACTGGGTTTTCTGAGACTTTGAGGGATACCACAGATTTTTCTTTTTGCAGTTGTACACGGTGAGGTCATTGCAGTGCTTTTTCTATTCATTGGTCCCCTTGGACTGCAGTGTGTATGCCTTTTCCACCAGTGGGACTTTAACATGGAAAATGGCAGACTATTGGACTTACTGACAGCACCTACATGGGAGAATGTTGATGACAGGATTAATCTAAGGAACAGTAATGGTGAGGAAGTTCATAACCCTGGTATAAAAACATTTGACTCTTTTAATAAACTAGAAAAAGAACTGAAATGCATGAAAGGGCTCTTTTGGGAGCAAATTTACCTTAAACAAATTCTAGATAAGAAGAGATTGCTTAGGGGGCTGCTGCTTAACATGAAGCCTGTATGGAATAATATGGATGAAACCCTGATGGCTGAATGGTTTGATACCTTACCCTAATGCTAGCTACAATCTCATAAGACTGCTCCTTAAAAATAACCAGGCTAAACAGGAGGCAACTAAAGGTGTAATCTCAGAGCTGTAGACTGCTGTATTAATTGAGAACCACAAAGACCTTGATGCGAGGTTTGATTCTCTGAGAGAGAGGGTAAAAAGCTTTGAACATTCCATTAAAGAATGTAAACTGAAGAAGATGAAAAGGGATTAGGATGATAAGGGTGACCTTGAGAAATTTAATAACAGAAAAAACAAAAGTAAAGACAGAGGAATTTTTAATTACAACAACTGTAGACATAGTAACAGAAGATTCAACAGAGGCTACAAAAATATCACCAGCAACACTAGCAGGTTTTTTGCGAGGGAAATTGACACAAAGAACATGACAGAGGCATGACACAGATGGAACAATACCCCCACTGCCACCTTTACTACCAGCACACCTCAAATTTCCAGCGAAGGGCAGGGTTACCTAGATCAGAACCAGACCCAGAATCACAGAATGGACCAGCACCATCAGAGATATGGTGGAAGAATACCTTGACCAGAATCAATACCAGATCCAGAACCGACAGGGCAAATGAAACCAAAGACAGCACGGCTACCAAGAGCAGCACCTGGAACACCAAGACCCACACCACGAAGAGGGACATTACCATCAGTACAGACATCAACCACAACACCAGCAACAGGATCACTACCAATACCATTACTAAGACTAATGTCAGAGTTCCAGAGGAGGACAATACTTTCAGAGTCATCAGGAAGACTACCACTACAATCCCTCGAGACTGCAAAGTGCACAAGAAGAGTTTCAGTAATCCCCAACCCAAGCCAGAGCCCCTCTGGAAGACTGGAGAACCAAGAAATGGACAGGAGTGAGGGAAATTAAATACTTGTGGGAGCCCAGCTACACCACAGGATCCAGAACCATATAGAAAAAGCAGCCATCTCTGTTGTATGGAATAACTGCAAGAAGAATGCTGACATTGAGATTCGTGTGCTTTCAAAGGGATTAACTTTTGTTCCTCACTGCAAGTCTGACACAGCACAGGTACTGGTTGATTTAAAATTCTCTGTCAAAAAAATTGAATCTGAAAGTTTTGTACCATGCAAATCTGATAATACTGAGAAGAAAACTTATTGAAGAAACAATAATAAAGACCTAGTAATTACTCCCCTCCATTACACCAGACTTTAGTAGCCTTTGTGGTCAAATGTGAAATGGACATCAGGAAAGTACTGCAAAAGCAGCACCGAGAAAGTTCTACAACCTTAACAAAGGTGAGAAAAGCATTGTTAGAGCTAAGCAGAAATAAATGGCTCGACGGGTTATGAAGGCTGACAGTGGAGGGGGTGTTGTTACTGATACCAGCAGCTATAACCATATCACAGAAGAAATGTTGAGCAACTCTAACTATTATGAATCTATAACTTTATAAGACATTAAGGAATCATACAGCAACTGGTACACAACCTTGACTGCACTTTGATGATGGTTTGTTAACAGATAACTTGTTTGAATATCTACAGATATACCCCACACTTGCCTAAATTCTTTGGAATCTCTAAGCCACATAAAATAGAGAGAACTCTCCTTATAAGCCAGTGGTTGCAAACAACGGGTCCCCTGACTAAAACTGGTGCCATCTACCTGGATTTTTTTTTTACAACTTCTAGCTGAGAAGAACATTTCACACATAAAAGACTATAATGATTATTTAAGGAAAAAAATTGTTACAATTGATGCTGATAGCATTTTATTAACAATAGATATTGAGTCATTATTGTATTGAAACAGTGATAGATTCATACAGGAAAAATAACAATGGCACACCAGCACAACATGAAAACAGGTAAACTTTTAGATGTGGTGCTCAGCTACAATTTGTTTACGTTTAATGGAAATTACTATAAACAGAAGACTGGTATAGCCATGGGAGCAGCTATGGCCCTTAGCCTAGCCAACCTAGTTCTAGTCAGGTGGGGGGAAGATTATGATTTTAACAACAGAGAATACATGCAACATATCACAGTGTATCTGAGCTTTATTGATGACATCTTTATTATGTGGAAAGGAGACAATGCTAAATTAGAAGATTTTATCAACTGCCTTATCAAACCACCAGCTTCCTGCATTTCACCTCTTTCCACAGCCTCACCTTGGCAATCTTCTTAGATATGCAGATTACTAAAGATTTTGACCAAGGTAAAATGGACACAGATTTTTAAAGAAAACCTACCAGAGTAAACCTTTTGCTATATAATAAGAGTCTCCATCCCATCAGGACAAAATATAATGTTAAGTCTCAGGGCTACAGGTTGGTCCGGATCGCCACAAAAATGGAACTCTTCCTTAAGAACCTAAATGATCTTGAAAATGTTTTTTTTTAGTGGGGGGATACAAAAGCAATATGTCAAGAAGCATCCTGTAACCTATAATTGAACAAAAAAGTACAAACTCTCCAGCACTTAGCAGTTCTTATATAGGAAGGTTTTAAAGAAATCTACGGACAACAAATCTAAAGACAGTTGTATCTTGACTTTTACTGTTGACTATCACAGCATCATTAATATTATTACAGAGAATTGGGCCATAATTACTGAAAGCTCATATCTAATGGACATCCTTGGAGAAACTCCATGCTTTGTGTATAGGAAAGCCAGAAACATCAGGAGTTGGGCTGAAGGTAGGCCCAGAACATTGGATACATGCACCAATAAGTGTGGAGCGAACTGTATTTTTGTATCAGCACGTACAAGAGGGAGACATGTTTTTCTGCCCTTATTTAAAGAAACTGATTAAAATCAAAGGAGGAGATGATTGTAACTCAATTCAGGTGGTTTACAGGGCAAGCTGGTGTGACTATGAAGCATTTTATGTAGGTAAAATGCTTGACAGACTTAAAAGGATTTATGGCCATCTTTCTGAAAGTAATGCAAAGTGCAAAAATAATGCACTGGCTCAGCACCTGCAGCTTCACAAAAGGTACACTGGCTTTAAATTTCAAATTATTGATCATTTGGAGCTTTTGGAACTGGAAGGAAACATCCCTAAACTTTTCGAAAAACGTGAACTACTGTGGCAGTTAAAACTGAACTCTCTTAGAAAACCGGGGCTTTATTATTGCTCCTTGAAAAGCATACTAGAACTCAGAAAACTTTCCCACTGTTTAAAAGAAGATTAAACGTGTGATATGGGACTTATTAATGCTGACATTACATGCCAATATTATACATGTTAATATTGTTACAAACAAATATCAAACACTGTATTTTACAATGAAAATAACTGACACTGGTGCTGTTTTCTGATACTTTTACTCATTTTAAACTAAGTGCTTCCTTAGTTAGATGCCAGACTTGAACAGATCCCCAGGGTCTTAATGCTTTATTTTAGCCTTTTCTCCACCTTAGCAATTATAGCTATGGTTTTCAGTCTAGTTAGGTGTTCACATGTAGATTTATACACGTTCATTAATATTGTATGTTTTTTACACACAAACCTGATGAAGTATTTATTTGGTATGAAAGCGATCTTTCAGTTTATAAGTTACTAATATTTATTCTGATAGATGTCTAGTGGTAGATCTTTTTGTTAATTAGTCATTTTGTTAGTTGGTGTCTTAATTAATAAAGTTTTGGATTAGTAGGTTAGCCTTAATAAGCTGTTTTATAGTATATATTTTAATTTGTCTCTAGCTTTTCAGTTTCAGTTCTAAGGTAGCACAGTCTCAGTTTACACTAACAGAACCACACTCAGTAACCACTCCCTTGCTCCCAGTAACCTGATTATATATAAGTAATGAAAGTTTTTAATGCTTTTCATTATACTCAACTAGGATCATTTGTGTGTTTCAATAAAGGATGTTCCATTTTTAACTCAGCTGTGGACTACCTGCTATTTTGTTATTTTCTAGTATGTATTTTAAAGTTCAATTTTTATTAGTGAACTAGGTGCATGACATATTTCATGGAGTGAACTTCACACCCTCCACACCGCAAAGTTTCTGCTTGGTTTATTGTTGACTCTGTATAGGTTGCATACTGGGTTTTCTGAGACTTCAAGGGATACCACCGATTTTTCTTTTTGCTCTGTAGACTTTCAGGATAAGTACTACCATATCAGGATGGACAAGTGATCCAGAAGTTTTTTGCAGTTCTGGCTGGGACCCAGTTATTTCCAATTTAGACCCCTCCACTTTGGCTTCACCACAGCCTCATGGGTGTTCACCAAATGCATGACTCTGGTAGCAGTGTACCTCTGATTGCAAGGATTTCAGGTGTTCTTGTATCCAGATGTCTGGCTCATTTCTGCCCTTACCAGGAATTTGCTTATCTAAGCAAGATATTCCTTGCTCCAAGCTTGCTCAGTGTTGGGCATCAAATTTAATCCAAGGCAAGTCCAAATTTCATCTTGTACAAATAATAGTGTTGATAAAAGCACACTTGGACAGAATTCATCATACAGCAAAGCTTCTAAAGAGCAGGTTGTCAACACTTCACAATCATGTCCAAATTGTCCTTTCATCCCAACAGCCAATGGCAAGAATGTTGCCTTGTTTACTGGGTTCATTGGCAGCGTCCATTACCTTAGTCACTCTCACCAGACACTACATGAGACTACAACAGCAGTACAATGGTCCATCAGGTGAAAACCAATATATTTTCCAGTATGTCTGACAAATCATATGCAGGGCTCACATCCACTGCTGACTTGAATCCCCTATGGTACTACAAGGTTGCCCGTTCATCTTTCCTCAGCCCAAAGCCAGTGTGGCTGTTGATGCTTCCCTACTGGGGGGGGGACTACAGGGAAAAGATAGTTCAAGGCACATGGCCCCCTTCTGAGACCCATCTCCATATCAACATTCTAAAAACAGAAAAGGCTCAAGTGGAGTCTGGTGTCCCAGCTATGATCCAGAGGGTGACAGGACAAACACAAAGTAGCGTATAAAGGATTAGTACAGATAAAATCACTTTAGCTAGCAGATCTAGGAGACTCGCTGTCTCTCTGATACCCTCCCTGTAGGAGGAATAAAGACACCTTCTTGATGTTTCCAGTAGTTTATTCAGTTAAGTTAGTAGATGGATGAGTTTTCTTATTCTAATACCTGTCTCTTAGTGAGTGGTCGTCATGCTCTGTGTGCTGTGTTACATATATCCAGCTAGGTGTCTTCAGAAGGTTTTTGAGTCTTGAGTTGTCCGTTTTCATACTACTGGTGGTCTCCTTAAAGTGATTCTCTTAATTGGATAACTCCTTGGGGGTGCCAAGGATGAATAGAAAACAGAGGTAATTCAGAAAGCTCTAGTGAAGTCTGGTATCCTACTTGTGACCCAGAGGGTGACAGGACTAATAAGAAGCAGATACTCATGCTTCTACCTACTTAACTGAATAAACTCCAGGACACTTCAACAAGGTGCCTTTATTCTTCGCACAGGGAGGGGATCAGAGGGAATATCCTAGATCTGCTATAGCCAAAGTGTTCACACCAACATTGTAGAGATGAAGACAGTCCTTCTAGTGTTACAGGCCTTTCAGGACTCCCTTCCTGAAGGAATGATATCTATCAAACTGGCAACATGCCTGTATTATAGGTGATAGGCCTAAATTTGTTTTTAAGAACAACCTATCACTTAAAAGGCAGCTATGCTATGGTCCTCGCATAAAACAGGACTCAAGATCTTCAAGACTTGGTACCTTTCCCTGCAGAGTTTGTAAAGCCTGTAGTGTAATGTCCTGCAACAATACTTTTATACTTCCTGTGACAGGCCTGAAATTCAGTCTTGATTTTTATGCAGACTGCAAGATGAAGGACTTAGTCTATTTAGCTGAATGCAGATCATGTAGAGTCTTTTTTATGTGTTAAAACGAACAGGTTATTAAAGGAGCATGTCCTGCAACATCTAGGTGTCATAAGGAGGGGGAATATGCTTAATGCTTTATCTAAACATATTTCCCGTAATCAAAATCACTCTTGTCTTTACAGTTATACAGCTTATTTCAAATAGCATAAGGGGAGGTGACCTGGTTAATAGAACCGAGGTTGCTGAAATGAGATGGAGTGCTGCCCTACAAGCTGATAAGCTTCCAGAGTTAAATGTTAATATTCCTTTAAAACTGGTCCTGAAAGCATGGGTACTACATAATTGATTATCTTGTTTAACTGCTGTTTTTGATTGGTTTTCTGAGGTTTAAATGGTCTGCTCTTTTCTTTGTAACTTAGATCTGAAGAAGCACGATTTTGTGTGAAAGAATTTATCTGTTGTTTTTACCTTTTTATTATTAAAATTTATGCCACTGGTCATGGTGGTCCCTGTATTCTTTGTTCTTTGTTATACTAATTGTGTGATAGATCAACCTCTGGCTACCAGAGTTACTATTTTATTTTTTATTTTTTATTTTTATTACTTTCTTCTAGCAGTGCACTTTATGGGGAAGTCCAGTGTTCTAGTGGACAGCTTGAGCAGATCCATCCTCCTGTCTCATGAGTGATACTTCAGTCGAAAGGTGGTAGAGCAGATTTTTTGCCAAATGGGATCAACCATGTTGATATCTTTTTGCTTCTCCCCAAAGCACCAAATTCAGCAGGTTCTTTGTCCTGATACCCTCTGGAGAGAGAGTCACTAAGGGACATTGTGATCCACACTTGGCCCCCTGGTCACCTTTACGCCTTACATCCGACTCCTCCCATCCCAACATTTCTGCAGAAAGCACTATTAAGTAAGGTCACAGTGATCCTCATTACCCCCTTTTGGCATCAATATGTTTGGTTTCCCTACCTGTGACCTCATCTCAAACACCCTGCATGGGTGCTGAGTCCCAGTCCGGATCTCATTTTTCACCAATGCTGCCTGCCTTTTTCAGACATTCAAGCCCTCAAGTTAACTGTGTGGTTTCACCACTTCCAGTGATGTTTAGTTGGTCCAGGCTTTCTTCCCAAGTTATTGACTGATTGACTTCTTCAAATCAAGTTTCTAGAGCCGTGGTCAAGGGTAAGGTGGTCCACACAGCCTATCTGGACCTCGCCAAGGCCTTCAACACCATCTCCACTCTGGAACCATAGATAAACTTACTAAGCTGGGGCATTAATCCCTATGTCACTCGATGGGTTGACAGCTGGGTTACTGACAGAACCCATACTGTAAAAGTAGCCGACTCCAAATCCAAATTCAACTGCAGACAAGTGACAAGTAGAGTACCTTAGGGTTCAGTCCTGGGACTGCTCTTGTTTGGCATCTACATCTCTGAAGTACAGGCCAACACTAGGGGACTCTGGCTAACAAAGTTTGCAGATGACTGCAAACTGGGAGCCATTACTGAATCCCCAAATGATGTGGATATTCTACAGAAGGGCCTTACAGAAACAGATGCTTGGTGCCAGAGCCATGGGCTCAAGCTCAATGCCAAGAAATGTGTAGTTATCCCCTTTGGGGAAAAACATGTACCCGTGAATTACCACATAGGTGGCAGTACACTGAACACTGAAAGTGTGATAAGAGGCTTAGGGGCACAGGTGGACAGTGGTCTCACCTTTGATAACCACATCGCCACAACAGTCAGGAAATCCTTCTATGTGGCACACCTCATCACTAAGGGCTTTTCATCCAGAAAAAGGAGGTCATTGTCCCACTGTACTCATCCCTCATTAGACCCATTATAGAATACAGTGCCTCGTTTAGTATGTACCTCTCAAGACATCTGCAACAACTGGAAAAGCCGCAGAAATACCTCACTAAAAGAATCACAGGCCTAAAGCAGATGGCCTGTGCTGACCATCTAAAAAAAACTCCACCTGTACTCTGTCGCATATCTTCTACTCAGAGGCGATCTCTGCTTAACATACAAGGCCATATCAAACCCAGATCTGTTGGACATGCTACACTTAAAGAAATCCCAATCCCTCAGAGCCACACGCTCCAGGGATCTAAACCTTGTCATCACAATAAACAAAACATGCTGGAGGGGATAGGTTCCTGACCCAGAGACTTCCCAGACTCTGGAATAGACTGCCCATACATGTCAAGCAGAGTGCCTCTTTGGCCCTCTTCAGAAGGAACCTTGATGATTGGATGGGAGATAGGAAATTCATCCCGGGGATCACATCAGTCGCCCTGCTAGACAGGGGTCCAGGGAAGTAAATACTGTGGGAAGAAATAGCCAGGGAATTGTTATGGCTAGGCTTGTATAGGCCCTAGGGCCAATAGCCTAGTACCAACCTGTGAACCTATTCATAGTCTTTTTCCTCCCAGAGACCATCTGTTAGGAAGGTTTACAAAAGCAAATGAAAAAGGTTCTCTGTTTGGGCTATAGAAATAAATCTAGACTCTTATTCATCACCTCTTCTAGCAGTCTTAGATTTTCTAGCCAGGATTTTTAGAATGGTGCCAGCTATTCTGGTGCTAGCTATTCCACTATCAAATTTCAGTTATCAGCTGTATCCAGTTTCTACATTTAATAAAATCAATCTACTATTGTCTCTCTCAAATTATTTAAGGCTTTTCTTCTCAGGACTCCCCTTACAGATCCCCCTCCTCCTCCTTGGGACATTACTATTTTACTTCAAGCACTGAATCAACCACCACTTGAACCTGCAGCTAAGGTCGAACTCCAGTTCCTTACATGGAAATGTTTTTAGTGACAGTTACTTCTGTGACGAGGGTATTAGAACTCCAGGCCCTTTCATGTGAACCTCTTTACTTCATTTTTCATAAGGAGAGAGTTTTAACCAGTCTTAATTTTTTTTTAATCAAAGGTAGCTACCCAAACAAACTTAACTCAAAACATTAATCTGAAAGTTTTTTCTCAGAATGTTCTGACAAAGGATAATACATGCTGCATTTATGGGATGTTCATAGGCATCTTTGTTTTTACATTCATCGTGCACACTCATTCAGAAGGTCTGATCAGCTTTGTGTCCTTTGCAGCCAGTAAACTGGGTCATCGAGTTAACAAAGTCACCTTGTCCAGGTGATTGTCTGCTTGCATAACTCAAGTATACAATGAAAAAGGCATACCTTTAATTAAGCCTGTCAAAGCTCACTCTGCTAGGTCTGTGGCAACCTCTACAAGCCTTCTTTACCAGGACATCTATTGATGACATTTGTGCTGTTGCCACTTAGTCTAACATTCATACTGCCATATCCCATTGTAAATTGGATTTGCTTTCCAGAGCAGGGTAGCCTTTTTTCATCCATCCTCCAGAATATCCTTCCACGAATCCACCCAAAGTTTGTATTAGCTGGGGACTCTGTCCCATCCATCGAGGAATGAATAGAAGAGGCAACATCAGGTACAAGGGTTATATGTACTTACCATAATGATAGATCTGGTAAGTACTTCATCAACTTCCCTCCCACCTATCCACCTGCCTGATTATAGAACTCATTGTTCCTGTATCCTGGTTTGACCAGACTGACCTAATGACCCATCAAGTGCACTTTTTAGCTCTAAGTCAGTTTTTCAGCATTAGTAATCTGTTGGATAATTCTTTATAGCATTACTGTTTATGTTGTTTATTGCAAGGTGCTAAGTTTTTTTTTCTCTCTGACAAACTCGATCTGAGATAATGTTGGGTTTTGCATGGGGCTATGGGTAAGGGGTGGAGCCTGTGCTTGGGATCCAAAGTATTGAGTGGCCGGAACTGGATCTGAGGTCGGATCCAAAGACCCATCCATTGAGGAAGGACGAAACAGTCAACACAGATCTACTGTTATGGTAACAACATAACTTTTCTTTTTACAGTTCCCTTTTTCTTCATCCCAAAGAACCCCTGAAGTCCTTTCCAGACATTCTATCCTGTCCGCAAAGGCAAGCAGCACTGGAAGTCTAAATTGAAATCTAAATCAAGTCCCACCTGACCAACAAGGAGCTGTCTATTTGAGATTCTTTTTTTTAATATCAAAGAAAGTAAAGGACTGCAGACCCACTTTGAATCTCAGCAGGATGAATGTATTTGTCAAACAGAACAAGTTTAAAATGTTCATAATGCAGTCCATTCTACCTCTTTGGAGAAAGGATGTCTGGATCTCAATGATGCTTACCCTCACATAAACATAATGAGGCATTCCAGGATATTAGTGTAGTTTCACCAGGGAGTCAGTCATTATCAGTTTTGGGTTCTGCCCTTTGGCCTCACCACAGCTCCCCAGGTGTTGCCAAATATATAGCAGTAGTAGCAGCTCGGATCAGGCTGCAAGGGTTTCAGGTCTTCCCCTACCTAGAAGACTGGCTTTTAACTTCTTCCATACAGATGTCACTAATCAAGACCTAAGATTCCTTACTCTAGATGTGTTTTTCCTTGGGTATAACAGTAAATTGCAGGAAATCTAGCGTAGAACCGGTTCAAGTACTGGAATGTATTGGTTGCCATTTAGTTATTGTCACATATACAGTCAAATTAACAGTCTCAGAATTAAATTTTCTTTATTTGCAGGCTTCTCACGTCCTTCATATTTGTAGACCTCCAGTGTCCTCAGTTCATTGTCTCCCTGGACATATGGCTGCCTCTGTTTGTCAGGTTTCTGTGGCAGGGTTCCACATGTGGGTACTACAGTGGACTGTCACAGTGTAGTGAGCTTACTTGACTCATCCTATGAATTTTACAGTTTCTCTAACAAGCATGTGGCATCACTACATTCACCGATGGCAGGTTGACCTTTTGTTCTTCCTCATACTCAGGCCACAGTGATTGTGTATGCATCTCTTCTAGGATATGGGTGAGAAGGCATTTTGAAGGGCAAACTGTCCAGGGCACCCGGTCTCAGTGTGAGGCCAATCTTCACATCAGCATCTTGGAGATGAGGGTGGTCCTTGTTGTGTTGCAGGCCTTTCAGGATCTTATCTCAGAGGGTGTGATCACCATCCACCCTGAAAATATGTTGGTGATATGGTATCTGAACAAGCAGAGAGAAACTTGGTCCTATCTCCTGCATCGAGAAGCCAGGTGAGTTGGCAATGGACAATGTCCTTTCAGTGGTTTCTGATTGCAGCACACATCACAGTGAAATCCAGCATCCTGTTTTGGCATCACAAATGGTTCAACAATCCAGAGATAGCAACTCGTATTTTCAACCACTGGGGCAGTCCCTGTTGTGACATGTTTGCTTCCTCATCCAGCATGAAGTGCAGCAGTTTCTATGCCTTACTCTCATCAAAGGGACAGTCACCAAGGGACACTTCTCTTCATCAAAGGGACAGTCACCAAGGGACACTTCTCTTCATGCCTGGCCTCAGGTCTGCCTTGCACCTATCCCCTGCCTCCTCTGACAATTATATTTCTTCAGAAAATGGTTCATTGTAGAGTGACCGTCATCCTCATTGCTGCTTTCTGGCCCTGGCAAGTTTGGTTCCACTTTCTTTGGACTCACCTTCTGCACTCTTCCTGGGTTCTGGACCTTGTTCCAGGATTTATTCTCATCCTCCAGGCCTTCCTCACCCAAGCTTTCACTCCCTTAAACTAATGGCATGGTTCCTCCAATTTCAGTGATGGCCAAGGATACCAAGCTCTCCAAGAGAGTTATTCATATATTTCCTCCCAGAAGCTTTCAACCAGACAGTTGTAGCCTAGTAAGTGGAAGAGGTTTTCCATTTGGGCCTCTTCCAAGGACTTCATTCCTTTTTCTGCTTCTTTAGATGCTGTCTAGATTTTTGGCTTGTCTTTTTCACTCTGGTCTTAGTTACTCTACCACTAAAGTGCAGTTAGCCACTATTTCAAACTTTCACATTGACATAGATAATACACCTGTGGCATCTCTGAAGTTATCCAAAGCCCTTTTGAGGGCCTTTTTATTACATCCTCCCTTTCATGACCAGGTTCAACCTTGGGACCTCAATTTGCTTTTGTAAGTCCTCTCCTGTCCTCCCTTTGTACCAGCAGCCACAGTGTGCTTAAAGCTTTTGTCATGGAAAACGCTGTTGCTGATAGCTGTTACATCAGAAGAAGGGTGTTTGAGCCTCAAGCACAGTCATCCATTCTTCCTTATTTGGTTTTCCATAAAGATAGAGTTACCTTAAGGACCAGTCCTTCTTTTCTGCTGAAGGTTGCTTCTCAGTCTAATTTAAATCAGCCCATTCATTTACCTGTTTTCTTTCCAAATTTCAGTAACAAGGGTGAATATTTAATTGTTTGGATGTTCACAGGCAACTGAGAGTCTGTTTGGACAAAACCAAAAATTTTAGAAACTCAACCAACTTTTTGTTTTCTTTTCTAAAACAAAACTTAGAAAGCCTGTTTCCAAAGTGAGTCTATCCAAATGACTTTCAGATTTTATCTCTTTTGCATAATCCCTGAAATTAATTTATTTGCCTGTTAAGCCTAAAGCTCATTCCACTAGAGTGGTTGGTACTTCAGGTGTGTTCTTCTCTCAGGCTTCTATTGATGACATTTGTGCAGCAGCTACTTGGTCTAATGCTGATACCTTGGTGTTCCATTACAAACTGGATAGCCAATCTAGGTCTAGAGTTTATTTGGTCCCACCATTTTGTGGAATGTTTTTTCCTAGGGTCACCTTGGGGTATTACTGTCTGGGGACTTTATCCCACATGTTGAGATGGATGGAAAAGACAACAACATCGTATAAGAAAGCTATGTACTTAGCACAACAATAGATCCATGTTGTCTACTTTCGTCCTTCTCAAACATTCCTCACTTTATGTCCCCACCAAATTGTCACCTTTGTTTTTTGTTCCTGACCAGTCATGCAAACTGGGTCTATATTAGAATGACGAAACCTCACTTACGCGAATCCCGAAAGGCCGACACATACACAGCGAACCGCAAGAACACCGAGTGTCATTAAGCGCGAAATTCAAAATATTGAATTGCCATACTTGGCCAACTCCACCATCCGCTGTGTACTGCCTACCCAAACAAAATAAATATGAATGTATTACTATATATGCACTTACCTTAACCCGCACTCTAACCCTAAGGTCAGTAACTGTTGCACATTTACGTTAGGGAGCTATACAGGATAAGGGAATCTCTCACTGATGTTTTACCTCACTAAACATGGTGTGGACAACTATGGCAATTCAGTATTTTGAATTTCGTGCTTAAGGACGTTCGGTGTTCATGCGGTTTGCTGTTTATGTGTCGGCCTTTCAGGATTTGTGTAAGTGAGGTTTCGTCATTCTAATATAGACCCATGCAAACTGGTCTCAATGCTGTGTGTGACAATGCCTTTACTATGCCCATGGCCTATTTCCCGCATAAGTTGTTTCTTTTCCCTTGGTATATGGTCCTTGGCACATCAATGGGGCTAACTCAATATGAGGAGAGGCATTTAGAGCAGGGATTTATGGGTAGAGGGGGGTGGAGCTATTGGACTGAAGATCCTGAGAGTACTGGCACTGGATCTGCGTCAGATCGGTAACCCACAGGTTGAGAAGGACGGAAAAAGATAACACGGATCTATCATTATGGCAAGTACATAATTTTCAAATTTATTTTTTGTTTATTGGTGGTTTAAAAATTCCACTGATATTGCAGGTTAGTGTTAGACTTGCTGTTTCAATCGAAAGGTGGTAGAGCAGATTGTTTGCAAATGGGATCAAGATATTATGCTTTGTTTTAATATTTTTATATTTTGTGGTGAGTTTTTACTTTGTATAACAAGCCAGAACGAGGTTTGACAGTGAGCTCAGTCTGATTTGATTTTTGTTGCCTAGATACTAAAATGTTCTGCATTTGTATTTGATTGCAAATGTATTAATTTTCCTTGAGCTCCACCAAAGCTCTTGCTTCAGGCTCCAAGCATGGGGATGGCTGGGTGTACTCTAGGAGTTCATTTTCTCCTCAGTGGGAAGCATCCATGTCTAGGTCGAATAATACATTATGGAGAATTAGCAGTCACATAACCACAGGTACGCTTGTTTTTTTAAAAACATCCAGTACAGACCGTCAGTACTGCACTTCCTGTTCACAACATGTGAATAGTGGCCTCCCCCTTCAAGCCCTCATTGCTGTAAGATTAGCAGTCTTGTAACTGCAGGCACTCACTGAATGTGAAAACCCAGTGCAGACCTCCAACACTGTGATCCTTACTCAGAAAATAGGAATAGTGGACTCCCATTCAAGCCCTCCCTACTATAAGTAAGTGTCAGGCAGTTAAACAGAACACTGTGATTCTCTTCCCAAAACTGATTTTAAAAAAAAATTACTGCATTGCTTTCAACTAAGCCCTGGATGTTCTTCATGTTCTTCAGTAAGCCATCCGACTACCAATTTTCCGAAAAAGCGCAAAGACAGAGACAGACCGCATAGGTCAAAATCTGCCGATGACGCTTCCGTTAACCTAGTCGCCAGTCCACCTGTACTCAGTGAGGCACCTTTGCAGCTCCTGATGCCCACTTCTACAGTTTTGCAGGCCTCTGCTGAGACCCATTCTTAGTCTGGTATGCTGCGAGATGCTTCTTCGACTATTGAACCTGCGGATGTCTCTGCCTTGGATGGGTCCCGAGCCGCTGTGCAGGCACCGGCTTCTGAGGGTGTATTCCGACCTACCAATATTCATATTAAACCGACAACTTCATTTTCAACTAAAACTACCAAGTTTCTCAGGCCCAGAGTTCTCACTATGCCTAGAAAAACTACGTCCAAAGCGCATGCTCAAGCTCCCATGCCACAAAAACAAATGCTTAGAATGGCTGGACCTTATTACTCTAATTAGGGGAAGCCAGCCTTCCTCTGCAAAAAGACAAAGAATTAAATTTCCTTCTGATTCTACAGACCAGGAGTTTGATGACTCTGACCCTTCTGATTACCAGGACATACCCTTATCTACCTATGAGGCTTCAGATGCAGAGGAATCCATTCCTTCCGCCTCCCCTCCAAAGGATTTTTCTTTTGGTGAAACCTTGCATACCTTAAGAGAGCATTTCCGCTGGGAATGCCAGGACTATCCGCAGTCCAAAAAGAGACTCAGGGAATTTTTAGATTTGCCTCAGCACAGGCCTCTAGCTATACCCCCTGTCCTGGATATTGTAGATGATGTCTTCATGGAGTCCAATCTTACTCCTGACACTTTACCACCAGCTCCTAGAAAACCTGACAGGTACTACAGAGTACCTGACTCTCACAAATTTCTCTTTAAGAATCCTACTGCAGATCCAGAGACCATTTCCCAGGGACCTAAAGGCATTAAGGCTACTACAGCCAAAAACCCTACCCGTTCAGACAGGGATTCTAGCGCTTTAGACAGATGGGGTAAGAAGTTATATACCTCTGCAACTCTTGCCATCAGGGCTTTGAATTGCCAGTTTCACATGTTGAAGTACCAGCAACATATTATGAAACTAATTAAACAAGAAATGGTGTTACTTCCAGATTGTGCAGAAAATAATGTTTCATGAGTTAATGCATTCTGCAAACCAAGTTAGTAAACATACTTTGCAGTGTGGGTTTGATGCTTTAGAAGCATTTTGCAAGGCTGCTGTCACTGGGTCTGTACTGAGAAGGCATGCTTGGCTAAAGGAACAAGTCTTGCCAGACCATGTCAAAGCAAAATTACTAGATGCTCCATTAAATCAGGAGCATTTGTTTAGCACAAAAGCAGAAGACGTTCTTAAAAAGATGGAAGAAAAAGCTAAATCTATGCAAACTGTCAAAGATTTCTTACAGGTGCAGCCACCTAGATTTAGTAGGCATTGGCCTTCAAAAAAAACTCGTCATTTCCAGTCCCTCTCAGGCCTTCTCAGTCCAAACCCAGGGGAAACGGACCACCAAGACTACAGTCTCAGGGTATGCAGAGATCTAAACAATGGAGTGTTTCCACCTCAAAATCAGGGAGTGGTAAGCCACCCCCTTATGGAAAAAGTTCACAATGACTTTCCAATTATCCTTCCCAGCCATGCCCAAGTACTTGCACCCCTAGGAGGAAAACTCACCCTTCATGCAAAAAACTGGATGTCCATTACTCAGGACCGATGGGTTCTAAACATTGTATCCCAGGGATACAGATTCTACTTCCACTCACTGCCAACCCCAAGCGGGTTGCCAGACCTTCCTCCAAACCAGTGGGCAGAGGCTCAAAAGCAAGTACTTTCCCTTCTCCATATCAGGGCTATTCAACCTGTTCCAGTAGAACAATGGGGACAGGGTTTCTACTCCAGACTGTTCCTTGTGCCCAGAAAAGAGAGCTCTTGGCATCCTATCCTGGATCTATCAGTTCTCAACACCTTTCTGGTGGTCCCAAAATTCAAAATGCTTACACTGCAACAGCTTCTTCCTGTGCTAGCCAAGGATGCCTGGTTAGTCACCCTAGACTTTGCACACCCCCATAAGGGAGTCTTGCAGGAAATATCTACGTTTCAGGGCAGGCCCTATGCACTATCAGTTCTCTGCACTTCCCTTTGGCTTATCTACTGTGCCCAGAGTATTCACAAAGTGCCTGGCTGCAGCCATTGCATAGTGCAGGCAGAGAAATATTCAAATCTATCCATACTTGGATGATTGCCTGATTCAGGCAGACAGTCAGGAATTGCTACTTCAGCACCTGGCATTTGTAAAAAGACTTCTAGCTTTACTGGGATACACCATCAACGAGAAGAAATCACAACTGGTGCCCAGCCAACAAATTGTATTCCTGGGAGCAAGCTTGAACACAACTTCCCAGATGACATTCCTCACTCCAGGAAAAGCAGGTCCATTTGACAAACTATTTCAAACTAATGGCCGCCAAAACCCAGCTATCTGCAAGGAAAAGGGTGGGAGGATGGCTTAATGGCTAAGGTGTTTTCCTTACAAACACAAGGTGCAGGGTTTGAGTCTCACAAGGGATAATTGGCTAAGCTTGAAATGGCTCACAAGGGCAGTTAGCTTAGTACTAAACTATGAACTATGAACTACTGCAAGCCCTAGGGTTCATGGCCTCATGCATTCTGCTAATTCCATATGCAAGACTGCATATGAGGAAACTTCAATGGTACTTAAATAGTCTCTTGGGTCAACATTCTCAGGACCTAGAAACAGTGATTCCTATCATACCTTGTCTAAGGGGCATAATTCCTTTGGTGGGCAGAAGCATGCAGCCACAAGTGACTTCCTTTCACTCAACCCCTCGCCGCCCAAACCCTGACAACAGACACATCAGACTATGCATGGGAGGGCTCCCATGGCAGGCAAATGCATTCAAGGCAAATGGAGCCCAGAACAAATTCCCCTGCATATCAATTAAAAAGAGATGGTAGCTGTACAGAATGCTTTGACAGCCTTCGAATACCTTATCCTTCCAAGACAGCAACTGATAAAGACAGACAACACCACAGTTATGTGGTACATAAACAAGCAGGGTGGAACTCATTCTTACCCACTCTGCAGGTTAGCCATGGCTCTGTGGAACACAACCTTGAGCAACCAAGTGCACCTACAAGCTCAATTCCTGCCAGGCAAGCAAAATTCACTGGCAGATGACTTAAGCAGAAATCTACTAGACCCTCACGAGTGGAAACTGGAACCCAGCTTATTCAAACGTCTAACCCATAGGTGGGGAACACCAGAGGTGGACCTTTTTGCCTCCCCCCAAAACCACCAATTGAGCAAATTTTGCACCAGGAACCCTCACAGCAGAGCCTGGAAGGTGGACTCCCTGTCCTTTACATGGGAAAACCTCTCAATTTATGCCTTTCCTCCTCTGTCCCTCCTCTCAAAAGTACTACTCAAGATCAAACAGGACAGGCCAAGGGCAATCCTTATTGCACCAGACTGGCCACGCCAGCACTGGTACCCACTTTTACACAGTCTGACAGCAGTGCCACCCTGACATTTTACATCAGACACCTTCCCTGCTGTCTCAGCAGGAGGGACAGATTTTGCATCCACAGCTGCAAAACCTAAACCCTAAACCTTACAGCCTGGCTTATCCCCTGAATACACCACCAGCATCCCTCACCAAACAGGTGTTGGATGTCATCCTTGAGGCCAGAAAGCCTAGTACTAGGAAATCCTTTGCTGAAAAGTGGAAAATATATTGTTCTTGGAGTCAGTCTCAAGGAAAGGACACAGCTGTGCCCACCTTACCTCAAATCCTTGATTACCTAGCAGAGCTGCTCCACAGAGGCATATCCTTCTCATCCATTAAGATTCATGCCTCTGCCATCTCAGCTCTTTATAATACTGTGCCACCTCTCTTTTCTCACCCTCTCATCAAACAGTTCCTGAGAGGATCTAACAATTTAAGGCCCTCTAGGAGAGCTCCCACCCTGGCCTGGGACCTTAACTTTGTACTGGAGAAGCTCACACTTCCCCCTTTTGAACCTGCTGTTTCAGCAGAGTTAAAATTCCTCTCTTGGAAAACAGCCTTACTTCTAGCTATTACTTTTGCAAGAAGAGTGTCTGAGTTACAGGCACTAATGGTGGTGGAGCCCTTCATTATTTTCCATGCTGACAGGGTTTCCCTCAGTACTAACCCTTCCTTTATGCCCAAGGTGGTATCCAGTGTGGCTTTAAACCAATCCATCCTTTTGCCAACCTTTTTCCCTAATCTTCAGAATAAAGGAGAAAGGATCCTGCACTCCTTGGATGTACACAGACAGCTCAGGTTCTACCTTGACAGGACTAAGCCTTTCAGAAAATCTGACCAATTGCTAGTCAGCTTTCCTACAGGGGCAGAGGGCAAGGCCATTTCAAAGCAAACCATTTCTGCTACAAGCACTATGGAAAACCTACCCCTCTGAGGATCAGAACTCATCCCACTAGAGCTACTTCAACCTCTATAGCATTTCTCAGGGGAGTCCCTACCAGGAACATCCTAGAAGCTGCAACCTGGAGTTCGGTACACACCTTCACCAAGCATTACCACTTACCTTTTTTTTTTAAATCCATAGCTAGATTTGCTACAGCAGTATTACAAGGCCTGCTATCCAGCCCTAACACTTCTTGACTGCCTCCACCCTTCCTCAGCTTTGGGAATCAACCCAAGTGTAATGACTGCAACAGTGAAACATGAAGAACATAGTACAGTTGTGTACACTTACCATAAATGTAGATGTTCGAGTGTATTCACTGTTGCAGTCCTGGTTTCCCTCCCTCCAGCCCCCTGGCTTTCTCTAGTCTTTCTACCTATCCTCTTTATGGCCATCTTTTATGGCAGGGGTATTTGCTTTTTACTGGAGGTGTTCCACACCATGTAATAGCTTCCTATTTTGGGGGCTCCTGATGTCTGGGGCAAGAAAAACTGATGTAATGGCGTCAGCTGCATGTTTTATACCCCTGTAGACCTGACGTTATGGAAGAGGCGACAGCATCCGATGCAGAAATCCCAAGACTCTGGTATTAGGGCCATCTGAGGGCTACCTGCAGGCAGATAACCCAAGTGTGATGACTGCAACAGTGAATACACTCGAACATCTACATTTATAGTAAGTGTACACAACTGTACTTTCTCTGTAATATTTATTTGAGCTTGGCCCTGTTTCTCTTCTTCGTGGCTTTACACTTTGGCCCTGGCTGGATATTACTTCTGTTCTTAGACTCCCCAGTTCTGTTCATGTTGACCTTCCATGCTTTATGAGCTTTCAGACTTGACTGTTCTTTATAAATTATAACCATAGTCAGTGAGCCTTTTTACTTGAACTCAGGAGTAGCAAATATTCTGCTCACCTAACACACTGTCCCGCCTATTCACGCTCTTCAACTTGGGCTTTTTCCTCACTCCTTTCATCCTCCCTGTCTTACTTGCTGTTTACCACTTTCTTTATCTTATTTCATTTCTTAATGTTTAACCTCACTACACTTTATGTCTTTCTTTATTTTCCTCACATTACCTTATCTTTTGGCTCAGAAAGTTCACTGATTGTTTTTAGAGTTAACTGAACATGATGGGGGGTGTAGCCATGCTGCACTCAGTCATGCTGTGTGTGTGTGTGTCTCTGCTTTGCTCCTCTCCTTAACTCCATTCCTTCCCACCCTGTATCATTAACTTTATACACTAGTAACCACTTCCTCTTCTTCCACAGACAGTCATTTAACAGTTCATCCTCCATTACTCTTTCAAGTACCTGTGCTTCTGTTTCAATAAATGAGCATTTACTAACTGTACCAATCTAAATTTCTTCTCCCTTCCTCTTCATTACTTCAAACTCATCAGCCATCTTTCCTCTCCACATCCAGCTTTACCTCGCCTTCTCATTCCCACTACCTGCCTTATTCACCAGTAACCCGGCTGTACTAAACACCTGCAACTTCCAATTCCAGTACCAGTTCAAAAAACGAACATCTAGGAGCCAAGTTTAGCCATCTGTTATAAACTTTATTACCGGATGCTTCTGGTACCTCAGCCTTTTGCCTTCAAGGAATGATTTTTTAGCATCTAAGCAAAGCCTCTTATACAACTAATCACTTATACAAAACATCCATACATAAAATCTTTTAGTAAAATGCTTACCATTTGATTGATTTTAAATGTTATATTATAAATATTTTCACTTGAAAAACTCATATTAAAATTTGTTAATATACCTTTGTGAAAGTTTAGATTGGCCTCCAAAGTTAATCCTATTGGTTGTATAGTCCTATAATTTAAAATAACCCTACTTTCCAGTTCTAATAATTTCAGAACAAAATCCCCCCCCAATTAACCGTGGTCTAGCTAACACACTAAACAAGAAACTATCATCTGACCCTTTGTGAACTAGGTGAATGTGTTCTGCCACTGGGCTTTACAATTTAATGCTCCTTAAGTCTCCCAAACATTCTAAAACATGTGTTTTTACCTTCCTTTTTGTTTGTCATATATTACATTTTGTGGGGTTACATCCACAACCTTATATATAAACCACCCGAGATTCACAACTGAATTTGTCAAAAGAAAAAAAAAAATCTTTTCCCATTGATCTTAATGCCTGATAGGTTTTTAATCTTGCTGCATACCTTGGAGCGCCCACATGCAAATGAACTTTTACGTTCTCCCACTGAAGGCAATGAATTCACCCTCAGATTTAATAATTCTTTTAAATTCAGGAACCTGCCATAAGAAAATGTTTCCTGTTTGGGAAATAATGTGCCCACCATTTCATCATAACACACTACTGGCCATAAATTATTAACCAGATTTCTTAAAATATTGGAAAAAGGAGAATATTTTGTTACAAAATATCTTTCCCTCATGTTCTTCCTCTCTGGGTACTTCCACATGTACTGGTTATACTTCCATTTTCATTTCTTTTTGTCACTTAAATCCAATTTTTCCTTTGCCTTATTCAACATGCCAGAATAATATCCCCTAGCCATTAACCTGCATCTTACTTTCTTTCCAAAAAAACTAAAAAAATAGTTTCTGAAGTGTTTGTATGTATACATTTAAATTCTCCGAATGGTAAGGAATAATGGTTAAGGTGTTTGCCTTACATACACACGGTACAAGGTTTGATCCTTACCTCTGCAAGAAAAGCTTCATTATCAAATGGGGGATACGTACTGCTAGCATGCAAAAATTACTTACTGCTGTAACTTTCCTGTAAGGTTTGTATTGAGCACACCCATTACTACCTGTATGTAGTTCTACATCCAAAAATTGGATTGAAGACTTAGCCACCATATAAGTAAATTTTAGATCAAAATAATTCCTATTAAACTGATCTACAAATTCTTTAAACTGTGACACATTCCCTTTGCAAATGAAAATCAAATCATCTGTATAATGTCTGTATATAACTACATGTTTAGAAGAGAATTCTGTAGTATATATAAACTTCTTCTCAAATTCTCCCCTAAAAATAATAGCATTGGGGGGGGGGGGCAAACAGTGCTCTCATGGCAGTTCCTTCTTTCTGCAAAAAACATATTTTCCAAAACAATAATAATTTGTGTGTTAGACAAAATTCCAATACTTTAATAAGAAATAGGTGCATAGTCCTTCCCCTAACATATTGTTAATGACTTCTAGACCCCATTTCTTCATAATGCTGGTGTATAAGTAACTAACATCTACAGTTGTCCAATAGTCATCCAACCAAAACATCCGTCTAACAATTCCACAAAATTCTGCAGTGTTCTTAATGTGAGCTGGAACCTTATAGAGAAATTTTTTCAAGTGAGCATCCAAAAAAAAAAAAAAATTGTCACAGTTTCCAAATATGATACCGGGGGGGGGGGGGTCATGTTCTTATGTACTTTTGGAATTGCGGAAAATATGAGGTCTTTGGGTTTTTTAATATACAACTTCTGAACATCTTGAGTTGATAAAAAAAAACAGTCTTTCCCCTCTTTCAAGTATTTCCAGTAATGCTGTATTAAACTTAACCAAGGGATTTTTAGGCAGCCTTTCACAGTCATTATTTTTTGATAAATCCACAACCATTCTGTTGTACTTACATAAGGGCATTATGACCCAATTGCCCCCTTTATTTGCCTGCCTAAAAATATAATCATTGGAAATATTGTGGAGATGTTTGAGGGCCAGCCATTCCCCTTTCTCTAAATTGTAACTTCTACTTGTCTTTGCAAATTTCAAATACTCATATTCTACTTTTTTTTACACAAATTTCTTTCATAACTACTTAAAGTCACATAGACGTTTGATGGCATGAATTTACTATTGTTGGGAAATTCAGAAACAACCAGCTTCCCATACCCTGTGCAGAAACCTTCACCATAATCATCCGTTGAATCTGAACATACATATCAGTCTTGTTCTAACCCATGTAAAATAAGTGTGTTACACAATTCATTTTCATAAAGTGAAACATTCAAAAGAGAATCATCTAAATCCACGTTTTCTGAACTATTAGTCACATTAGTACTCATATCCTTTTTCCCCAAAACACTCTTAAATGCAACTTTCTACAGAAATGTTTAACTTCTAGCAAAATTTCCGCTAAGGTCGGAAATTTAGTGGGTGCAAAATTTGCACCTTTAACCAATAAAGATCTAATTTTTGTAATGTTTAAATCAGCTAGATTAATTATATTTAACACATCAACTTCTTCATAGCACTCACAGTGTAAAATGTTAAAGTCCAAAGCATGACAATTGTCCATAACATTACTGGAAAGTAGTTTCAATTAACTTCTCCCTCATCCTCTATTCTTTTGACCTCTTCCCCGACCATTGTGCTGAAAAACCACTCCATTACCCTGCAGTTCTAACTGACCAGACGCCCACTATATCTTGCAATTTAAAATTCAGGCAGGTTTCCGTGACATATCCACTTGGCTGTATAATAACACATTCTTGATTAATTCAAAGAAAACTAATTAATGTAATGCTTTTTTGCTGCCCCTCAAAACTTGTCTGCCCTCCTCTGCTTCTCAAAGATAATAAAGTGTTACGCATCAAAAGTATCTAGGCTTCACACTAATTCCATCCCTCAACTTTTGTCTTCTGATAACCCATCTTAAACTCTGCCACCATGTCTTAGTCCTCTTGTCTTCTACCGCATATGTAACACTTAGATAAAACTGTATTATTTCCAAAAGTGAAATATGACCTGCCTCTGCTCAGCCCACAACACATGCAAACACAAACCACAAAAAATAAAATTTTCAGATTTGCTGTGTTAGCAGGTAAAATATGCAGCATTGTGACCTTTTAAAGTAAGTCAAGTGGTTTTCCATTACAAACAGGGCTGTCTTTCTTCTTTCTACATTGATATATAAAATTATTCAGTCTGGTTTTTGGTCGTCATTAAAAAGGCTACTTCCAAATAGAGAAAAACGCATTCACTAAGAATCAGGATGATTCTATTTCACTTGCCTGACCTAAATTCAAAAATGTAATAGGTGAGAGAGTCTTCTCCAGAAGGGGAACATGCACTATAGAATAAGTTCTCAGACGGTGTTAAAAATAATCAAACTTTGCAAGTCTTCATATCTTCTTTAATTGAACATTTACACAATAAAGCTAAAGGTAACAGCTTTTGTGATACCAGCTAAAACATTAATGTTGCTGACATCTTAATGCACTCTTTCAAGTATTGTAATTTTACATGTTAGGCAATAGCCTCTACTTTTATATCTTAATGTACCTGGTTCATGGCTGGAAAGAGTTAGTAGACCAGCTCAGTTTCCCAGTTCACAAATTACAAAATTAATCAATCAATAGATGACAGGGTTTTTTTTTTGCAGTCTTTGGTGGCCAATGCTTGACTTGCTGATACAGAAATAAAATGCTGCAGCATGGCATCCCTATAATTCCTGTTTCATCCCTGCCTATATCCATGCAGAGCTAACTTCCTGGATAATGGATAGTAAGCACTCAGCTCTTGCAAGCTAGTAAAGTGGTTATTGAAGGGGCCCGAGAGCAGCTGTGACCCCAAGCAGAGGTTATGGATTGATCATGTACTCTCTGTTACCCCTTATATGCGGATGTCTTTCTGAGGATGATCTGAGCAATGAGTCTTGGTTGGTAACAGTAGTTCCACCCTGGACGCAAGGACAGCAACACCTCCAGTCTTGCTCATCCTTCATCTGTTCAATCACCTTGGTGCCTACCAGAGGGAGAATTACTGGCCTGGCCCTATGTGCATGTCTATCCCTAACTCTGCCCCAGGGAAATATGACTAAGATTAGCCTCGTCATTCCTTCCCTGCCCTCCAGTCAGCTCCAGTAACTGAGTGAGCCAGTACTTAACTTGAGTCACCTGGCTCATAGTTAGGCCTTCATTCCTTTACACAGGTGGAACTGGCAGCTAGGCAACATCTGAGGTGAATTTACTATGTAGTGATTATTTTGTAATAGTGAAGAAATTATTTGAGTAATCAGTCAGAGATGTACCAGGCCCCCACTCATCTCTGGTGTATCATAGGCTGGCACTTCAAACATGATTTAACCATTCATTCAGAACTGATACACAAAGGTAAACTTAAAGGCAGGTATGAAGAAAAGATGAAGCTGGAGGGCATGTTCTAGTACTATGACCAGGAAAAGACTATCTAATATCTACTGTTAATGGTGATTTCTGACATAAACGTAATATATTACATCTCATCTTTTCTTGGTTTTGTTCCACAGTATAGGTAGATTAGAAGGCTGTGAACTGTTGAGGGTGTAGGAATCACATGCTTACATTACTTTGCACCACAACAGACTCAAAGCCACTTTTGATGTAGACCGCGCACTTAGTATGTAATATTTGATAAAGGTATAAGCGTAAGACCAGGTCAGGGCTTTGCGGGTAACTGCTGCAGAATTTCCTTTGAAGAAAGCTGCTGTAGTGTACGCCTTGTAGAATGAGTTCTGATATGCCCTGGTAAAAGCTTGCTAACTGGATTGTAACAAGGAAGCATTGTATTTGACTAACCTTTAGAAGTGGTTTATTTGCTCACTGCCTTGCCTGTGTTATCTAATGATAAGAGGTGGTCATTCACCTGCAATCCTTTATCCTGTCAATGAAAGCCAATGTCATGTGCAAGGATACAGATAATGTTCTTCATCTGTGGATTCTGTTCTGACTATAGGGGTGGGATACTTCATTTTTTGTTATTAAGCATGGTAGCAGATGTGACGTTATTTATAACTGAAGGATTAGTAGCTAGAAAACCACTATCACTCTGAAAAAATGTAGAAGGCTTTCTGCCCATTCAAGCTAGTAAATCAGAAGCTCTTCTTACAGAAGTTGCTACAGTAATTTTCAGGGTTTTCCATGAAGGAAATTTCTTGGTAACATGGGCCTAAAACTTTGAGAAGATTTAACGTGAAAAACTTACTATGTAACAAATTAGCAGTAAGAATAAAAACTGGATTAAGAGCTTTAGGAAGGCATTCTGAAAGTTCATAAAAAGTGTACCACTTTAAAAGAGTAACATTAGAAAGATGAGGCAGGTAATCCTAAACTTTTGATAATTCCACCTAGAGCAATTAAAAAAAAAAAAATCTGATTTCCTGCCAGAGCCCATATATTTTTTTAATTTAGACATGCAATATTTCTTAATGCTTCATTTTCAGGACTCTTGCAAAACTTGCACAAGACCATGAAAATAATGTTAGAAATTTGGAATCAAAATCATAAACTCCAAGCTGTAAGATGTAGACTGTTTAGGGAAGATGTAAGAATCTAATCTTTATATAAAATCATGTCTTTCTGCCTCCAGAAGAGGGAATTCATGGTTGTTTTGTCCAAGAGCAGGTGCTTTAATAAACTGAGCTTTTTCTTTGTGTTACTCTTTCTAGAGCTCTGTAATCATAAAGACTGGGAGATTCAAATGTCATACTTCTAGTTTTTAAGAACACCATCTGTGTTTCTTACAGGTTATGGAGAAAGATGTGATGTTTTTCCAACATTGCTTAATAAATTAAGTTACTCAAAACAGGTACTAACTCTTGTCAGACTCAAGGAACTGGTCATTTTCTAACATTTTCAAAGAATTTGTTATCTGGTTCACTGGGAGTTTTAGTTAGACTTACTGCCCATAATTCTAAGAAAAATTCTTGCCAGCAAGGGCAGCTGTGTAGCAATAGACTGAAATAGAATTACTACATGTCAAATCTAGTCCTGAGAAAGAATCTCCTTTCTTGACCTTTGTCCAGCCAGGATCCCACTGACATAATTAATAGCCTTAGAGAATTTAGAAAGAGAATTGCTAAAATCAAGCCTTTAAATATGCAGTCTCGAGACTAGTCCTGAATGACACAGTTTTCCAGATTTGGATAAATGTGAATGCTTTGACTCTTCAATCCTATTCAAGAAGGAATCAGATATTTGGTAAATAGACAGGGAGCAATGACTTGACTGAAAGAACCAAAAGTACCTTTGACCCTCTTGACACTTGTGTATAAATATACTTTTGTATTCTCTTATGTAATGTACATTCACTTTTATTGGTCCCTATGTCTAATTTATTTTTTAAAAATATGTATTCTTACGTACTTATTTGTTTTCAATTTACAGAATGCTGTAGTGGAGCTTTTCTCCCCAGGCCTCTACTGAAAATGGACATATATCCAGTTAGACTAGCCTGGTCAACAAATGTAAAATAAAATAAATAAATAAAATAAGCCAGTTCTAATGTCAATATTTAAGCTTTTGAAGCTTGGCTACCATCTTGAATTTTGGGATTTTATTTGCTTATTGGGTATGAGCTGAAAGGTCTGAAACTGGTTTCCGTAGACCGTTGTACTCGTGACACAAAAACAAATCTGGAATAATCAGTCACTTTACAGTGAGAATGTCCTAATAGTTTCTGACTTACTATGTAAACATCCAAAGCATTTGGAGACATTAAACTTGGAGAATGTTCCATTTTTTGTTGCTTCCTGTGCAACATCTTGAAAAATAAGTTTTGCTGTGGACCACCAAAACCCTGATATACATGGAAGGACCAGTGAGAGAGATTCATTACTATTTCTGTCTTTTACTCTTTCAGGTTTCCTAGGCCACAGTTTTATGAAAGTCTTGTACCATTTCTGTAGGAATAAGGTTATAATTCCCACTTTACTCGCCTGTTGCTTTTGGGAAGGTAAATCTGTAAGGAGGAAGATAATTGAGGTCCCATCTCCAGAAGCTGAGGTGGAGGAGATGGAACATTTTTAGAGGAACTTTGCTTAATTTTTTCTTATTTCATTTAAGAGATTTTAGGATAGGGCTGTCGCTTTAACCAGCCCTGCCACCAGAAAATAACCACATATGCTGCTGCAGAGGAACAGAAAACAGTGTTAATTAACACATGCAAAGAAGTCATGTTAGTTGTAAGTGGATGTTTAACGGCTTGATGTCCTTCCACATCACTGTTGCAGTATTCTTTAACCAAGGGATCTCCTGCCAAGGATAGCCCTACAGTGAGTCAGTATACAAAAGCCTTTAGTGCTAGTATGACCAAACACTATTTAATTTGTTCTGTGTTACTTAGTAAACTTAGGAGTGAAGTTAGAAATGCGAGAGACACAAACACATATAGAACACTGCTGAAAACTAAGGGGCTGGTGAAGCATTCATACTATCTAGTTATAACAACCACAAGACTTATGAAGTGAATAACTCCTCCACATTTTCCTTCAACAAAAGATAATTTTCCATTTGAAAATAATAGTTTGAAGTACAAAACAATGTCTGTATTCATTACTAGAAGAGTCCAGAAGAGGACTGGACTCCCAGTCAAACAATAAAATAAAACATTCAAGACACAGTGTGGCTGCATTGTGAATAATGGGCTTTTCAACAGAAACACTTTAAAGAAGTGTCTGACAAAAATGAAAAAAAAAGAAGAAAAAGGAAAAAGATAATCTTGAGTGCTGTTTTAATTTTATTTATTTATCTAGCAATAGCCGTAGTGACCACTGGGTGTAGATCAGGTAACATTGAGTTCAATATTTAGCACTTCTAAAAAACTGAGGACAGTCTAGATTCCAGGACAGAAAATATAGTTTACACGTGATGACTCAGACTAGAAAAAGAACAGATGTACAAAAATCTACTTTAACTTGTGTACCTGCAGTTCTAGCAATATCACATTTAACTAATGTATTTGAAACAGAACATGGTGTGGACTTCATTGCAAATGTAGAAAAAATTGTAAAAGAATAGCCTCACAGCATTAAACACAATTTATGTGGAAAGGACTTCTGTTCTTTTAGAAATAAAGGAAGGGTTCTTATACAAGACTTAAGTTCAGAAATTCTTTGGGCAGATACTTTGGCAACCAAGTACAACTTCCAGGGAAGGAATCTTGTATTTCCAGAGTTTTAAGTGGGTCAGACATGGAGTCAGACTTTTGAAATAAAATTTAAGTCCCATCCTGAAGTCAGAACTTAAAGATTCTGGTATTAGTGTCAAGGTGACAGGACCATGGAGTTGGCCAGACAGCTGTGATGTGATGCGCTGTGAACTTATCTACATCTAAAATGTTACACAAATGTCTGCACCTTGCTGTGCAGATGACAGTACTGTTTCCCGAGTGCCTTGTGCATTCATGATGTGTTCTGTCCCATAATGTTCAACATGGGGTTTCTTCCTGTCACTTCCAATGTTCTTCTCAGTGACAAATGTTTAAACCTTTTATAATGACATCTTTAGAAGGACAACAATATCACACACACTAGGTAAAAAAACAGAAAGGAGACTGTGCATTTACTTCTTTTTAGCTCATACAATTTCTGACTTCCAACAATCCAAATAAAAAAGTTGTCATCTCTTGGCATTTGGCTAAGATCAGGATACTTTTAGAACTCTGATGCAGATTTTTTTTCAGATTTGTAGTATCCTGGGTTGTCTTAATTAACCTATCTTTTCTTTGGCATGTTCACATTCTAAAAAAGCTGTAACAATTCCTGGTTTATTCTTAGGATATTTGCCTTCAATTTTTCAGGCTTGTCTGACAGTCATGTTCAGAAGGCAGTGCTTACTATTAGTGATGTACATGTTTCAGTACCTTGTCTTTGTTCAATTCTAAATTGCTGAAGTCAGCAATACAGTAAAGGGCAATATGGTGCATACTTTTGCAAAGCCTATTTGTTTTTTCGTTGTCCTGTTTCCCCTTCATTGTTGGCCAACCATCTTCCCTCCTGTACCCCAGGTGGCACATTTATTCCTCATAGGTGAGAGTCAGTCACAGCAACTGCCACGCAAGCAGCCTTCAGGGTGTCTTCTGGATGGGACTGAAAAGAGCTTCTTGAGGAAAAGTCCCTAACCACACCCCTTCAGCAGGGTGATGCATGACACAAATCACCCTGGGGGCTACAGCACCTTTCCATGTGATTGCATGCTTCTTTGCACCTGTTGTGAAGGCTACAACCATATGGCAGCTTGGTGAGGCAATCACATGTTCCCAAGTCACATTTCCATCTGCTGCCTGTCTTGAAAGGAAGATGAAACAGTTCACCTCCATCCTCCCACACCAGCTGCAGCAGTTGCCTGGACTGCTTACTGAACCCATATCACCTGGATGTAATCATGGCTTCATGGAGCTGGTTAAAACCATATGGATTTCTTTGAGATACTGGAATTTAATTTAGTGCTTCTTGATTGGCTACCTTTCTAAAGGGTTCTATAATCTGACTTTCTGTGAAATGTTCCATATTATTTTGACATTACTCATTTTGTGCAAGTCTGACAAGTTATCCTTGAAGACTGCATCTGTTAATGCCACAGACACTTGTTTTCTAAATAGCCTGTCTTCCATGCTGTTGTATGGCAGTTGAACATCAATTGGGCTTTCTCTGAAGTTATTATCTCACATTTTGTTTTCCATTTGCATCCTCTCTATATATGGAGTGGTGATGTGTCTGGCTTTTACCATTAGCTGGAATGGATATTGTGCAGTGCAAAATAGTTATTTAGTTATAATAATGTCAGCTTCCAAGATTAAAAGTTTTCCATAGAGGCCTAATGCCATTGATATTAATCCAAAATGCAGATCTGAGAGAGTTATTTCTGAAAGTGAAAGAACTGTAGCTGTCTTTATTTCTGTGTTACTCTGTTTTGATACTGTTTTGCAAGGCTTCTCCTGACTTACCATGTTCATCTTTGGCATACAGATGACAAAGTGTTACTTTGAGAATGGTTACTTGGACACCAATGTGTACTTCCTGGAGGATCTGACTTGTGACCATATAATACCTGGCCCTGCCATCATCATCGACAAGAACAGGTATAGTAACATGGTTGTAGTAGCTAAGCTGTGCCAGTTTTCTTAATATTTTTCCTGTATATTGAATTATGTTTACTATTTGCATTCATTTTTGTTACTTATAATGTCTCTGTCACTTTTGCTAAATTTCCATGTCCCCTCTGAAAATGGGCCTAGCCAAGCAGGGTTAACCCAGTCAACAGATAAGTACGCACATACAAACAGAAAGAATTAATGTTGTTGTGAACACAAGTTTTCCTTTTTGCAGTGAGCTGTAACCAGTTTTTATCTGATCTGCAGATTGCATAAGAGATTGCTGGTATTTGTTTTATTTCATTTTTCAGCAGTCCAGTATTTATGCAGATTTGTTGACCTAGAGGGTATCCCATGACCAAACTTTACTGATTTCCCTTCATGGATATTTGACTGATCATAAATCCATCCTAGCAAAGTTGTTATGGTTATCACGGATCCCCTCAAGTACTGCTGCAGTAGCAATACATGGTTGTGTATTGAAGTAAAGAAAGGACTGCATTCTTAATGTGCACTGTGCAAGAACCAGAAGACTTTGCATAAATAGTTGCAAGTAATTATCTCTCAGGATGATAGCTTGTATTATTTTTCACTAAAACAATCCCAGAAGTCCCTTTCTTGGGCAGTTAAATGTAATATTGTTCTTATTTCAGAATGTTCTTGTGGCAGATGCTTTTCATCATAGACAGTAACTTCCGGTCTTCATATTCCTGCTTGTATTATATTAACTTACCTTTAATTTCTCTATAAACTGGCTAAAATTTCTCTTAAAGTATTAAATCATCTTTGTATAACTTCTTATCTTTTCTTTATCAATGTTTTCATATTATGTGTAATTTGGTATAATTATTTAAAATGTATATATTTTTGTATTTTTTAAACTGTAAAATTATTGTTCTTAAAATGTTTTGTAATACTTTGGAGCTTTTCTCTCTATGCCTCCTCTGAAAATGGGCTCCTACCCAGTCAGACTTTCCTGGCAATCATATATCAGTAAAATAAATAAATAAATGTTAATTTACATTATAGCCTAAATGCAGAGTCCAGATCATTATTTGGCAGAGCTTATTCCATTAAGCTTCCCTTCCCCCACTTTTGGCAACATTTTTTTGGGTACATGAAAATGTGGTTTACACTCTCACTGGAGTGCTTTCCCTATCATTGCTGGCTTTACACTCACCTAGTTGCATACATTGCTTGGGGCTTTTGCTACCTCACTGCTGCCAGCTAAAACTATTGTATGGGACGTAAGGCCATTTCATACACTGCCTGCTATAACGTAGCATCACTTAGAACATCTGAGTCATTAGATGTACTTATTCTCTATCACTTGCAGAAATGAGCAGTGTTGTTATTTCGTATCTTCTGTAAAACTAAGTGTGCACATAAAAATAGCAGTGGCATTGGCTCAACAGATAGCATGCCCATGGATATGCCCATGCCACACTCCAACTTAATCCCCTCTCCACCCTCTCTCTTTTTGCACAACTCCTTAAGATTCTCTCTGCTGCCTTGGACTGTGCATCTTCTGTGGTATTCTCCATAACCCCTTCTGTTACTCTCTCCATGCATTATAGACAACCTAAACTAAAAGAAATAATAGCTACATCTCAACTCGCATAGAATTCTCCTGCCATGTATTACTCTCTGTATCTGATCTCTTTTACCTTCCATTATAAGCTAGTTACTATATATTTTAAATGTTTTACTCACTTGAACTTTTAATATACTGTATTACACACTCTGAAATGTCTTTAACTTGTTCTGCACAGTTACTTGTTGTGGCCCTAGTAACTTGCAATATGTACTTGAAATGTATACATTTTTGCCCTTTCTTTGTAACCTGCAAGTTGTAAATTCAAATGTAACTAATTTGTTTTGGAGCTTTTCTCCCCGGATCTCCACTGAAAATGGGCTCTTCTGGCCCAGTGGACTTCCCCGGTCATCAAACTTAAATAAATGTTGTTGTCTTTTGGCTTTTCCCGGTTAGGGGTCGCCACAGCAGAACTCCAGTCCACTAATGATTGGCAGTATATTTTTATGTGCCGAGTTGCCAGCTCTGACGCACAACCTTCAACGAAGGTATGCCCATTCACGCATGTCTCCACATAGAAGACGCTCTAGCTGAGAATCGAACAGGACAGCATCTTACTGTGAGGCGACAATGCTACCGCAGCACCACCACCTCATGTAAATAAATAAATAAGTAGAATGCTCACCTTTACTACTGGATGATCAAAAATCTGTGGTTTCTATTCTCACCCCAGTTAATTGCATTCATTTACCATTACTGACACTGCTTTGCAGTATGGGAGAGGGGGCTGCATTCCTGAGTGTTCCATCATTCGGATGAAATGTTAAACTGAGGTTCAATTTGCCTGACTTCATGGTAGCTTGAGTGGATGTAGAAAATCCCATGGTAGTTAGCAAAAAAAGTAGGGGAAGATGGTAAATGTTGGAGTATTGCTGACATATGGGAGCATCCTGCAAAGGATGTCATATGTCTTGCCAGTGTTTCAAGGCTTGGGTACCTTCCTCTTGCACCTTTTGTCTGCCTCATAACCCAGGCATGAGAGACCATGCAGGTGCATAAGGGATATATGGGCACAAAGTTCCTCAAACTTTCTTGCCAGCAGCCTGAACGGGGGGACTACTTTTTTGGTTGGGTCTTTCAGATTCCATTGCAAGTGGGCAGATAAGTATCCCTACTGGGGACCCTCCAAGATCCTTCCATACATCCTAATGTTGCATCTATTGAATCTGACAACTCTACTAAACTTTTGCAATTTTCTAATGCTTTGCCAAATTATGTACAGCAGAGCTATGAACAGGTATAGAAGTAAAGTTACACCTCTGCTACACTTTCTTTCTGAACCATTAACTACTAGACTCATAAGATTAAGATTTTTTTGTCCGTTTTGAGTAATGTAAACATGTTAATGTCTGATCTAGTCTTGTCTCACCTAAACTCTGCTACTCCAGTTGCTAGGCACTCTGTTAAATGTAATTATGCTTCTGCTACTGGGTCTGTGTTAAGGAGATATTCTTGGTTAAGGTTATAGTCTTTACCTGAAGACATCAAGTGCAGTTAGTTGGATATATCTTTGGACAGAAAAAAAAATCTCTTTGGTCCAGTAGCTTCTGAAATTGTTAGAAATCTGCAAGAAAATTAAAGATTATGCAGGATGTCAAGCAGATTTCCTGTCTTCTATCCCAAAATTCCAAAGTAAATCTCCATCTAAGGTCAGGTCAGTTTTTCATAAAGGTGAGTCACCTCGGTAAAAAAGGGGAAATGTTCTCTAAAAAGAAGTACCAAGAGAAGTTGAAATCTAATTTCTAAGAACCAAAGGGTTCCTTTTCTGGCAAATCATCTTGCTCTTGCCCATCATTAACCCCCCCTTTCTACTTCGGCCAATTCCCACTTTCTCTTTCAAAGAAACTTTCAGTGCTCTTTCTGGAGTAGAGACTGATAACTTCAGATCAATGGGTTCTCAACATCATCAAGAAAGGCTGCACATTAAATGGCTTTTCCTTCCAACCCATTGTGGATTTCCTCAAGAGCCCCAAACTTAGAACATCTGGTTTTGCCAGTTCGCCAATAATTATTTCTTCAAGGAACCATATGTTCCCCACCACCAGGAAAGACAAGGCTTCCATTCAACACACTTCCTGGTTCCAAGAAAAGAGGGTACCTGGAGGCCCATTCTGGGATTATCAGTCTTCAACACCTTTTTAGCTTTGTGAAAATTCAGGACGCTGTCCCTCCAAACCCTTTTTCCAGTGATCCTTCCACAAGCTTTATAGAAACTTTGAACCTCAAGGAAGCCCATCTTCCTAGTTTTCTTTATCCAGATCATAGAAATTTTTTTGAGATTCTGTACCTTACAGTTTCATTTTTGTCTTCTTTACCTTTTCATCTTTTCACAGCTCCAAGGATGTTTACCAGATATCTAGCTCTGTCAGTCTAGTGTAGGCTCCAGACTTGTCCATATCTACTCTTACCAAAATGGTTTTCTTCTTCAGGGGACAAGTTCCTCCAAGATCTCAAGGTTTTGTGGATCTCTTCCTTCATTTAGGTTTCACCCTAAACTTGAAAAAAATCTGTCCTACAACCCTGTCAAGATCCAGACTTCCTATGGTACCATCTAGACATTAGTTTTATTGCAGATTTTTTTCTCAGGACAAAATGCATTTTCTGATCTCCTGCTTCCAGTGTTTCCTTCATCTAGAACTGACTTCTGCAAGAGATATACTGAGAGCCGTGGGGTCATGGTTTCAGCCATATCAGTTATTCCTTTTGCCAGACTTCATATGGAAAGATGCAGTGGTATCTCAAGTCAGGTTGCCACAACACTGTCACCCCTGAATTCCCAATTCCTTTCTTATCCTTCATGAAGAAGGAATTCCTTTGGTGGACCAACTAGATGTCACAGAATCCAGGACTGCCCTTTTTGGACCCCTCTCCCACCAAGTAGTTCCCATGAATGTTTCAGATCTGGCTTCAGGAGCTTGCTCTTTAAACATAAAAGTCCAAAGTGCATGGTCATGGTTAGACAGGGCCAGCCACATAAATGTTAAGGAAATGAAAGCAATGATCCTGTCTCTGCATCATCTCTGATCTCCTGGAATCCATTGTATCCTCACAGACAGTACCACAATAAAGTGGTACATCATCAAGCAAGGAGGATCAAAATCTTATATCTGCAAACTTGCTGTGACAAGCCTTGAAGACAGCCATTCACTGTAATCTTTCTTTCAGGCAGTGTATGTTCTCCCAGAAATTAATTCTGTATAAGACTACCTGAGCAAATCAAAGGCAGACTCTCAGGAATGGATTCTCAACAGAGAGAGAATCCTACAGATTATCCATCATTGGCGACATCTCCATATAAATCTGTCTACACTCTGAACAGGCGCTTCCTGGTATTCGGCTTTAGAGTTCCATGCCCAGAGGCTTGGCTAAAGGATAAGGAAATTCCTTTATGCTTTTCCTGCATTTCCTCTCATTCCATAAGTGCTTCTCAGACTCAAGAGGGACAGCCCAAAGATGCCAGTGTTGATCCTCTTTTTGTCCAGACAGGCATTGGTTCTTCCTACTTTTTCATCTGGCCAAGGGCAATCGCCACTAGTTACTCCACAAGATGGTCTTGCTCACACAACATATGGGCTCTGTCATTCATCCAGACCTACAAAACGCAAGTGTGAGTTTGGATGATAGAAGTTTGATAACCATTCAGGCTCCTGTTTCCTGAGGATGTACTTCAGGTCTTACAGGAGGCTAGAAAACCTGCAACAAAAAATCTTATATTTCCAAATGGAAGAAGTTTTCTGTTTGGTGGCAAAAGAAAGCACAGGATCCTTATCAAATAAACAGTATTATTATTTAAACGAGTGTTCCTACTATTCTTGCCTGTCTTTGTGAGCTGCTGAATTCTTGACTGACGTATTCTTCAGTTAAAGTACATTTAACAGTTATATCCACCTGTTTACCAAAAGATTCACCTCTTTCTGCATATTTTCAGGTCAATTTTTTAAAAGGCATCCATTACCTTAGGCCACCAAGAAAACCTACTCCACCTTTGTGGGACCTGCAGTATGTCTTAGAGAAGTCAACCGTGGCTACTTTTGAACTGGCCTCTTCTACCTGTCTAAAAGTCTCTAGATGAAAGACTGCTAGTGGCCCTTACTTCAGCAAAAAGTTTCTGTGTTGAAAGCCCTTATGGCTTGTTCTCCTTTTCTGACTTTTCACAAGGTCGGAGTGTCCCTGAAGACTACCCTTCCTTTATCCCTAAGGTTGTCACTGAAATGTCCTTGAATCATTCCAGCAACTTACCTACTTTCTTCCCCAGCCATCAAAACAAGGGCGAAAGAAAGAATTCTACATTTGCTGGACATTCATAGCTAGCTTAGATTAAATCTAGACAAATCTAAAGTAATCAGGAAATCTGATCAGCTATTTATCTTTTATCAGGGTAAATAGATGTCTGACCTTGTTTTCAAACAGACTGTCTCCAAGTTGATTTCCTTAGCTACATTTTTCTGTTATTCCTTTCGTGAAAACACCTTTCCAGGAAATATCAGACTTCATTATACCAGAGCTGCTGCCTCTTTCAGTGTTTTCTTTTTCAAGAGTTTGGATTTAAAACCATTTTAGAAGCAGCCACTTGATCTTTCATTCATACATTCACTAAACATTCTAATGTTAATGCCATGCCTGGGTTCAGAACGTTTTTTTTACCAGGTCTGTCCTGCTAGAGATACTGGATTTCAGTTCGATGTCTAAGTCGTCTTCCCAGGTAATATAAAAGGTTTGGTTGATTCTTCTCATGTCAGCAATACTACAGCAGTGATTACATGAAGGACATATTACAGTCGTGTAAGAGGTTAACATAACACTAGCTGTTCAAATTGATCACTGTTGCAGTATCTGTACCCTGAGGAACGTCATGCCCATGTGTTCCTTATGTACCCTCATGCTTTCTCATACCTGAGTCTTGAGGCAGATGTTCATCAAGAAAGGAAGGTGCCCAAACTTTAGTGTACTGGCCAGATGTACAGCATCCTTGGTAGAATACTCCCATATATCATCAGTACTGCAACAGTGATCAGTTCAGGCATGTACTGTTATGGTAAGTTCTTACACAGCTGTACTTTCCTTATTTTCTTGAACAAATTTCCTCTGGTCAATATGAATACCACTTAGGGTCTACCCTGAAAAGAGGCTGTCGGCATGTTGGAACTAACTGGTCAACAAAGGTTGGCTAATTAAGTGAATAAGTAAATAAAAGTCTGACTAGCTCTTCTTTGTTGTGACTTTCTCTTAACATACTCCCTGTCAGAAATTACTCTAACAAGGAGAAACTGGTATAATGGGGGATGTGTCTTGACCAGAGCACTTTTATGCTTCTGGGAGAGTGATGTGTACAACGTCTGGTGCTTTCCTGGCTGAAACATATGATGTTTCATTGTTGCAGTCATCACACTTTGGTTATTTGCCTGCAGGTAGCCCTCAGTCAGCCCGAATACCAGAGACTTAGTATTTCTGCGTCAGTTGCTGTCGCTTCAGTACTGACGTCAGGTCAGGGGTTTAAAAACAGGTAGCTGACGCCATTACATCAGTCTTTCTTGCCAAGGAGCCCGAAGCAGAAGCAGTTTGCACGAGTGCCAGTCGGCCGCTACCTGAGTTTTCGTTTCCGAATTGAATCATCCTGAAATCTTCTAAAGCTAAGTACCCCGTTGGGGATGCTTTTTTCTTGCTCTAACTGATGTCAGAAAAAGTTAACAATTGTCTCTCCTGTGGAAAGCAAATACCACACCAAGATTTCCATTCTTACTGCGTTACCTGTTTAGGCCCAGACCACGACGTACCTCGCTGTCAGTTTTGTGCTTTGTTCATCGCCCGAACTATTCATCGTTGGGCTCTTATTGTCGCTAAATACATTCGCTCTCAATCTCTGTATTCCGAAATGGCTTCGTTAAGCCATCCGACTACCGATCTTCCGAAAAAACGTAAGGATAAAGATAGAGACAGACCACACAGGTCCAAAACTGCCTTTGACGCTTCTGTTAAGCTAGTTGCCAGTTCATCGGTACTCAGTGAGGCGCTTTTGCAGTCTCTGATGCCCGCTTCAATGGATTCACAGGCCGCTACCGAGACCCATTCGGAGTCCGGTATGCCACAATACTCTTCATTGACTGTGGAACCTGCAGGTGTCTCTACCATGGATGGGTCCAGAGCTGCTGTGCAGGCACCGGCTTCTGAGGAAGTTCTTTGCATTATCGATATTCGACACAAACCATTGACTTCTTTCACATCTTCAGTTCTGTCTAAAACTACTGAGTTTCTAAGGCCAAGAGTACGAGCTATGACTAAAAAAACGACAACCCAAACTCTAGCACCTGCTTCCTTGCCACAACATCAAATGCTTAAAATGGCAGAAGTTCTGATTATGCTGATTAGTGGAAGCAAGCCTTCTCCTGCTAAGAGTAAAACAGACTTGTCCCCAGCAGCTTTAACTGACCAAGAGTCCGACGACTCTGAGGTTTCTGAATATGAAGACATGCCTTTATATGCTTATGATGATTCAGATGCAGAGGACCCCATTCCCTCTGCTTCCCCTCCAAAGGATTTTTCTGTTGGTGAAACCCTGCATACTTTAAGAGAGCATTTTCACTGGGAATGCCAGGATTATCCTCTGTCTGAAAAGAGACTTAGAGGATTTTTAGATTTGCCACAACATAGACCTTTAGCTATCCCTCCTGTTCTGGATGTTGTGGATGATGTCTTTATGGAATCCAGTCTAACTCCTGATACTTTATCCCCTGCTCCAAGGAAACCAGACAGGTACTACAGAGTCCCTGACTCTCTCAAATTTCTTTTCAAAAATCCTACTGCTGACCCAGAGGTCATTTTCCAGGGGCCTAAAGGTATAAAAGCAACTACAGCTAAGAATCCTACCCCTTTGGACAGGGATTCCTGAGCTTTAGACAGATGGGGTAAAAAAGTATACACCTCTGCAACTCTCGCCATTAGGGCATTGGATTGCCAGTTTCTCATGCTGAAATACCAGCAACATATTATGGAACTTATTAAACAAAAAGTATCTACTTTTACAGACTGTGCAGAAAATAAAGAATTACAGGAGCTTATGCATTCTGCAAACCAAGTCAGCAAGCATACCTTGCAATGTGGCTTTGATGCCCTAGAAGCATCTTGCAGGGCAGCAGTCACTGGTTCTGTACTAAGAAGGCATGCTTGGCTTAAGGAGCAGACTTTGCCAGATCGTGTCAAATCAAAATTACTAGACGCTCCTTTGAACAAGGACAATCTGTTTGGCACCAAAGCAGAAGAGGTTCTAAAAAAGATGGAAGAAAAAGCTAAGTCTATGCAGACAGTCAATGATTTTTTGCAAGTGCAGCCTCCTAGATTCAGTAGGCATTGTCCATCAAAACATTGGTCCTTTCCAGCCCCCTCAAGGCCATCTCAAACTAGACCTAGGGGAAACAGACCCCCCCCCAGATTACAGTTTCAGGTTATGCAGAGATCTACGCCATGGAGTACCTCCACTTCTAAAACAGGGAGTGCTAGGCCACCCCCTTACGGAAATAATTCACAATGACTTCTCAACTCCACTCCTCACCTCTTCCCCAAGTGCTCGTGCCCATAGGAGGAAAACTTGCCCATCATGCAAAAAACTGGATCTCCATCACCAAAGATCGATGGGTCCTCAACATTGCATCCCAGGGGTACAGATTTTACTTCCACTCACTGCCAACCCCAAAAGGATTACCAGACCTTCCTCCAAACCAGGGGGAAGAGTCACAAAACCAAGTTTAATCCCTGCTCTCCTTAAGGGCTATTCAGCCTGTTCCTGCAGAAAAGATAGGTCAAGGGTTTTATTCCAGACTTTTCCTGGTACCCAGAGAAGAGGGCACTTGTCACCCAATCCTAGATCTCTCAATTCTAAACACCTTCCTGGTGGTACCAAAATTCAAAATGCTCACCCTTCAGCAGCTTCTTCCTATGCTGTCCAAAGATGCCTGGTTAGCCACCCTAGACCTAAAAGAAGCCTATTTGCACATCCCTATCAGGGACTCATGCAGGAAATACCTCCGTTTCAGGGTAGGATCTATGCATTATCAGTTCTCTGCACTTCCCTTTGGCTTATCCACTGCTCCCAGAGTCTTCACAAAATGCCTGACTCCAGCCATTGCCTATTGCAGACAGAGAAGAATTCAAATTTACTCTTACTTGGACGATTTCCTGATTCAGGCAGATAGTCAGGTAAAGCTTTTGCAGCACCTGACATTTGTAAAGAACTGTCTAACCTCCCTGGGGTACACCTGTCAATGAAAATAAATCAAAACTAGTCCCCAGTCAAAAGATTGTATTCCAGGGAGCAAGCTTGGACACAGCTTCCCAAATGGCATTCCTTACTCCAGAAAATCAAGCCTATCTAACAGGCTACTTCACTCAAATGGCCACCAGAACCCAGTTATTCACAAGGCAAATCCTTCAGGTCCTAGGGTTCATACCTCTTGCATTCTACTAATTTCATGTGCCAGACTGCATATGAGGAAGCTTCAATGGTACTTAAAAAGTCTTTGGTGCCAACATTCTCAGGACCTGGAAACCGTCATACCTGTCATACCTTGTCTAAGGACAGAGTTTCTTTGGTGGGCACACCGCCCAGACCCTAACCACAGATGCATCAGACTATGCCTGGGGGGCACATCTGGATGACAAGTGCATTCAGGGCTCTGGAGCCCAAGTCAAATTAATCTGCACATCAACCAAAAAGATATGCTAGCTGTTCAGCATGCTCTGACAGCTTTCAGATCCCTGCTCTCACCAGTGCCCCTGCTAATAAAGACAGACAACACCACAGTTATGTGGTACATCAGCAAGCAGGGGGGAACCCACTCTTGCCCACTCTGCAGGCTAGCCATGGCCCTGTGAAACACGGCCTTGGACAAGCATATTCATCTGCAAGCTCAATTCCTGCCAGCAAACAAAACTCTGTGGCAGATGACTTAAGCAGAAATCTCCTAGACCCACACACATGGCAATTAGTCCCCAGCACTTTCAGCCTTCTAAAGCAGAAATGGGGGACCCCGGAGGTGGTTCTTTTTGTCTCCCCCTAAAATTACCAGCTCAGCAAGTTCTGCACCAGGACACTTCACAGCAAGGCTTGAAATGTGGATGCCCTATCCTTCCAGTGGGTAAGCCTCTCAATCTGTGCATCTTCTCACAAGAATATTACTCATGATAAGACAGGACAGACCAAGGGCAATCCTGATTGCCTCGGACTGGCCACGCCAGCACTGGTACCCACTACTGCGCAGTCTGTCACCGGTGCCACCATGGCACCTACCCCAGATCCCAACCCTCCTCACTTAGCAGGAGGGACAGATCTTGCATCCGCAACTGCAAACCATGAATCCTGCAGCCTGGCTTATTCCTTGAATTCTCCCCCAGTGACCAGCCTAAGCAAGCAGGTGCTGGACGTCATTCTTGAAGCCAGAAGACCCAGTACAAGGAAATCTTATGCTGATAAGTGGAAAAGGTATTGTTCCTGGAGTCAATCTAAAGGAGAGGACACAGCACTGCCCTCCTTATCCAGGATTACCTAACAGATCTAGTCCACAAAGGCCTATCCTTCTCTTCCATTAAGATCCATGCCTCTGCCATCTCGGCTCATTACAACACTGAGCCACCTCTCTTCTCTCACCCTACCATCAAACAGTTTCTGAGAGGGACAAACAACTTAAGGCCACCCAGGAGAGCCCCCACCCCTGCTTGGGACCTTAACTTTGTACTGGAAAAGCTCACGCTACCTCCCTTTGAGCCTGCAGCATCAGCAGAGTTAAAATTCCTCTCTTGGAAAACAGCCTTGCTTCTGGCCATCACTTCAGCTAGAAGAGTGTCTGAGCTACAAGCACTTAATGGCTGTGGAACCCGTCATTATTTTTCATGCTGACAGGGTCTCCCTCAGGACTAACCCTTCCTTTATGCCTAAAGTGGTGTCCAGTGTAGCTCTCAACCAATTTATCCATTTGCCAACCTTCTTCCCTAATCCTCAAAATAAAGGGGAAAAGATCCTGAACTCCTTAGATGTGCACAGACAGCTCAGATTCTACCTTGATAGGACTGAGACCTTCAGGAAATCTGACCAGTTACTAGTCAGTTTTGCTCCAGGGGCAGAGGGCAAGGCCATTTCAAAACAATTTTCAAATGGAGAGCACACTCTATCCATTTCTGCTACAAACACCATGGGAAACCAACCCCTCAGGGGGTCAGAACGCATTCCACTAGAGCAACTTCTACCTCCACAGCATTCCTTAGGGGAGTCCCTATCAGGGACATTCTGGAAGCTGCTACCTGGAGTTCTGTTCACACCTTCACCAAACATTACCACCTGCCTATCTTTTCCAAATCCAGGAGAAGTTTTGCAACAGCAGTCCTGCAGGGCATACTAGCCAGCCCCAACTCTTCTTGACTGCCTCCACCCATTCTTCAGCTTTGGGAATCAACCCAAGTGTGATGACTGCAACAGTGAAACACGAAGAACATAGTACAGTTGTGTACACTTACCATAAATGTAGATATTGGAGTGGTTTCACTGTTGCAGCCCTGGTTTCCCACCCTCCAGCCCCCTTGTCTCTCTCTTTTTCTCTCTCTCCTCTCTATGTCTATTACTCATCCCTTACAGGGCTATTGGTATTTACTTTTTACTGGTGGTGTTTTTCCCACCATAACTTAGCTCCCTGCTTGAGGGGCTCCTGACATTTGGAGCAAGAAAAAACTAATGTAATGGCATCGGCTACCTGTTTTAATACCCCTGACATCAGTACTGAAGCAGCAGCAACCGATGCAGAAATACTAAGTCTCTGGTATTCGGGCCGACTGAGGGGCTACCTGCAGGCAGATAACCCAAGTGTGATGACTACAACAGTGAATACACTCGAACATCTACATTTATGTTAAGTGTACACAACTGTACTTCTTTTATGAAAATAATGTGATCTACACAATTTTTTCAGTTGTATACTCACATGCAAACACGCACACATATGTATATCTCATTTGAGGTTCAAACTACTGTTCGTAATATACTGTATGTCATATAATGTGGCATAGTGTAGTGTACTCTTAATATTACAATTTTTGCTCTCCAATATTTTGTTGAAAATGGGTTATTAAGTTAAAATAGACAAAATACATTGCTTTGAAAATTTTAGAATGTACATTAACTTACTGACAGTAAAAATATATTTCACAGTCCACTGCAGTAAAGGTTACTGTTGCTGGTTGACCATGACAGTATACTGTGGCAACAGTTAGTTTTATGCTGATGCTTTTGCAGGGAGGCGCTCCCCCCTGTCTCTCAAACCACAATCTCTTGGTTGACGTCACACTAACTCTGCAAAAAATGTCTCTTCAGTTGGTGCATGGGTACGGGGAGGAAAAAAAAGTACTGAGTAATATTTTTTTTTTGTTTTACGATATACTATTACAGTAAGTTATAACTGTGAGAAGGTGTGAGTATGAAGTCTAGATTTTGCAAGCTTAACCTTACTACTCTTGGAAGACGTGACATTTGCCACTTGTCTGCTGACTTCATGTTCTCTTTGTTACCTCCAGACTGAAATATGTGGATGCAGCAAATACTCTGTATTGATGTTTTATTCCTTTCCTTAAGAAGGTTGCATGTTGCTTATGGCATCCAGTGCTCTCTATGTGTTATGAGATTACTAGATAACTCTGCCTGAGAATCTGTATTATTATTTTCAGTGTGGTACTATGTAATTGTGATATGTCACTGAATAAAGATGATTTTCAGGATGCTTATCTCATTACCTTGCATAGAGTGGACTTGTTTTTTTACCTTTTCTCCTCCTCCTTTCAGCACTATCTTGGTGGAGCCAGAGTGCACAGCTACTATCACTGAATTTGGTGACATTCAAATCTGTGTTGACAGAGAGAAGATTCCAGTCATTGGTACAGAGCTAGATACTATTCAGCTGTCCATCTTCTCTCACCGTTTCATGAGTATTGCAGGTAAGAGCACACCTCTCAACCTGCAGACATTGAAAATATGGACAAAGGTCCTTGAAATGTAGGGGCATCTAGCCAAAAGTGTGGCATCAAATTAGCATAAAATATGAATACCCAGTAGCACATAACTCTTCCCATTTCCATTAGGAATGTTAAACTACCCAGAAACGCATGTGTAAAAAACAGAGTAACAAGAACGATGAAATAATGCAAGCACAGTATCAACGACTTTACTGAACTGCATTGGGAAGTTCTTCCACACAAGATCATTTATTTTACTTTAAAAAAAGAAATGTAAGACGTGTGTCCTCTTTCTTTAAATTACTCTTCTGTGTAGTAGACTGCTTCAAAAATCATGTGTAATTGGAGTGTTTCATAAAATTAGGTGAAACTGTAAATCAAGACTAAAAATAGGGACATACTTCCAAAAATAGGTATAAGCATGTACGGGGTAAATCACAAGCCTGAAAATAGGAACATTCCTCCTGAATGTCAACAGTTGAGAGGGCTGGTCAAGATGTGCAGTGAAAAATGCAGAAAATGAATTTAAAATGATTTAAACTGACATAAATTGTTAGATGACCTTAAGCGCAGATGAAATGTACTTTTTATGCTGTCTAGCTTTAAAACATCACTTATTTTCTTAAAAGTTCATCTTCTATGATTATGCAAATGAGCATGAGTATATACATCTTTGCTTTTGTCACACTAAGTCCGAGTGGTGTTTTGAACAATAACTCATCTTTTTAGTGGACTGGAAAACTTGAGAACCTTTAGTACCAGAGCAAAGATCTGAGACACTTTTGTATTTTTGATAATATTTTTGATGACTATGGTGAACCCAGGACTTTTTGATATGTAGTCAGTTTTCCTAAGAAAGCACATTCAAAAAAGATAAAAATTTATTTAACAGTGACTTGTTAGAGAAATATGTAGACCTACTGATTCACACAGGACTATAGGTAATAAAAAATGCACTTGGCAAGTTTATAGAGGATGCAGGAGACCTCATGTACAGATGGGAACAAAATTCCTTGGAATAACCCTGAAATGGTTGCATATTCTTTTAGAGAGGGGTTGTAATTAGCAACAGATTTCAGTCACTAAAATTTTAGCCCTACTAGTGTAAATTTTGGAAAAAGCTTCATTTATATTATTTGCCAAATCCAGAATCAAATTCCAGAATCCACTGCAGATGCAGCCTGTTTTAAAAGGTGCTAGTTCAGATAAACACTGAAAGTTAAAATTAAATAAAACTGACTTTCCTCAAAACAAAAGGTTCCCATGAAACTATGGTTTCATCAGTGAAATGTCAGGATGTAAACATCTGAGAGATCAGCAGTGTCAGAACCATCAGCAGCACGGTGAGATGCACCAGCAGTCTGACAATGCAGAGCAGTGTGGCATTATTCCATGCAGGTGAGAGACAAGAAGCAGAGTCCAAGTAGTTAATTTAAATGATTTTACCAATGGAACACAGTGGGCTAATGCATTCATGTGTTTAGGAGCTTTTAATAGTCAGCCTTTTTGTTGCAACACAGCAAAAACTCTAGAAAGAACAGCAGTAACCATACTAGGTGGAAGTAGAAAATGATACTTACATTTCATATCCAGATGGTGAATCTAATAATTTTATTCATTTGTTGACCAAAAACACCCACTGGATACAAAATTCCTTTTTCAGGGGTGTACTAGGATTACTGCCTGGATAAATGACTTGATCAGAGGCACGCTGATGGAGGTGAAAGGATTCAAACTGTGTACTCTAGACTACTGACTTTCACTACTTTATACTAACTGCCAGAAAAAACAACCTTGCAAGTAAAAATGTTAACTACACTACCATTGTAGTAACCTCACCTTGAGTATGTCTTAAACAGGGGCTCATATTTATCCTACCTTCCACCCTCAGGTAGTCAGAAGTTCTGCAGTGACTCGCAGCTTGGGTTTCATTATGTGATGTTTGTAACAGCTACCTTCAGCACACCTAAAGTAAAATGCCTTTCTAAGTTGTAAGTAGCCCAGGTGCACAGTAGTCTAACTTCATACAAACTTCGCTAACATTTTTGGACTTAGCATACATTTGTCCTTATCTACCACATCCCAGTAAAACAAGTTTTAATTCTATTCCTGACACTCTGAATGGCTTCTCTGATAAAACAGACTTGGTGGCAGTGAAGGAATTAACGTACCTACAGGATCTCCATACCTTATTGCACAGTACAATCAGGCCAGTTCAGTCAACGTTTCAGTACAGATGACTGCTCAGTAGTAGTTAAGGAACTGTACATTTAAACCCACTGTAAAATTTAACCAAGCAGAATAAGTCCTAACTTTGGGCATAGAACCAAGAAGCTTTTGAAAGCCTAGACTTAAAATTACTTCAGATGGGCAGATTTTAAGTGGGTTTTCCCGTGATTAAGATTCCATCCATCCACAACCCCTTTTTCCCATTTTTTGCACATGGGGTTGGGGTGTCAGTTCAACAGTGACAATCATCTAGAGCCAAGATTTACACTGCCAAGTAGCTAGCTATGCTACAGTAGTTCTTCCACACCACACACTAGCACCTGTGGCCAGTTTAGAGTATCCAGTCCACTTACTGCGTGTTTTTGAAATGTAGGAGAAAAATGAAGCACCCGGAAGAAAACTACATGAACACAGGGAGGACATGCAGACTCTGCACAGAAGGCAGCTTGACTGAGAATCAAATCAGGGAACCTCTTGCTGTGAAGTGACAACAGTATCTGCTGCGCCACTAATATTCTCTGTAATCTCAAAAGGCATGTGATACTAATTCCAATGTTAAGTTATGACACAGTACAAAGGGTGGTGAACTTCCAACAGACACAAAGCAATTTTAATTGCTAAATAAGGCAACAACAACAAAAAGCTTAGATGGAATTTCATGGTCAGACTTCAGTTAATAACAAAAGGATATCAGTAGATCCTAAAGAAAAGCAGCCACTATGTTGTTTCTACAAGTTATAAGCAGAATCTAGAAGTGAATAAGCTTTGCTGCAGACAGTGTAATTAGGCAGACTGTGTTAGCTCAAAGCATTCTTCCATGGAGTAGGAAGGTTGTATGACTTACCTCCTCTTCTTTACTTTCCTTACTCCCATATTTCACTAACACAGTCATGTGTTCCCTTATTATTTCGTACCTTGCATATACTGGTCACAGCTGGATTAACTTTCCTTAAGGAAAAAAATTCCACCACTCACTGTGTGTGTGTGTGTAAGTGTGTGTGCGTGTGCGTGTGCGTGTGTGTGTGTGTGTGTGTGTGTGTGTGTGTGTGTGTGTGCGTGCGTGCGTGTGTGTGTGTGTGTGTGTGTGTGTGTGTGTGCATGTGTGTGTGCATGTGTGTGCGTGTGTGTGTGTGTGTGTGTGTGTGTGTATATATATATATATATATATATATATATAATGTATGGATTCACTTTATAACCTCGAATTACTGAAATGTCGAATTTCAGTATCTCGAGGCTATAATGCCGAATGTTAAAAATAGTGAAAGCTCATAATCGCGAATTCGAATATATGTCGAATTCGCGGTAATGACCTTACGCTGTGTAATGTCCGGGATTGTGTTTTGATGGTGCGCGGTGCCGTGTGTGGATGTAGGTGTTATGTCAAGTAAGTGCTTTCTAAGGGGTGTGAGTGGGAGTTAGCGTGTGTGTGAGTGTGCGGATGTGTTTGATGTGTGTGTGAGGGGTCGGAGAATGTGCTTGTGTGAGTCGGCTTCTGTTTTGTGTTTCTGCGAGCTCGGAGTTAGTATATATAAGTAGGGGTGGGGGTGCAGGGGCTTGCCTGCTTATGTGTGTATGAGTTGTGTATGTATGTAGTTTTGTTTGTTTTTGTTGTGATGTGGGTGTTGTGGTGTATGTGTAGTATTGTGTGTGCGGTTTTTTCGGTGTTTTGACTTTCGCGGTTTTTTTGTGTCGGTGTTTTGTGGATTCGGTTTTATAATCTCGAGATACTGAAATTTGACATTTCAGTAATTCGAGGTTATAAAGTGATTTTATATATATATATATATATATATATATATATATATATATATATATATATATATGGGTCTACTTTCATAGACCGAAGCGCCACGTCACCGACACCCAGAAGACCGAGACGGAACGACCGAACAGGTAGGTTACCGAAAACGCGATATCCCGACGGCTGAGAGACCGACAACGGCAGCGTGTGAGCGCGATACGGTAAGTGTGCGAAAGTGAAAGATGTAGTATTGGGGAGCGGACAGGTAAGTGTACGATAGTGAGGGATTTTAGGATAGGGTGTGGGAAAGGTGAGTGTGCGGTGGTGTCGGACTAAGGGTTCCAGTGAGGTAAGTGTGTGGAAGTGACGTAGCGCAGTGTAGGGTAGTGTTGAGTGTGTCAGTGTTAGAATGCGGTGGAGTGAGTGTGCGATAGTGACGGGCTGCATGTTTTAGGGTGGGTTAAGTGAGTTAGGGTTAGGGTGCAGGTAGGGTAAGTGCGGTAGTGACGGTGTTGAGGTTTAGGGGTGGGTTAAGTGAGTTAGGGTTAGGGTGCAGGTAGGGTGAGTATGCGATAGTGACGGTGTTGAGGTTTAGAGGTGTGTTAAGTGAGTTAGGGTTAGGTGCGGGTTGGGTAAGTGTGCGGTAGTGTCGGACGTTAGGGTTAGGGTTTAGGTTAAGGTTAGTGGATATGTTGTTGTGTGCAATGTGTAGTTGGCGTTTTTTGTGTCGGTGTTGTGGTGTTCGGTATGTTGAATTGTTGGTGTGGTGTGTTTTCGGTTGTTTGGGGTCGGGAACATGTGTGTCGGCGATTCGTACGTTCGGTCTATGAAAGTAGACCCATATATATATATATATATATATATATATATATATATATATATATATATATATATACACACACACACACACACACACACACACACACACACACACACACACACACACACATACACACTTTGCCCCTATATATTTTGGTGCTTTACCTGTGAAACTCCTTGCATATTTCTTTACCTCTTGAAACAGAGTGGTATCAAAATGAATCTAGGGAGGCACAGAGTCTTAATTTGTCTGACTGACAAAGATACCAAAAGACTACCACACTGAGGACATTTGGGACGGGTCACATCTTCAGTGGCTGGATACTCTGAAATGACTGAAACAAGTGAATTATGTCAGAAACAAGAAGTTTAAAGAAAAGTGCTAGGATTACTGGAAAAAAGTGCCTCTTCCTTCAATCCAGTGTAGCTTCAAGATGACGTGTTTAACAATGGCTGTAAATTCTAATAAATACCACTGCAGATTGTATTATATTACGTGAGGTTACGATGACAAGATACTAAATCTAACCCACAACATATAGATGCAAAATTAGAGTGATGCAGAAAGTAGAGCTCAAAACATGTTACAGTTCCTAAATGAGTACAGAACTCACTTCAAGCAAACATCTGTAGTAGCCTATTTCCACATCATGCTGTGGCTTTTTTTCAGTACATGCAGCTGAAACTACACAATCCACATAATCTCAGCATAGTACATGCTACCACCCTCATTCCCTTTATGGGTTCCTGGAGAGATACTGCGAAGTACCTAATATAGTAAGCACCACAGGCCAGATATCCACTTGAAAGCATTAGTCAATCTGAAGTATAGCTATTCTCTATACATACTGAACAGTTTTAATAGACACAGCTTTGGAAGAAGTAGCCTGGAAGTGTGGATTCAGGTCTTTGCACAGAATAAGGATCATCCAGGGTTCTGAGAGGAAGGGAGACATAGCACCATTGGCACCACCTTTTATCCATAACCTGGGAATATGACATGGTATCAAATATGATTTAGGTAATAAAAATGAACTTTACTGATGCTGGTTGTTAAATGGGGATTGTCCTTTCCCCTGAGCTTATGTCATGTTGGGAGTGATAGGGGTTAAGGGGGCACTGCCATCACACTGAGCAGGGCATTGTTGCTCTCCACAAAAAAATTATTTTCAAACAGTTTTGAACTGTTTTTGCATTCATAGTGGAATTCAATTTAAATTATTTTGACTGGACAATCTGATACCTATTAACTTACATCATGTCCATGTAAACTGCCATATGATCATTCCACACATCCATTATCTCCTTCAGTTTGTAGTTCCATCATCACAATTTCTGCCATCAGATCCCTATAATCTCTCTGATCCAGTGGTCTACACAACATCCCATATGCAACTTTTTGCTGATGATACTACATCCTGTAACCAGTGACTCAGTCTCCCTACTGCTCCCCTTGATGGGCCTAATCACTACTCTTTTACTTAAGTTAAATTTGTTTTATGGAGTGAAGCACTGGTCCTGTCTGTCACTGATTTGGCATACAGTTCTAATTCATATCTACTTTCCTTAACCCTGCAGGACACAGTTTCTTGCTGGCAGTTCTAAGGTATATCAACAACTGTACATTTTCTAAAACCTATCTGAATTGTTTATTCACAGGTTCATAGGTAGGTGCTAGGCTAGCTACCCTTGTGGACCATTTTAAGTGTAGCCACGGTTAAGGAAAACACCTTAACCTTATGCCAACCCGTAACCCCAGTTCACACTCACCACTGTTTGCCGGAACTTATTTTTGATTCAGTGCTACCACCATTTAAACAGAGTGCCTTTGAATTAATTTATCTTTTGTTACCTTTCACAATATTTTAGCAAACTCTGTCTAGCTGGTCTACGGTTTATCTTTAGTACAGAGTTACCTGGTTGCACATTTTACCTAGACCTCTCAGCTGTCCCATTTAGGAAGAATGTTCCTATTTTCAGGCCTGATTTACCCCTGTACATGATTGTACCTATTTTTGGAGGTATGTCCCTATTCTCAGTCCTGTTTTAACCTTAAACCTAATTTTCTGAAACCTTCGCATTACACATGATTTTTGCAGCAGTATAGTACACAGAAGAGTAATTTAAAGAAAGAGGACATGTCTTCTTTCTTCTTTTTTCAGAAGTAAAAATAAATGATCTTATATGGAAGAATTGCCAGTTAACACCCTGTCTTTGACCAGTGTGTGAACACTGGAGAAACTTTTAGTATTTTTTTTTTTCTGGGGTCAGGGGAGTTATTGCTGCATTTTCTAAGTACTGAAGTATGATTGGTTAAAACTTCAGTTGTTCTTTCATTGGTTCCTTTGATTTCAATATTTGCTTTATATCACATGGAGCTTTGCTTGGTGCAGTGAAATGGGATCGGCACTCAATAGACACAAGTGTCTTCCTCAAGTTCCTGACCTAGGAACTCTCCTCCCTTCATCAATTACTGCATACATTTTTGAGTACTTTTATGCTCCCTCCTTCCTCCTGCAGCCTTCTTACCAAGACCCCATGTCCACTCCAGGTCTGCCAACTTATCCATTTCTCCCCTGGAGTTACTCTGAAGTAGCTGGGGCTGGTGATGGAACTTAAGAATATCCTGGGGGGTCTTGGCCATCACCATCAACTGTTTTTTTTTTGCACTTTGGCCTTTCCTGTTACCCCTCCTCCCCATTGCAGTCTCCTGGTTTCTTCCAACAGGTGGGCATGCAGTGGGTGTGTGCTGTGTACAGCTTCACCTCTGCAGCGGATCTGCTATGCCAACTTCCCCTTTCCCTTCCTTGGACTATGCCACTTTCACACATTCAGACACTATCAGGATGCAGTAACCAACAGTTAAATAATCAAAAATGCAGTACAACATACAACTATATAAATAAAGGTTTTGGAGATTGGTGACTCCGTAGTCAGATACACTGATTCCACTAGGCCTGACAAGGAGAGGGCAATGTGAATTGTCTCTCAGATGCTGTGATTTCTGATGTTGCAGTGGTCCTCAAGACCCTCACACCTGGCTGGTATGATAATGAAATGGTGGTAATCTTTTTGGGGTGAATGATTTGGGACACAGAACCCTGAAGGTTATGCAGAGAGAGATGACAGAGCTCTCCGTTTATATCACAAGTGCAGGCAAGACATTGGTCCTGAGTGGAATCCTCCTCTCTACAAGACTGATGCCTCATTACAAAAAAAAGATACTTAGCTTGAACAACTGACTGTGGGTAGTGTCATTTAAGGAGGATCCTTTATGTTTCAACTTGGGACTAGATGCTTGACTACCTGACTTGCTTTGCAAATTATGTTCTGCACCTCTCATTCAAAGGCATCTGCATACTGGCAATAGTTTTTACTGTCTCCATAGTGCCTTTCATAGGCTGGATCCAGCTGATGGACACACCAGTGTAACTATGGCCCTAAGCAATTCAGTCATGTTAACTAACATATCAAGCAACAATAAGGATCTCATAAAGTTGGCTCAGCTCAATGCCAGAGGTCTCGGTAATAAATCATCAGACCTTGAGGCCCTCCTGCACATAGAATGTGTATGTATCTATGCATACTCATTTACATGCTCAGAAAGAACCCTTTTCATACTAGGGTTTTGTGCCTGTCATGTCTTCAGGTCCGATGGTAATTGTGGTGCAATTCCATATTAATTAAGGACATCTCCTCCATACCCTGGAGATACAAGCCACACTAAGTAGTTCCAGCTATCCGTTTAGTGCTTGTTATAGGACACCCACTATCTCACAAGGTTTCTGAATGTATTTGATGAACTCCCCATAAATAAAAGTTCCTTAAGTGTGGGGGGACTTCAACTGCCACTCTATGTACTGGCATACTTATTCCTCAAATGTGGCCTGCTATCAAAAATTCGTAGACATAACCAACAAACTGTACTCCTTGGGTATTTTTTTCCCTGATCTACTCAGACCATAACCTAATGACCTTCACCCTCAGTTTCTAAACCTATTGAATCAAGTGCATCAGAATTTGAGGATTTCAGATGTGCAAATCTTTTGTTGAAGTTTCTAAGTTCACACGTGATACTACCACCCCAAATATGGCCACAGCTGGTGACTACACAGAAAACAAATTCTATACCCATGGAGGCAAATGTATTGAATGGTGTGCCCAACAGATTGAAATGCAATGGTAAACTTAAAAACAAAGTGCTGTGGTGATCCATCAGTGTAAGTAAACTCTATAGTAAGATGGGGTAAAAACACTTCACTTCTGAAGGCATACAGCAGATCTTGTGATACTTAGGTAAGGGTAGCATTAAGAAACCTCCTAAAAGTTTAAAAATTACAATTCTGATTACTGAAGCAGCCCATGAGTTTAGATGAGCATCTGAAGCAAAGGAGAATTACAAATCCTTGTTTAGCTCTGTCAGGAAAATAAGAAGTAATGTCCAACACTGCACTGAACTTCTTTATAAAGGCTGCACTTTACTTCATTAGATGCTGCTAATGTACTAGTTAACTTCAAGTGCAAATTTTACCTTGGAGATGACTGTCCTGTGCCACACAATGTCTTATTCCTTGCTTCTTGCCATTGTCACTAAAAATGGTATGCAAAAACAAAAATACTTCTCTGTGGGACTGATAGTATACCGAACTGCCTAGTAAACAATACCAAATATGCTTTGGCTGAAACCCTACTTAAACTGTTCACGCAGATCTTAGCCGCAGGTTTGTCCCTGAGGTTTGGTGCACAGCAGTGGTGATGCCATTCCAAAAGGGTCACACTACCACTGACCCCAGTAGTTATAGGCCTGTCAGCCTAACAGGTCTCATTTGTAAGGCAATAGAATGTACTATAACTGACATGATTAACTCTGACATTAAGAACCTCATCAAATTTGATACACAGCAATTTGGTTTTGTCAAAGGTAGATCTTGTTAAATGCACCTGGTAAACTTCTTTATAGATTCATTGATATATACTAGGCTAATGACCATCAGGGCCTTTTTAAGCCTGGCCATACATTCCAATTGTATTCAACAAGTTTGGTGACCTAGAGATTATTTTTAAGAGTGTGTGTAAGCTAGGGCATTCATGTTCAAACATTTGCAGGTTGCCTCTATTCATTAGAGATGTAGGTGAATTTAGGGAATTTCTGATTTCCCATCGACTGGTCCAGGTTACATTTGAATAGAGTCAGGAAGGAATTCTGCTTCACAGGGATGGGACGATTGTGCAACAGAAGGAGTATTCTGAGACACTTACCTGTCCCATATATGTTACAAGCAGGGCTTAAGTCCCTGAATTGGGTAGTTCTGATACTTTTTGTTTTTGTGGATATGCAAGAGGTCCATCTGAGTGAGATCCTGGGATACTTTATATAGCAGACATAGATCACCCCTCAACAATCTGTAGGAAAAAGAGTATAGGGACAGGGCTTTGAGGTGATCTGCATATGACATGTTGTTAATGTACTGTATTCCTTTTTTTTTTTTTTTTGAGGAATCTCTTTGGACATTATTACATGTGCCTGGTCAGGTAGATACTGAAGAAGACTTTGTACTCGATGTGTCTGGTGAGGGCTGAGTACAGTGGAATGATGATTTCCTTGGATTGGGACTCTATACCCTTGCTTGTAAGTTGAGCACCATAGAATGATTTCCTTACTACTTTAGAGACAAGTTGGTTGAAAGCCAGGTTACTGTCTACATGCATTCCGAAATACCTGACTACTGAGTATGCTGTTAGAGGTGTGTTATCAATGAGGTAGTTTTCTGGGGGTAGCTGACTTCCCAAAGGGTACTATTATGCATTTCTTGGCATTAAGTTTTAAACCATCTCTGTAATTTGTCTGTACTAACCCTTTTTGGAGGATATTAGTCTCTTGGGAGGATTGTATGACTGCTCCCAGTTTGCAAACATCTGCAAAGCTGGTCAGCCAGAGGCCTTTGAATTTGGCCTTGACGTCTGAGAAATAGATGCTAAAAAGGAAAAGACCCAGGAATGAGTCCTAGGGGACTTTACTGCTGGTCGGCTACTTTGTAGACGTGAACTCCCCCATTCTAACTTCTTGGGACCTGTCTGAGAGTCAGTGTGTAGCACAGGGATTTAAGCCTGATTTTATGAGTTTGTTTACAGTGCTTTAGTGGGATATTGTCTCATATGTCTTGGTTAGGTCAATGTAGGCAGTATGCACCATTTTGCCCTCATTCATTGCTGAGTGACCTTCTCAAAGAAGTTTACCAGATTGAGTAGACATTATTTTCCCTTGACAAAACTGAAGTGGGTTGGATTCATATCTAGATGTTTCCAATGCCGTTATTAATTATTTCTGTGATAATTCTTTCCATGGCTTTGCATATGAGACTAATCAGACTAATGAGTCCAAGTCCTGGGGTCCATAGAAGGCCCACCCTTATGCAGGAGGGCTGACTTTGCAGTTCTCCATTGACGTTGCATGAAGCCTGGCTAGAGTCTGTGGTTAAGTAGTGGCTCTAGTGCTCCTGATAGGTCATGTTTCATGCTATTTACAAGGCATGTTGAGATGTTATCAGGGCCCATTGATGCCATGGTCTTTGCCTTGGAGAGTGCATTTAGGACCTGTTCCTTAGCGATGGTCAGGGAGGATTATGTTCAGTGGTCTTTCTTGAGGGGTAACGGGAATTGGAGCTGAATTTGTCAGCCAGTAGGTTTGATATATCTTCCGCTCCATGTAGGTGTCTCCATTCATAATTAGCTGTGTACATTACTGTGTACATCTTTTGAGGTTACAAACACAGCTAAATAAAGCCTAATGGTTGTCCTTGTCCTGGGAGGCTATTTTTACCTTAAAATTGGCTTAGTAGTAGACTATGAATGCCAAGCCAAGTAGATGCCATAAAGGAGAGGACCAAGCACTGAGTTCTGGGGGACTCCCATTACTGACTGGCCTCTCTTTGGAGGTGAACTTCCCTATTCTAACCACATCAGACAACTGGAAAGGCCACATACATTTCTGACTAAGAAGGTGAAAGGTCTGAAAATGTACAGTTGTGTAAAATCTTATCATGACAGTAGATATCTTTCTGTTCACTGTTGCAGTATTCCTTCCATAAGCGATGTCCTGCCAAGGACAGGCCAACATCCTGCCAGTATACCAAAGCCTTTAGTATCTACAGGCACTGTACGGCACATGTATGCTCCCACATGAGACATAGAGCATAAAGATGACATACTGATGCACACACACATCAGAACTGAAAAGCTCCAGGAGGAGCAGAATGTCCTTAGGGACCAGGAAAAACATGTGCATCCAGAAGGAGAAAAGAGAGAGAAGATCTGGATTCACATCCAGATCTAGTGAGGTTATTGTTTCCCTGTACTCTTCACTTATCAGACCAATGATCGAGTACAATGCCCCATTCGGGATGTATCTCACCTGACATCTGCAGCAATTGGAGAGACCCCAAAAGTTCCTCACCAAAAGGATAAAGGGACTCCAAAATCTGTCATATGCTGCCAGATTGAAGAAACTCCAGCTCTATTCAGTCGCATACCGTCTGCTCAGAGGTGACATGTGCCTGACATACAAGGCCATGTCCAACCCGGAATTAATGGACATGCTCCACCTCAAAAAATCCAAATCCACCAAAACCACTAGAGCAAGCGACTTAAACCTTAGCACAGATATAAATAGGGCGTGCTGGAGGGATAGATTTATCACTCAGAGACTCCCTATGCTGTGGAATAAAATCCCGGTCCATGTGAGGCAGAGCACCTCGCTGACTCTGTTCAAGAGAAATCTAGACCTGTGGATGGGAGATCGTAGGTTTACCCCGGGAATCATCTCTGTGTCACTGCTGGACAGAGGCACAACAAACTAATGGGCACAGTATTTTTTCATATAAGGGGTGGTGTAAGCCACAGAAATTTGGGCTAGGCTTATAAATGCCTTAGGGCAGATAGCCTAGTATAAACCTATGAACCTATAAGAACACCTTGACCAGGAGAGCAAGGAAAACAGGCTAGAGGAGAGGGTGCAGGAGGGAGGGAGTGAATACTGCAACAGTGAAGAGAAGGACATCTACTGTTATGGTAGGATTTTACACAACTGTACTATGTCCTTCCATTTCACTGTTGTGGTTTTCATTACGTAAGGGAGAGTACAAAAGCTCAAAAGGAAACCTGGGAGGAGGAAGGTACAGAAGAACCCTCAAGAAACCTATGTAGAATAGCCCTGGCAAAGCCAGCTCTAGCTCTGAAATAACCCTGGAATTAACATCCAATGTATAATGTTTAGGTGTGAACAGAATACCATGTATCAGCCTCAGAGATGTAATTGCTGTCCAGCACCTTGAAAAAAGCACCATAGGAAGCAACAGCTCTGGTAGTGTGAACCTGTGCCAAAGAGGAAAAACACTTGACATGAAAGGAATAACAAAAAGATATCCAATAATAGATGGTCTGCTTAGAAACAGCTACATCCAAAGACCTGGGATGAAAAGGAAGAAAATGTTACTCAGATTTGCAAATAACTTGAATTTTATCCAAATAATAGCTGAGCTGACTATGCAAGTCCAAGAAGTGTAGAACCTTCTCACTCACAGATTGTGGGGAAGTTGAAAAGGAAGGCAAATAGATTGATTAATGGACAACTCATTCACCACCTTGTGCATAAAAGGATTAATATGAAGATTCACCCTGACCCTGTGAAAAGCTAAAAAGGCAGAACAGCCATGAGAGCCTGAAGTTCAGAAACCCTCTTGGCCCAAGTAAGAGCCAAAAGAACAGTCTTCCAAGTACAGTGTTGTAAGGAAGCTGAAGCAGCAGGCTCAAAAGGAGCCTGAGTCTGTTTTTCAAGAACAAAACTGAGGTCCCAGGAAGGTGGAATAGGCTTCGTGGGAGGCCTAATATGAAGTGCACCTTTAACAAACTGACCTCAAATTTGAAGGTCATAGGAGAATTCAAGGGCAGACAAGCAGAAATTGCTGATAGGTGAGCTTTAACTGAAGAATATGCCAACCCAGCCTGGAGCAGATCACACAGATAAGAGATGACCATAGGAACCTCTGCAGATAGAGGATCCTAATTATGAGAAAGTCACCAGGCAGAAAATCTCTTCCATATGGACAAATATGATCTCCTGGTAGTGGCCTTCCTGGCCTTCTGCAGGACCCAAAACACATCCTCAGAAAAAAGGTGCCTCAAAGGGATCAGAATGCTTTCACCCACAGTGTCAGTTGAAGAGTGGACAAGTGAGGAGAGATAAGAGACCCCTTGTCTTGTGTGAGAAAGGTCCACCTGGTGAGGTAACTTGTGGTGATTTTCCCTGGCCAAGTGAGAAAGAAGGGGAACCAATGCTGTCTCGGTCAAAAGGTGGCCGCCAACAAGACTTTGGAAGAGTCCTGCCTCATTTTCATGGATTCGTAGATTGTTACCAGGCTAACGATCCAGGGAGCCTTTCTAAGCTAACCAAGTTTTCCTGAAAGAATAATGATGTCCTGTATCCAAGTAGGACATTGAGAGCCAGGTATTTATAAGCTACATCTGTCCATAAAGGACATGGGTGCCTGGCCTAATGTAAATTTCCTATCCCCGTCCATTGGTCTAGTTTGCGCTTAAACTGATACTAGACAAATTCAGCTTCACATGGATGGGAAACCAGTTCCATAGGAGGGACAGTTTCTGGGACACATATCTGTCTCTCTAGCATGATGTTCTTTGTGTTTCACTGTTGCAGTCATTATAATTGAGTTATCCTGCTGGCAGGCTACCCTCAGTCGGCCTGAATTCCAAAGTCTAGGTCCAGCGTCGGTTGCTGTCACCTCTTCCCTGATGCAGCCGACGCCATTTTCTTCAGTCTTTCTTGCCACGCGGTGCCCAAAGCAAAAGCAGTTCGCAAGTGCTGGTCGGCCGACTCCTGAGATTTTCGTATTCGAATTTCAGATCCGAAGTCTTAACTAAAAGCTAAGTACCCCGTTGGGGAAACTTTTTTCTTGCTCCAGACCGATGTCAGAAAAAGTTAATAATTGTATTTCTTGTGGGAAGCAAATACCTCATAAGGACTTTCATTCTTACTGTATTCCTTGCCTAGGCCCTGACCACGACATAGTTAGTTGTCGGTTATATGCTAGATTTAACCAATGCACTATTAAGCATCGGTACGATTTTGCATTTCACTATTTTGGCAGAAGATTTAACTATACAATGTCGTCGGATAGCCATCCGACTACCAGAATTCACAAGAAACGCAAAGAAAAGGACAGGCATCCGAGGTCCAAAACCGATGATGAGTCTTCTTCTAAGCCAGTCGTCGGTTCGCCGGTTCTCATTGAGGCGCCTTCGCAGCCCCTGACGACAGCTACTTTAGACTCGCAGGCCACTACCGACACCCACGTGGAGTCGACCAGGCCACTGGAAGCTCAAGGTATTGGACCTTCGGAAACTATTCCCTCAGATGGGTCCAGAGCCACTGAGCAGGCATCGGCTTCTGAGGGTGTTTTCAGACCTACTCAGTTATATGTTAAAACAACTTCAGCTTCAAAGGCAAAGACTATAGCACCTTTAAAGACAAAGAAACAAGTACAACAGCCTCATGGACAGGCTTCCATGCCTAAAAAACAGATGCTCAAAATGGCCGAAGACCTAATTACTTTGATTAGGGGTTCCCATCCCCCTCCTGATAAGAGGCCTAGGCAAGAGACAGAATATGAATCTTCAGATCAGGTTTCCATTTCATCTGATTCCTCTTCTGATCAGGAATACTCTCTTCCTCCCTATGAGGATTATGATGCTGAAGAATCTATCCCTTCAGCCTCTCCTCCTGAGGATTATTCTTTTGGGGAAACTTTACATACCATGAGGGAGCATTTCCACTGGGAGAGCCAAGATTATTCAGAATCTAAGAAAAGGCTCAGAGACTTTCTTTTACTACCACAACACAGGCCCCTAGCTATTCCACCTGTGTTAGACATTGTAGATGATGTATTTTCAGAGTCCAGTCTGACCCCCGACTCCTTACCTCCAGCTCCTGTCAAGCCGGACAGGTACTACAGGGTTCCTGACTCTCTTTTCAAAAACCCTGCTGCTGACCCAGAAACTATCTCTCAGGGTCCCAAAGGGGTCAAGGCTTCCACTGCAAAAAACCCTACTCCCTCTGACAGGGATTCTAGGGCAATGGACAGATGGGGAAAAAAGATTTACACTTCTGCTACCTTGGCTATAAGGGCTTTAAATTGTCAGTTTCATATGCTCAAATATCAACAATATATTATGTCACTGCTTAAACAGAAAATGTTGATAAATTCTGAATGTGCAGAAAACAAAGAAATGTAGGATTTATTGCATGCAGCTGAACAAGTTGGAAAGCATACTTTGCAATGTGGTTTTGATTCTCTGGAGGCCTCCTGCAGGGCCGCAGTTACGGGCTCTGTCATTAGGAGGCATGCTTGGTTAAAGGAACAAACTCTTCCTGATCATGTTAAAGCAAAATTATTAGATGTTTCATTACAGCATGATACTTTGTTTGGTTTTAAGACAGAAGAGGTGTTAAAGAAAATGGAGGACAAAGCTAAATCTGTGCAAACAGTCAAGGATTTCTCACAGGTACAGCCACCAAGATTTAGCAGACACTGTCCTACAAAGAATTGGTCCTTTCCAGTGTCAGACAAGCCACAAAGGGGCAGATACAGACGCCCTAGAGGCAGATCCCAGCCCCAAGGTTCATACAGGTCTAAACAATGGGGTGCTTTTACCTCCAAAACTAGAGAAGACAAATCACAGCCATGCAGGAAACAGTCCCAATGACTTCCCCCTGCCTGCAGCAAGCACTTATCTTCTGGCAGCACCTTTAGGGGGAAAACTAGCACTTTTTTGTCAAAATTGGCACATAACCCAGGACAAATGGGTCTTAAACATAGTGTCACAAGACTACAAGTTTCATTTCCATACCCTGCCAAGGGCAAACGGTTGGCCAGACCTGCCAAAGCATCAATGGGCAGAGGCACAAAAACAAGTTTCATCCCTCATGGACATGAGGGCCATTCAACAAGTACCAGAACAAGAGCAGAGACAAGGATTCTATTCAAGACTGTTCTTGGTACCCAGAAAGGACAAAGCCTGGAGACCAATACTGGACCTATCTATTCTAAACACATATCTGGATATTCCAAAATTCAAAATGTTGACTCTACAGCAGCTTCTGCCGATGTTGGGCAAGAAGGCTTGGCTTGTGACTTTAGATCTAAGAGAGACATACCTGCATGTCCCAATCAGACAAACATGCAGAAGATACCTCAGATTCAAAGCTGGCTCAATGCACTACCAATTCTCTGCACTGCCCTTTGGCTTATCTACTGCGCCCAGGGTCTTCACAAAGTGCCTGGCACCAGTAATTGCATACTGTAGGCAAAGAGGAATACAAATATATCCTTACTTGAACGACTGCCTTATTCAAGCAGAGAACAAGGACATTCTACTACAGCATCTGGCGTTTGTAAAGAGATTACTACCATGCCTAGAGTACACAGTCAACGAACAGAAATCAAAACTAGTACCCTCTCAAGAGATAATATTCCTGGGTGCAAGCTTAAATACAACTCCCAGATGGCTTATCTCACGCCAGACAAGCAAAGGCAACTGACTACCTATTTCAAACTGTTGGCAACAAAGGCCCAGTTATCTGCAAGAAAAATTCTGCAGGCTTTGGGCTTCATGGCATCCTGCATTCTACTAATTCCATATGCAAGACTGCATATGAGGAAACTTCAATGGTACCTAAAAAGTGTTTGGACTCAACATTGCCACAGCCTGGAAACAATAGTTACTCTCATTCCCTGCTTGCAACAGAAGTTTCGATGGTGAGCGAAGGCCTGTCTCCAGAACAAGGGACAGCCATTCACTCTACCCCCAGCCACACAGATATTAACAATGGATGCATCGGATTATGCCTGGGGAGCCCACATGGCAGGAAGATGTATTCAAGGCACATGGTCCGCAAACCAAATACATCTACATATCAATCAAAAAGAGATGCTAGCTGTTCAAAATGCCCTGACAGCCTTCAAGGACCTACTTCATCTGGGACAACTACTGATAAAGACAGACAATACCATGGTCATGTGGTATATAAACAAGCAGGGAGACACTCATTCTTACCCCCTTTGCAGACTAGCCATGACTTTGTGGGACACAACATTGACTTACCAAGTACATCTGCAGGCACAATTCCTGCCAGGAAAGATAAATACTCTGGCAGACGAACTAAGCAGAAACCTCATGGATCCCCAAGAGTGGAAATTGGATCCACAAGTCTTCAGCATGGTAACAAGGAAATGGGGATGCCCGGACATAGATCTTTTTGCCTCACCTCACACCTGCCAACTAAAGAGATTCTGCACAAGGACTTATCACAGACAAGCATGGAAAGTGGATGCCCTATCTTTCAGCTGGAAAAACTTAGCAGTATATGCCTTTCCTCCTCTGCCTCTCCTCCCCAAGGTACTCCTAAAGGTCAGACAAGAGAAGCCAAAAATGATACTGATTGCCCCAGACTGGCCACGCCAGTACTGGTATCCAATCCTAAGGAACCTGTCTCAGTACCCAGCCTGGACCTTACCTCAAGTGCCTCATCTACTGTCCCAGCAGAACAATCAGATCCTGCACAGCCAACTCAAGACCTTAAAATCTGGCAGCATGGCGGATAACGTAGTCCTACAAAACACACCTCTCACTAAAGCAGTGATGGATGTCATTTTGGAAGCCAGGAGGCCTAGTACTAGAAAATCATATGCTGAAAAATGGAAGAGATTCTGTGCTTGGAACCAGGCACAAGGAATTGACACAGCTGTACCAAATATTCCTCAGATTTTACAATACTTGACTGAGATGCTGGACAAAGGCCTATTCTTTTCATCTATAAAAATTCATGCCTCTGCCATTTTGGCTCATTACAATACAGAGCCACCAATCTTTTCTCATCCTTTATTAAGGCAGTACCTCAGAGGGGTCAAAAATTTAAGGCCTCCAAGGAGATCACCAATACCTGCATGGGACCTTAATTATGTCTTGGAAAAACTCACCCTGCCTCCTTTTGAGCCAGCTGATATAAAGTTTTTATCTTGGAAAACAGCTCTGCTCCTAGCAATAACTTCTGCAAGACAAGTCTCAGAGCTACAAGCACTCATGGCTGTAGAACCTTTTATCATTTTTTATCCAGACAGGGTTTCTCTGAGGACAAACCCGACATTTATGCCTAAGGTAGTGTCCAGTGTGGCCTTAACCAAACTATTCATCTGCCTACCTTTTATCCAAACCCACAGAATAAGGGGGAGATAATTCTGCATTCTTTGGACATACATAGACAGCTACGCTTCTATTTGAACAGAACCAAAGCTTTCAGAAAGACAGAGCAATTACTAGTGGCATATGCTGCAGCATCACAAGGAAAGGCTATCTCAAAGCAGACTATTTCAAAGTGGATAGGCCACTGCATTCGTTTCTGCTGTTCGCAACATGGCAAGCCAGTACCTAAGGGCATTAGGCCACATTCAACCAGAGCAGCAGCCACCTCAGCAGCCTTCCTCAGGGGCGTACCAACCAAAGACATTTTAGAGGCTGCTACTTGGAGTTCAGTGCACACCTTCACAAAGCACTATCGCTTACCACTCTACTCTAAATCCAGGGCAGGCTTTGCCACTGCAGTTCTGCAGGGCCTAATAGCTGCTCCTAATGCTATTTAGCTCCAACCTCCCAACCTTAGCTTTGGGATTCAACCCAGTTGTAATGACTGCAACAGTGAAACACAAAGAACATAGCACAGTTGTGTACACTTACCATAAATGTAGATGTTCGAGTGTATTCACTGTTGCAGTCCAGGTTACCCACCCGCCATCCCCCTTTTCTTTGCTGGAACTTATCTGTACTTCTCTGTTATATACAACCTATGTTGTGTATTTGCTTGTAGATGAAGGCAAAATATATACTTTGGTGCATGCATGTTTTATTGACAAATTTTTAGCCTACCCTTTTGTGGGCACCTGACATCTGGGGCAAGAAAAACTGAAGAAAATGGTGTTGGCTACATCTTTTATACCCCTGGCGCAATGACGTCAGGGAAGAGGCGATAGCAACTGACGCCAGACCTAGACTTTGGAATTCAGGCCGACTGAGGGTAGCCTGCCAGCAGGATAACCCAATTGTAATGACTGCAACAGTGAATACACTGGAACATCTACATTTATGGTAAGTGTACACAACTGTACTTTCTTTTTAAGTCGCAGACAAAATTCAGGTCCTTAGACCTTGTATTTCCGATACTGTTTTACTTGCAAATTTGAAGGAGATTCATAAGTGTGGGGGTTGCGGATGCCTTGTAAGCTAGTTATAGATCACCCCTCAGCAATCTTTAGGAGACTGAGTAGAAGGAAAGGGCTTTAAGATGCCCTGCATAAGACAGGTTTGTTACACCTTGTATTCTTTTTGTAAGGAACCTCTGAGGTTGCTCTAGTTGCTGCATATGCCTGGTCAGGTACATACCAAAGGGATCATTGTATTCTATGATTGGTCTGATAAGGGTGGAGTACAGTGGGATAATGACCTGTTTGGACCTAGATGCCATGCCCTTACTTATAAGTTGCACAACATAAAAGAATTTATCACCACTGTGACCACATGGTGGTTGAAGGTAAGGTTACTGTCTATAAGTGTACCCAGATCCTTTTTCACTGTATCAACTCTTAGGGGAGTATTATCAACATGGTAATTAGCTGTAGTGGTTGACTTCCCAAAAGGTACAATTATGCATTTCTTAGCATAGAGTTTAAGACTATGGCTTTGGCATCGTTTGTTAGTCAGAGATGGGCATTCTTGAAGAATTAAAGATAGGCCTTCTTGAAGAATGCTAGTGTCTGCAGGAGAGTTGGTGATAACCCGCAGTTTGCAGTCATCTGCAAACTTAGCCATAGACCTTCAGCATCTGCTTCCATTTCAGAGAAGTATATGCCAAAAAGGAGTGAGCTCAGTACCAAGCCATGGAGGGCTCCACTAGTGACTGGCCTTTTGGTGGAGGTGGCCTCACCTGTTTTGATCTCCTTGGTCCTATCAGTGAGCCAAATGGTTATTCAGCAGGTGATAAAAGGGTTTATGCTTAAATCGGTGAGCTTGTCTGTAATGCCTGAGTGGGATATTGAATAAAATGCCTTGGCCAGTTCAAGGTAAGCTGTGTGCATATTCTTATCTTCATCCAGTGCTTTGGTGACTCTCTCAAAAAAAACACCAAATTTAATAAGCATGACTTTCCTTTAGCAAAGCTGAACTGTGATGGGTCCAGCATTTGCAGGTTACATATGTCCTCATTTGTCATGTCCATGATGATTCTTTCCATTACCTTACATATGAGGTTGGTCAGATTTATGGGTCCAGAGTTATCCAGATCAGTGGTTGGACCTCCTTTGTGCAAGGAAATGACTGTAGCCATCTTCCTTTCCTTGGGCACAAAACCTGACTGCAGGCTCCAGCTGAAAAGTGATTCAAGTGGACCAAAGAGGTGATGTTTCGTGCTATTTATTAAACATCCCTGGATGTTACCAGAACCAATCAATGCAGTGTTTTTTTGCCTTGAAAAGTGCATTGATGACCTGTTCCCTAGTAATGGTTGGGGAATTTGTGATATGCAGTATTTTCTCTAGAGTATCAGGGGGAGTTGGAGGTAAAGAAATTTTAGCTGAACTTGTCAGCCAAAGGGTTGGCAATGGTCTCTAGTTCAGTGTGGGTGTTTCCATTTGGAAGGAAAATGGACCAACTGTTTCAGGATGTTTGCATTAACAAAATTTATGAGTGCTACAACTGTGCATTAGAAATGGTGTAGGATTCCCATTCTGTAGAGGGGTAGTTGAGATTCCCCTATGAATATTGTGTTGAGTTAAATGGTGAGGGACTGTAGTGCATTGAGATAGATAGTATGTGTTTCCTGGGACATGGAGGGGGGGACCTACAGGTTGCAAGGATATGGTACAAGACTGTGTTTATGCTGAGTTGCACATGCATGAGTTCTAATGGGTCATACACTTTAACTAGTCTGGATATGATGTTGATTTTAATATAGACTGAAGACTCCTCCACCTTATGTTCCTTCGAGTGAAGTAGTTGGTCTAAAGGTATGAAAAGCACTATAATCTTACATTGCTGGGGAACTCTCCATGACTATAAACCATGTCTCCATTGCTACACAGATGTCTGCACTCTCCAGGGAGAGGAAGGCTTGCAGGGAGTGGAGTTTAAGACTTCTAGCATTGTGTAGTATTGCCTTCAGATATTCATTCTTAGGTTCAGTTAAGTTTGGAGGTTTATCAGCTTGGCATTGCCTCAAAAAGGCACTGTGGGGGTGAAAAAATGTATTTGCCAATATCCAAAAGCCTAGATGGGTGAGTGCAGATCATCCCTGGCAAAGCAGCTTGCTCTATCAACCATGTCCTTCCAGGCCATCAAGTATTGAACCTTCATGAATTGACACCAGAAGCTAAGCCATTTGTTAAAATTTCCTTGGAGAAGGTAGTATGCTACTCAATGTTAGGAACATACCTGCCTGAGATACATAATCAGAAAGCTCAATCATGTCTCGCTTCATGTAGTGAAGGATGGTACATCTCAGGTCATTGTGAAGGATGGTACATCTCAGGTCATTAACACCCACATTGGACTATGACAGGGTCGGGTCCACTTCTTAAACTCAAAATACTGACATTTCGAATTTCAGTATTTCGAGTCGAGAATGTCGAAAGCGCAGTTTTTCAAAACTGCGTTTCTTGAATCTGTTTTTTGAATTTGTAGTAGTTGTGTGGTATGTGTTGTGTAGTGGGCTGTCCCTTTAATGGTTCATTGTTTCTGGGTTCTGCGTGTGTCAGCCGATTTGTATTTATTAACAGAGATTCAGGTACGTTTGTATGTTAGAGTGTGTGTGTAAATGTTGAAAGTGGTGATTTTTGTACGTTTGTAGTGTGTGTGTGTGTGTATGTGTGTGTGTGTTCGTGTTTGTGCAACCTCGGAGTTGGTATATCTAAGTAGCGGGGGGTGCATGTGGCTTGACCCCCCCCTGCTTAAATATAAGGTAGTGTTATGTAGGGGAAGGTTTGGATGCTTTTTTTTCATTATTTTGGGTTTTGGTATTATGTGCTTTTGTTTTTGTGGGCTTTTGACATTCTCAACTCGAAATACTGAAATTTGAGATTTCAGTATTTCGAGTTATAAGAAGTAGAGTCAGCAGAGTTTTACTGGTACCTGTGGTTCAGTGACCTGAGTGCCTGTGTGATTTCACAGATCCCAGCCTGGAAAGGCTGCTAACTTCTGACACTGTCCTTACTCAGTTTGGTGAGGGGGACATTGGTGTGCCTCATTGTAGAATCTCCAAAAACCTGGAAGTTTGGCAGTGTCTTGGTTTGCCTTAAAGGTTAGCAGTAGAGGCACTGGATAGATGATGGCTGAGGACCTTTTTTGATTGTACTCTACAGGAGGTCTTACTGTTTTTGGAATGTTACCTGTAATTGCCTCAGCATAAATAGTTTTACATGTAGGATTTTTACACTGTGCAGTAGGTATGATGCATGTGTCACTGGCAACCAGAGTATTGCCTCTAATGTTAGTATATTTACACCTGTCACATACTTTATCTTTTTATTAAGAACAAGTGGGTCATCAGTGTACATGAGGCAATTGCTAAAATACCTCAGAATACCCATCTCAACCAGACTGGCCACAGAGAGAGTCAGAAAGTGCATATCCATGGCTACTGATCTACTAAGGAAGTGTGAGGGAAATTTAAATTTAGAATAGGTCAATAAGACAAGGAACTTGATGAGCAACGCCCAACTATGTGCAAGCTAGATGCTCTAGTAGTTAAAAAAAATCTGTCTAGACAATATGGGTATTTTAAAAGAAAGTTATACTGTGACAAATTGGCGCCCACACAGATTATGGGGGGGGGGATTATGCTGCAAGATATTGGCGACCATATAGATCACTGCTAGACACTGCTGCGCATAGAGTAGCAGTTCTAAATAAACACTGTAAAAAGGTCAAAAAGTGAAGATATTCAATTCAGAAATGCTCTTCTCAAATAGTGTGTTCACTAAATGTCGCCAAATGCCCCAGGCACAGAGATTCAGTTGTTAGACAAGCTATCTCTCTAGCCAATTAAATAAAGACACAATAAGGCTTACAACAGCAATTCCTAGCTCAGAAGGGCATAGGCTATCCTGTCCTGCCACAAGAGTATAGACCACAAACCTTCCTATTGTAAAATAACTGGTTTGGAGCCCAAGTACTTAAACCAGAACAAAGACACTTAGAATAGCAAGCACAATAAGCCTTACCAGCAGTTCCTAGCTCAGAAGGTTGGAGGCTGCCCTCTCCTCCCACAAGAGTGTAGACCACAAACCTTCTTAATGTAAAATAACTGGTTTGGATCCCAGGGGCTTAAACCAGAACTAAGACACTTTTAGAATAACAAACACAATAAACCTTCAACCAGCAATTCCCTACTCAAAACAGTATAAGCTACCTCTCCTGCCACAAGAGTGTAGAACACATATCTTTTTTATGTCACATAACTAGTTTGGAGCCCAAGTATTTAAATCAGAAATAAGAGGCATAGAATAACAGTTATAATGTAATCAGGCTACTAACAAGCAGTATTAAATGCAACAGATTAAATGCAAAATTAGCACTTTAAGAATGTGCAGCAAAAAACTAAATAAAGTAAGAAGAAGCACAAGCACACTAAAAACAATGGGTAAAGTACATGTTTTAAGACTCTCAGAAGCAAAAGAAGGGGAGGAAAGGTGTACAGAAACATCCCCTTCCAAGGAAAAGACAGGGTGCCCCCTTTCCAAGTCAGAGGACTTGGGGCTCTGGGACAGAAAAAAGGAAGTTGTCTGTTCAGAGGGGAGGCAAAAAGATCTACCCAAGGAAGAACCCACCAATACACAATGTCCATGAACACAACTCTGTGAAGCAGCCATTCATGAGGTTGTTTGCTACACCTGCTCAAAGAGTCTGTCACTAGATTGTGCTCTGAGGGAATGTAGACAGCCTGAAGAGTCACTTGATACATGAGAGCTAGATCTCAGACCTGCAGAGCTAGCCTGCAAAGAAGGTAGGACCTTGTACCCCCTTGCTTGTGGACATACTACATCACTGTGGTATTGCCCGTGAAAACTTTGAGGGTCCTGGGATAAAAGAGGGTATAAAAACTCTGAATAGCTAGAAACAGAGCCCTCATCTCCTTGATGTTGATGCAATGATTTGACCTTTGATGAAGAGGCCAGTGACTCTGAACCTTGAGAGAGCAGAAGGAAGCTGCCCACTCCATCCAAGGCATCTGAAAAGAGCTTTTGAGTCTGGACTGGAATCTGGAAAGGAAGCCCTGGGTTTAGAGAAAGTTAATGAATCCACCACTGAAGCCTGAGCTTGAGACAGGGAAGGAAGGGAACTAAGACATCCAGGAAGTGACAGTGTTGAAGCCACACTGAATTGAGGTACCACTGAAGCTTTCTCATATGGATCCTGGCCAGAGGCAGCATGGAAATGGTGGAAGCCATAAACCCAAGGGACCTTGAGAAACTCGCTGGCAGTGACTGAATCCAGAGGAAGAAAAGACTGGAAAAAGGCAATCAGAGACAGGGGCTTGGAAGCAGCAGAGATGCCAGCATGGGAATGGCCTGTATCCTGCAACCAAGGAAAACATGAGCCTGTGAAGAAGTCAAGCGGGATTTTTAAAAGTTTATTGTGAATCCTAGACTGTGCATCAGGGAAATAGTGAACTGGAGATCCTGAAGCAGAGCCTCTGGACATGAAGCCTGAATGAGCAGATTGTCCAGATAAGGGAAGAACTGAAGCCCTCTTTTCCTGCAAAATGCAATGACAGGAGTGAGGCATTTGGTGAATACTCTTGGGGCAGTAGAGAAGCCAAAGGACAAAGCCGAGAACTGAAAATGCAAGTAAGAAACAGAAATGCAAAATTTTCCTGAAAGGGGGATGGATGGGGACATGAAGGAAGGCAGAACTTCTGCAAATAAAAACTCCCTTAGAGGAAATCCTTAAATAATATATTACTCTATTGCCATCTTGTGATTGGAATGTAATATTGTCCTTTAGCCAGTTAAGGCTGTTCACTAGGAAGCTTAATTTAGCTATATATTTTTCTGACAAAAAAAGGGGGCTTTTCTGAGTTAAATTCAGGAGGAAAACTTCATTTAACCCAAATATGCACCCTCTAGTTCAGACTTTTGAAAAGGCGTGTGAAGTTGATTTTTATAAATTAAGTGAAAAACACAGTAATAAGGTTTTCCATAACATTTCAAAGGAAAGAAAAAAGCACTTTTAGAAGAAATTAAGAGCAGATAAAACCATCCGTATTATGAAGCAGAGAAAGGTGGTGGAACCATTGTTTTTAATGCTTTAGATTATTGTAACATTATTTTAATGTGTTGCAAGATGATGAAACCTATTTTCAGGTGAATATAGCTTATAGGGTGATTGATTTATTACTTGAAGACTGCCTAATGCAAGGTTCTATTTCTGAGATTCTTTATCAGTTTTTGTATGTTGAAAAGCCTGCCATTCCCCCAATTTTTGGGCTTCCCAATATTCATAAGAATATATTTAAACCCTCATTTAGACCTATTGTGAAGGCCCACAACTCTAAAACCTACCCTTTAACGACACTTATTTTTAGGGTGTTAAAAATTGATTTTTCGCTGGGGTCTTGTATACCAAAGGACTCTCGGGATATTTTAGGCAGGTTGAAGGGTGATTTATGGCATCCCTATTTGTTTTTTCTTACAATTAATATAACAAATCTCTTTACCTGTATCCCGCAGAAAGAAGAGACTGAGTTATTTGGGGAAGCTATTTCTATTTACAGGCTTTTATCTAACCAGGACATTATTCTTTTCTTGAGTTTTCTGGAGTTGGTGTTAGTAATTACATCTTTTTTGAGGGTTTATATTAGCAAATTGATGTGGCAGAATGCCAAACACTGTTTCATCGACACATATGTGTCGAACTCCCAGGTAACCGAACGGCCAGATCACCCATTTTTTCCTAGGCTGTGCCCCCCCAACTCAATACACTAACTACGAGATCGCACTACAGTGGGGAAAAGGGGAAAATTCACAGTGACGACCAACAGATTTTTTTTCCATTGGAAAAAAAAATCAGTGATCTGGCCATTCGGTTACCAGGGAGTTCGACACATATGTGTCGATGAAACGGTGTTCAGCTTTCTGCCGCATCGATTTACTAATATAGACCCCTTTTATGATGGCGAATTTTATAAGCAAATCAGAGGCGTGGCCATGGGCACCTGTTGTGCTCCCTTTTATTTGAATTTAGTTATGTTTGGTTGGGAAAAGAATTTTGTGTTTACTAGTCCTTTTTACAATTTTTGTAAACTGTAGCTAAAGTACCTGGATGACATTCTTGTCTTATGGTCAGGTAACCTTAAAGAAGCTGAACAGTTCATTGCATATTTGAATGAGCTGACAGATTTTTTTAAAATTTACTTATATGGTGGACAAGAAAAAGATTACTTTTTTAGACACTATTATTACTAAGACCAACCTAAGGTTTGAGTCCAATATATACAGGAAGCCCACATTTACTAATGGATACTTACATTTTCACAGTCGACACTCCTTTAGTCAAAAAAAGGCTTTAGTTAGAGGCCAGTTTATAGGTTGGCCATGATGGTCTCCAATTTTGAGACCTTTAAGGTAGAAAACATTAAAGTGGAGAATGTTTTTTGAAAGAGGCTACATTGTTAAGATAGTGAAGGGGATCAGTGATCAGGTTATGATGGAGTGGAATAAGTTCAAGCCACCTCTGGGAGAAGAGTTGATTAATGACAAACCTCAACATCCTGAACCCAGCAGTAAATGTGGTTCATATTTAGAGAGAACTTTTTTATTACAGTTCAGTTTAGGTTCCCATGATGTTAAAAATACTCTGAGGAACAAATGGAGCATTTTTGGAACCATTGACAGTATTTTTGAACTGTTGGGTTCTAAGCCACATACAGTTTATAAAATGGCTCCCAGCATCAAGAAAATTTTGGAAAATGTACAAAATTGGAGTTAGGACTTGAGGTCAAGTAATATGTGAACTCGTAAATGTGGGGCCTGTCAGCAATGTGCCTATATACTAGAGGTTAGCAGCCTATTTCTAATGAATGATGGGAATTCTAAGATTACCTTCCAGACTGGCAGTTGTGCTTCAGAAGGCTTAGTTTATCTAGTTAAATGTGATTCACATCCAGCCTTTTATGTCGGGAAGACTGAGAGGACCCCTCAGAAGAGAATTTATGAACATTATTACGATATATTGAATGCTAATTCAAACAATGCCCTTTTTAAATGCTCCTTGGTTTGCCCTTCTAAGAGATTCAGGTTTGGGATTTTGGGCTACATTTCCCATGATCCTGGAGAGGGAGCTTTGGAGGCTAAGTTAGAATATCAAATGTTACTGTAGCAATTTAGGAAACAGACCAATAAAAAAAACAGAAATTAATAATTAATCTATTATGACCATGTTGAAATTAAGAGCAGCTAAACTTTAAAGGTTTGGGTTTTAAACAGTGGTTGGACTTAAGCATTTTTATTACTGTTTTTTTCACCATTTGTTAATGTTTTAAAGCTTGATGGAATGTTTTTTTGGAATTAAACTTTTTGGACATGATTTGAATGATTAATTACTTAATTGGGTTAATTATGTAAGGTATTTAAGGTGGTTGATGTAATTTCCTCTTTTGTTCCGATGAAGTCCTTTACTAATTGTCTGTAAGGAAGAAAGTGTGTAATAGATTTTACATTTGTCCTTGTTTTTGTGGGAGAGGTTCATTAAACTTATTGAATCACATTGACTGCAGCTTTTTGGCTTTGTACTGCTTTTGATTTCAGTGTTGTGCTGTGAGTACATTACAGTGTTTTCTTTTGGACAGTTAAAATCTAGAGGGTGTGAAGGAATGTCATTGGATTGGACTAAAAACACTGCCAGTATGAAGGCAGGAGTGAATAAAAAGACTCCATATATAAAGGCATCCATTTTAATTTATGAAACACCAAACCACATTGCAAGGAATCCAATTTAATGCATGAAACACCAAGCACATTGTAGGAATGTCTGTATTTCATTATGGTTTGTTTCGATGTAGTATGGACAGCAGGTCAGTAGAATGTATGAGAAATAACTGGAAGTGTTATTTTAAAATACAGCAGTAGTAGTAATAATTGGGACTGAAGCCATATTCTCTTACAAAAGGGTTGAAACATATTCATATTAATTATTGTGTACTGCAACAATTGTATCAACTTGTTTTCAGATATTTAAATGTAATGACTGCAGGTACTATTCATAGATGTCATTGCAATTAGTTTTATCTGTTTTCAGACTGGAAATAAATAATCTGAAGTTGTTTTCATTTGGTCTTCAGCCTGTGGGACATGGATCCAGGATGGAGCCGACTCGGCCGCATTTTTTTCAGCATCGGATCCGAGCTCCATGCTCCTCCCCTACCCATAATTCCCCTGTCTCCTTCCTCCCCCCAGATCTTGTTTGGTGTGCATATCGCTAGCATTGTGGTCCATTGCTCCAGGCTTTTGGTAAGTGAAACAGCTGATTTAATTCTGTCTTTTCGCCCTTTCTTCTTTTTCCACTTTTTCACAGCTGATTTAATTCTGTCTTTTCGCCCTTTCTTCTTTTTCCACTTTTTCACTTTCTGGTCCTTAGTCCTTCAAAAAAAAAAGCTTTCTTGTTTTTCTCAATCTATATACTTTAAGTGTGTGTGTGAGCATGCTTGTGAGTCCTCTTCTTCCTCTCCCATGGCTGATACTCCAAAGCCAGGGTTCCGGAACTGCACAGAGTGTGGCCATAAGCTTCCCCACATTGATGGTCACACTCTGTGCATAGTCTGTTTAGGGGTCTCACATCTGGATTCCTCCTGCTCGGGGTTCAACCACCGCTCATTGATTGACAGGAAGAATAAGTTGATCCTTAAGGGCCTTCTCCCTCCTCCCACTGTGGAGGCCCAGGCCTCTTCCTCAGCTGCAGCTGCTTCCTCTGCCCCGGCCTCTGGGACTCAACCTCCCGCCAAGAGGACTGGGGATGGGGAGAATTACAAACACCAGGACCGGGATAGGCCAAGGAAGCTGTCCCCCGACCATGCTTCCTCTGCCAAGCCCCCAGCGAAAATGTGCCTGGCTCCCAACTCAGACTCGCCATGGCTCCATTCACCTTGCTTCTCCCTGTAGCTGAAGGTTTCTTGGGGCCATTCCCCTGTGTTGGTCTCCCCCACCGCCTGTCTAGGCTGGTGTCTGTGGCCTCCTTCACCAGGTCCATCCACAGCCTTTCTGAAGCCGAGGTGGACAGGATGATGCGGAGGTTTAGCTGCACTCAGATACATATGGGAGTCTTGCCTGCCCCCTTCCCCTTTGGGGGTGGGGGCATGCATTCTGCTTTTGTGCCGATCACTCCTTCTCCAATCCACGCCACGGCTTTGGAGTTTTTGGGTCTGAGGCCGCTCAGCATCGACAAGTCGATGCAGATGGTACCTGGTACCTCAACACTGACCATCGCCTTGAGCAGGATGGCTCCAACCATCTCAGAGCTGACTGGCTCTCATAGCCGTAGCTTCAGTGCCGAAGCCAAAGGGGTGGTGTCAGCTTCATGTTTTTCGGAGCCAGGCCATCCACTCGGAGTCTCGGCACCTGGAGGTTTGGCTCCGGCTCCCACGTTGGCTCAGAGGATTATTGACCCGGTCACGGTCCCAGCTCCAGGGGTTCATTCTCCTTTTGCCTTCTATGTGGTGGAGAGGGTCCTCTTGGTTCCATCGATACCCTTAATGCTTTTGTCCTCAAAGTCTATCCTGGCTTCTTCTGTGTCTAGTCCGGATTCCGCCATCCTAGCCCCTCAGGGACAGCCTGCCACCTCTCTACCCCAGAGAGTTCCCCAATGAGAACTGCTTGATGTTTTCGAGTCCTCACCAGACCCCCCCCCGAGGAGGTTCCCCAAAAACAGACCTGTGGAAGGGACAGACTCCCTGCCGGAGTCTCTCATGGAGGACACCGACTTGAAGGAAGGGGAGGGCCCCCCCCCCGGTCACCCGCAGAGGATATCTGCTTTGAAGACATCATGGAGATCCTTAAGCAGCGTGGCAGGGTGGTCTGCTCAAAAACCCAACCCTGACAAGTCTAACAAGTTTATGTTCTTGGAGGTGTTTGGTGCAGGACCCTCTACATCCTGGGTGGCCCCTCCCACGGATCCTCTGGTGGATATTATTATATCTTGGGAGTTAAAGGAGCCCGACACAGTGGAGCCTATCCCCAAATGCCCCAATAAGATTTTCAGTGTCACATCATTTCAACCACACTGATTTAAGGGATCCCTTGTCGATGCCATGGTGGTGGCGGCAGCCTCCAAGAAGGAGAGCTCCACAGTCCATCCACCAGAGGGGGGTTAAGGAGATCGCTGGATCTGCCCCAGGGTCCATGTCAGCAGAGGATAGGGTTTTTTCCTCCTGGATGGCTACACTCACCTCCATCTCTAACAACTCCATGCGGCTCCTATCTCATGCTACTGAAGGCGCCACTTCAGCGGCTGAAGCAGGCTTTACCATCAGGCGTCATTCCTGGCTCCGACTTTGCCCCTTTTCGGAGCCCTTTAAGGCATCTTTTAGGAATGAAGTATGATGGTTCCACTCATTTTGGAAAGACTGCACGTGACACATTGGTCCAGAGCAAGAAGGATGGGAAGACCTTGTCTGTCATTGGAATCTGCTTCTTAACCTCTCAATGAACCTTTTCCAGGAATCGAGGGATGAAGAAGATGTGGTTCTGGAAGTCTTAGGGTTATTCCCAGGATGCTCCGGACTCGCCTTCCCCCAGAGGCAGATGGGGATTTGACAGATGCCACTCTCATGGCAGAGGGGGTCCGAGGAGCCACTGGTCTTGGGATTCCTTCCTGGACAGGCCCACACAGCAGCCCTGAAGCGTTGTCTGACTGCTTGTCTCTGGAGGCAGTCGGGGGTCGACTCTCACTACACCCAACAGCCTGGGAGTGTATAGCAGATGATTGTTGGGTGTTGCAAATCATATCCAAAGAATATTCAATTCATTCACTCAAACACCTCTCTCTCTCAGACACCTCCTGGACATTCCACCCATGCAAAAGGAGGATGCAGCAGTGGAAATTTCCAAGCTGCTCGAAAAGAGAGTCATCCAGTCCGTCCCCCCAGACCAGTCTGGATTAGGCATCTATTCCAGGTTCTTCTTAGTGCCAAAGAAAATGGGGGATGTGAAGATAGGTGAAGGCTAGCAGCCTAGCCAGATAGAATTTTGTAGATAATTCTGTCATTTGTAAATATTATTATAAGCCACAGGCTTGTTCTCTTAAATGGAAGAAAATGGTGTTAAATGTGCACTCTGCTGTAGGAAAGCTGATAAGTCAAGCATTGTGTAATTGTTTGATCACAAAACCTGGAGCCGAGATGTCTGGATGAAGGAATTCTTGCTTTTGTTTTGAGACTAGAGTTAATTGATAGAATTTGCATGCATAATGTCTTTTATTGCTGTAGCTTCCTGACCAGGTGCAAGATCAAAACAGCAGTTACAGTCTGAGCTTCTGTTAGCCCAGGAAACAGAAAATAATGATGTAATCTGAAATGAGTCAGTGGTACTGTGTTATCAATTTAAGGACAGAGAGACTCGGAATTTTTTTGCATTTGTCTTCAGAACATCCAACATCACCAGCACTCTGCCTATGCTCTATATGTAAGTTTATTCTAGAACTGTGTTTTCTCTTAGATATAGCAAGGAAATAGGAAGTTTAGATTAGGTTTTTTATGTATTGATGTCAGAACTTTTCTACTTTATTATTTTAAGTATTTCTCTGTGATCTCTGAACTCTTGACTAGCACTGTGTAGTAAGGAGTATTGTCTTGTGTTTTTATTATTTATTGTTAAATATTTTTTATTTATTTTACATTTGTTTACCAGGATAGTCCGACTGGACTGGGCCGATTTACAGAGGAGGCCTGAGGAGAAAAGCTCCACATATATTAACAGAAGTACTAGAATTTAATACATAGTAGTAAAAACTGATAATAATACATTGTAACAGCAAAAATCCAGCTAATAAGACAGAAATGTAAAACAGACAGGATACAACTCAGCAGTTAAACAGACAAAAAAACATTTTAGCAATGAGAGTCATTAAGGCTGCGGTGGCGCAGCGGTTAGCGTTGTCGCCTCACAGCAACAGGCTCTCCCGTTCGATTCTCGGCTGGAGCATCTTCTGTGTGGAGTCTGCATGTCCTCCCCGCGGTCGAGTGACGTTAAAGACATGCAGGTAGGTGCGAGCGTGAATGGGTGTGCCTTCTTTGAAGGTTGGGCATCGGGCTGGCAACTCGGCACCGTAAAAATCCACTGCCAATCATTAGCGGACTGGAGTTCTGCTGTGGTTACTCCTAACAGGGGAAAAGCTGAAAGACATTAGTTTAGCATTGAGAGCCAGTACATACATCATGTTAAAATGAAGTAGCTATATTAAAAAGATAAAAGTTGTTGGATGTAAAAAAACTGTAGCATTTACAGTAGGCAAGTAATAAGCCCTTCCAACTTTCCACAGAGCTAAAGCAGTGATTTTAGGTTATGCATGGGCATAGCCAGGTACTTATGAGATGTGATTTTAGAGAGTTTTGAAGTGTGAGATGGTGGGGATGGAGGTCTGTGAAGGGAGGAGGTTGTTCCAGTTTCTCGCAACAGTGTGGGAGCATAGTGCTTTGCCAGCAGTGTTGTTAGCCCTAGAGATGCATAGAAGTGATTTGTCACTAGAGCGGAGTGTGCGATTTGTTGCATAGTAGGTAAGTAGTTGACTTAGTGATGGGGTTTTGTCAGGATGCTTCAGAATGCTATAGACAATGACCAGTTGGTGGTAATTTAGTAGTTGAGGAAATTCTCACCATTTTAGGTCCCTTAGAGCTAGACAATGATGGGATCTGAATGTGGCATTATTAGCAAATTTAGCAATATTATTATAGCATGACTCAAGTTTGTCAAGGTCAGGTTTTCTAATATGGGTAAGAATTGGTGTTGCATACATTAGTGTGGACAGTAGGTGAGTTTGGGCTAGAGTGAACTGTGCTTGATCTGAGAGGAAGGTTTTGTGTCTGTGTAGTGAACACATTTTATTGTGAACTGTTTTGATGGTTTGAGAGATTTGGATATCAAAGGGAAGGTTTTTGTCAATCTCAACACCGAGGAGTTTGGTATGGTCAGAAGGAGAAATGATAGTACCATTTTTGGAAGTAATAGAAAAGGAAAGAGGAGTTGATTTTGATTTGTTGGGGTAAATAAAAACAATTTAGTTTTATTAGAGTTAAGAATGAGATGGATATTTGTGATCCAAATTTTAAACCCTTCAACTGTGGCTGTTTTTTGTAGAGATAATTTAAGCTCTAGAGTACATTGCATGTATATAGCGATACTGTCCAAGTCACTCCAGTAAGCTTTGCTGTTCAGTCACACTTACCATTTGGATAATAATATTGCACAGTAATAATTGGACCCCCTTTGTTAAGAGCTTTTTAGTAGCTGATATTAGTGGTTGGTGGCAGTAATTTCTACTTTATAGTCTGGGTAAAAGGGACACAGCTGGAGACCCTGTGCCAGCCTTCCCCGGGAGGGTCTGTGTGGTTGTATATAACTCTTATCTTAAAGTATTTGTGTGTCAGCTACTTGGGCAGTGACATGAAGCAATGGTTGGACAGGGAGGGTGCTGGAGGTTTTAGCTTGCCCACTACGCTGAGATCTGGATCATATAGCTGTGCCAGTGGGGAGTCTTATTGGGGATCTGGAGAGAAAGGGAGAAACCAGCCCCAGACTGACTGTGATCTCTATGTGCTCTTAAGGGAAATTGTACTTTACTGTGTGTGTATTTGTTATCCTTCCCTATGTGGATGCCCCTCACTGGTGTTAGTGGTGAGGACTGAGGCTCCTTGATTACTGGGCCAGTGCACGGGTGTCACAGGAGGCTTATGACTGATTCTGGATCTTTCATCCTTAAATCTGTCTGTGGCCAAGATGAAATTCTGGATGGTCGTACACCAGTCTATCCTGCCCTTCCTGCAGAATGACTGGATGTGCTTTATAGACCTTCAAGACATGTATTATCTCATCAAAATGGAAAGACACTCTCGGAGGTTTCTCCACTTCTGGCTGGGGGCCAGTCATTACCAGTTCAAAGTGCTACCCTTTGGTCTCACCACAGCCCCCAGGGTGTTCGCCAAAGTGATGGTGGTGGTAGCAGCTCACCTGCGGTTGGAGGGCTTCTAGGTCTTCCCCTACCTGGATGATTGGCTCCTTTCCACTCCCTCCAAGGATTGACTCTGCCAAGCCAGGGATCTCTTTATCCAATACTGCCCACCAGTTGGACATCACCACAAATCTCAACAAATCCCTGTTGGAACTGGTTTAAGTTTTGGATTTCATTGGAGCTTGGTTCGACACCATTCAGACCAAGGTTTTTCTAATGCCAGACAGACTTCAGTCCCTCAAATATTGTGAATCCTTCAAGCTCAATCTCCCCCAGCGGAATTTGTCTTATGAACATTGAGGTCCATGGCAGCCATGATCAACCTTGTACCCAAAGCTTAATTACACATGAGGGTGCTCCAATGGACTCTAGCGGTCCAGTGGTCATTTCTAGATCTACCATTGTCCCATCCTGTTCGTTTATCTCGAGCTTGCAGGGATTCTCCTCTCTGGTGGATTCAATCCCCGGACCTTAATTCGGGTTGTCTGTTTATTCTTCCTTCCCCGCTGACCACGGTGACCATGGATGCCTCCCTACTCAGGTGGGTGGGTATTGCTTGGGAAGGATAGTCCAAGGCACTTGGTCTTCCCTGGAGACCCAATTACATATCAGCGTCCTCGAGATGAGGGTGGTGCTTTTGGCATGGCATGATCTTCATGCCCATCTTCCCCGAGGGACGATTGCCATCCAGACAGACAACATGTTGGTAGTTTGGTACATCAACAAACAGGGGGTAACCAGGTCTTATCCCCTTTGCTGCCATGAGATTGTTGGTCATGGGTGATCTCCACTGCCCATTTTCTGGTGGAAACATGTATTCCAGGGGAGGTCCAAAATTCTAGCAGACAGGCTCAACAGGTCTATCCTGATTCCTTATGAGTGGTCTCTGAATCCTTCAGTATCAAAACAGATCTTTCTAAAGTGCGGTCAGCCTTGCTGTGACCTCTTCGCCTCTCCTTCCAACACAAAGTGCAGTGAGTTTTTCTCTCTGAACCCTCCCCTCTTGGGGGAGTTCCCAGAAATGCTCTGGTTCATGCTTGGCCCTCCAGTCTTCTCTTTGCTTATCATCCACTTCCCCTGATTCCAAAGTTCATTCAGAAAGCACAATGGCTGCGGAGCTCAGTCATCCTCATTGCTCCCTTCTGGCCTTGCCAGTTATGGTTCCCTTCTCTGCAGTTTCATGCATTGTGTCCTCCCTGGATGTTTGGTCCAGTTCCAGATCTGATTTCACATCCGTGATTCCACACCCAGATCTCACCAGTCAGAAGCTTACCGCTTGGCTGCTCCAGTTTCCAAACTAGTTAGGACACCAGGGCTATCTTTTCTGGTTAAGAAGATATCGGTAGCAGCTCATAAATCTTCCACTAGGAAGGTTTATTCTAGTAAATGGGAACATTTTTCGATTTGGGCATCTCAACGTAACTTGGATCCTTTTACTGCCCCAGTTCCTGCTATTTTAGAGTTTCTGGCAGATAATTTTTTCAACAGGGTGCTAGCTTTGTACAGTCAATATTCAGCTGGCGGCTATATCTAACTTCCACATAGAGGATAATTCAGCTTTCCTGGCTTCTTCTAAGCTCTGTAAAGCCTTTTTGAAGGGTACTTTTCTTGTTAGGCCACCAAAGACCCAATGCCTCCATGGGACCTTACATCGGTCCTCCAAGCCTTAGTTTCTTCCCCATTTGAAACCATTGCTTCGGTGGATCTGCAGTTCCTGTCTTGGAGGCCAGCCTTCCTGATTGCCATTACTTCAGCTAAAAGAGTGTCAGAGCTTCAAGCCTTATTGATTAAGCCTCCTTATATGATCTTCCATAAAGACATTGTATCCTTATGCACTAATCCTTCTTTCCTTCTGAAAGTGGCCTCAGAATCAAACATTAATCAGGTTATCAATCTCCCTGTTTTCTTTCCAAACTTTCAGAATAAGAGAGAGTATAAATTGCACCTGCTGGATGTTCATAGACTGTTATGTTTTTACTTGCACAGAACAAAGGCCTTTTGGAAGTCTGATCAACTTTTTGTTTCCTACTCTAAGCCCTTTTTAGGGAAACCTGTATCGAAAGTCACCATTGCTGGTCGGATCTCTCAGTGCATGCTCCTGGCATATTAAATCAAAGGATTCTCTCCGCCAGGTCAAGTTAAGGTGCATTCTACTAGGTCTATGTGTACTGCAGCTGCCTTTTGGTCCAGAGTTTCTTTGGATGACATTTCCTCTGTGGCTACCTGGGCATCGTCACATACTTTAATTTCCCATTACAAGTTGGATCTTTTATCCAGAAGCAGGGCATCCTTTGGCTCTGCCGTGCTCTGGAATATTCTTCCATGAGGGCCTCTCAGGTTTTTTTGGTAGCTGGAGACTCTGTCCCTCAGGTTAAAGACCAAATGAAAACAATAACTTCAGATAAAGAAGTTATGTACTCGCCATAATGTTTCATCTGTATTGTTGTTTTTCATTTGTCTTCAACCATCCCTCCCTCCTTCCCCCTGCTTTATGTGGGTTGTGTGGTTGTCTGGCTGGAAGAGACATAGCCTTTTCTTTGGCATAACTGGTTATTTTTTATGGTACTCTCTGGGTAATTTTGCCAAGGGTTAAGGCATTGAGTCACGTTGGAATGCTATGGTGGGCAGCAAACTCAGTCTGAGGGGAGGAAGGAGACAGTGGCATTATGGGTAGGGGAGGAGCTTGGAGCTCGGATCCGATGCTGGAAAAATGCGGCCGAGTCGAATCCATCCCGGATCTGTGACCCACAGGTTGAAGACAAATGAAAAGCAACAACTCAGATGGAACGTTATGGTGAGTACGTAACTTCTTTTTTTATGCATAACTGTTTCCACTGTGTAATGAAGAGTGTTGTTTAGTTGCACTTTCTTCTGGGGCTTTTTTGTATTGGGAAGACAGAGCACCCATTAAGTTGTGCATTCATGGACATTTACATGATATTAAAAACAAACATAAGACTCTTCTAGATTCTCATGAAATTTTGTTTAAATTTCTGCTATTAGAATATCAATCTGAGATTCTCTTTTGTGGAGGGGAGAATACTCAGCAAATACATTAAAAAGAGAAATATGGTGGCAACTTGAACTGAATAGGTGTAATTCAGCGATAAATGCTTTTATATGTTTAAAGCCCTGCTGGATGCAAAGGTCTCTGGTTAAGATTTCTTCACTACTTAATTCTTTCTCTTGGTTTAACTTGTTTTATTCTAGTAGCATTTTAGGTTTGCTGTTTGTGATGACATTTTTATGTGTTTTACCTGATTAAGGGCCAGTTTCTTTGCCCAAAACGTTGTCAGTTACATTGCATTTTCAGACCATATCTTAACTACATTTGTGTTTAGATGTGATTTTGAAGCTGCCTTTTAATTTATTCTATTGACTTGGTTTTTCTTGTGCATTTTTTAAGAAGTTATTCAATTAAATGATCACCATTAAGTGCACTTTGCAGTGGTACATGTGGATATTGGACTCTTACAGTAATAAATCTAAGACTGTACTGTGTACATTCAGTAACTGAATACTGTACATAATGCAAGAGTAGACCACTGTAGCAATTACACTGAGGTTATGTTGCAGTGTGGTATCTAAAGTAAGGGTGGAATGGATTCCAGCACGTAGAGCAGGGGAAAATTACCATGACTTCAAAAATGGATTGAAGTATTAAACTCTTCAGGCATATACTCCGTGACAACGGACTGTTGCTTGTATAGTTTGAAGTATCAATAAAGTATTGCAACAAGTGGTATAATTTTTCTTGTTCCTGTTCCTTTTCAACATGTATTATTTTCTTTTCATTGTGTAGTCATCCACTGACCACTGGTCCTGAGAAGATCCACCTGTTACTGTAATCTACCCTATTAATTCTTCTTATTGGAGAAGAGAATTCGGTTCACAGTAGCATTATGACAAAATGTTTGAGACCAAACCCTTCTGTGGAAGAAACAAGAAGGCTTTTAATTGATTATCTCCCCTCCAGCCTGGCTGTCTAGCACCTTGCTGCCAGTTGAATTTGGTCAGCGGCTTCACTGAAGGGTATGCATAATGTTTTGGGTCTATATTATAAAGTCAAAGCTTTAGGCAATCGAATACCTAAAGCTTGACACCTGAACAGCAGAAGCTGTAAACATCGAATGGCCACTTCCGCAAATTCTTTCGTAGGGAAAGAATTTGCTTGGCTGGAGGAAAAAAAAATTCAAACCCTAATCAAGTGGGGGGCTTCACCCCCCCCCACACCCCCATGTAGGGGGCTGTGCTCCCACACCCCCCCCCAACTAAATATACCATCTTCAAGATCGCTGTACAGTTAAGAAAAGGGCAGATTCCTGATAATGGCCAAGCAAATTCTTTCCCTACGAAAGAATTCAGGGAAGTGGCCATTCGATATTTACAGCTTTCACTGTTTAGGTGTCGATCTTTAGGTATTCGATTACCTAAAGTTTTGATCACCTAATATAGACCCAATATTTTAAGCGTCTATATTATAAAGTCGAAGCTTTAAGTAATTGATTACCTAAAGCTCGACACCTAAACAGCGAAAGCTGTAAACATTGAACGTCCACTTCTGCAAATTCTTTCATAGGGTAAGAATTCGCTTGGCCAGAAAAAAAAATGTCAAAAACCTAATCTAGTGGGGGGCGTCACCCCCCAACTAAATATACTAACTCAGAGATCACTCTTCAGTGGAGAAAAGGGCAGATTCCCGATAACGGCCAAGCAAATTCTTTCCCTATGAAAGAATTCACGGAAGCGGCTGTTCAATATTTACAGCTTTCGCTATTTAGGTGTTGATCTTTAGGTATTCGATTACCTAAAGTTTTGATCACCTAATATAAGATCCTATTACAAGGGTATAGAGCAGTAAAGTATGCACCATAGTTAAGTGACTAGACCATCTTTATATTTGCCCTATGAAGTTACTTTCCTGGTTGAATATGTTGTGAAGCTTGACTTTACTGCAGAGTGTATGGTGAAGAGAATTTTACAATAAAAAATCACTGTGTACAATGAGGACTGATTATATTGCACTAGTGTGCACACAGTAGGATGTATTTCAAAGCAGTATGCATGTATGGTGATTGCAATGTATGTACTACATACCATGTGAATGAGCTGTACATTAGGAGTAGACTCTTTGTGTTTTGTACAGTGAGCGTGGATTGTGTTACAGTCTGGAACAGTTTCGTTACAATATGTTTTTCTATCTTTGCAGAGCAAATGGGCAGAATACTGCAGAGAACTGCTATTTCTACCAACATCAAGGAGCGATTGGATTTCTCATGTGCTCTGTTTGGCCCAGATGGAGGGTTAGTGTCCAATGCTCCCCACATTCCTGTTCACTTGGGTGCTATGCAGGAGACTGTTCAGTTTCAGGTCGGTATATATTAATCTGTATTTTCTGAACTATATGGGGAGGAAAGAGAGTCTCAATGTAGGATATATTAACTTATGGTAATACAAATATGTCATATGTTGTAATATTAGTTTTTATTAGGTAACTTTGTTTTTTTTTCACATATAAAATAATTCCAAATTCTTTCATTGCTAATTATCGTCTTTAACTGTTCAACATGCATACAGATTTAGTATCTGCAAAAGCATTTCCCGCAGACCCATTTTTATTCCCTCACTTGCTGTTTCTCTGATTTTCATTTTTTCCTGTCCTTACCCCCGATTGGCTGTAGATAGTTTTTTATTGCGTCTTTATTCTTTTGCTACCTTATGTAATTATCTTTAGAAGGGCTCTGTTTCCCACCTTGAAATTATCTTCTTCTCTCTCCATAGTGTTTGTATTTTTCCTTGTACAACTCTGTTTTTGCCACTGATGGTTTAATGTAATGAGTGTGAGTTGCTGTAGCCTTCCTAGGTTACATAGCTAGGTTAAGGCAGCTGCTGTCCCCCCTCCATTCCATCCCATTTTCCCCAGTATTCCAACCTTCTACCGCCCTTCCTGGACTTGATTCTGAGCTCAGGTGGGATTACCATTATAGGTTCATCTCCTTCTCTGGACTGCCCACTTCACTTTCCATTCTTTCATTGCTGCTCTTCCTTTTTATTGAAGCCTTGCTGCCATGCTGTCGATTAGTTTCCCTGTCTAGGTCCCTCTTCCAACTCCAATACAGCTTATCATTTTATTTATTTAGTTAGTTAGTTATTTAACATTTGTTTACAGGGAAAGTCCGGCTTGGAACAAAGTCAATTTTCAGCAGAGGCCTGCAAAGAAACACTCCAGACACATCTTTGTAATGTTTTCAGAAGTTTGTGCCCTTATTAATGACTGCAAAGGCTGTTTTCACTACCTGTCTATAAAAGTCTTTATCTTTAAAATGATTTGACATATTAATAAGAACTTTTCATGAAATAGTACTGAAAATACTCAGCTATATAATGTCTTTAGATTATGCTCCTAGTTTTAAAGACAGCAAAACAGATTTGTTTTAAATTTTAATAGAAAATATTAATTTCTTATGTCTTTTTCTGTCACATTAAAAAATGAAGCCCATGCACATATCTGTATGGAAAGAAGTGTTTTTTTTTTTTTTTAGGATCTTATAAGCACCATCCTTAGTATTCATTAATGCATCTCATGCACGATCTTCATTATGCTGTGGAGGTGGGGTGAAGGTCTGTAATTCATAAAAATTAATTGTGGTAGTGTGTGGAGAGTACAGTCTTATTCTTAGTTTCTTGAATGACAAGTGGCTGGTATGTTTACGTGTGTTAGGTGCTCCTGTACATTGGAGTGACAGGTAGCATGTAACCTGACAGCACTACACTGAGCTACTGAGAAAGGCAGCTGTCTACAGTACAGCTTTCCTTAACATGTAGCTACAATAGTTACATGTTAAGGCACACTGTATAGCAGTTTGCTGCTTTAGTGGTATTAATTGCTGGGATTCATGAATGAGTCAGTCTTTGTGGGCAGCACTATGGTCATTTCCATAGTATAATAATAAGGAGACCTTGCGCTATGCTTGCTGCCATTGACTAAAGCTTATTAGCATTACAGTGTGGTGATAGGACAGTGTGTGATGACAGGTTTGCTTTCACCGTAGGGGACTCCATTTCTACTAAGGATTTCTTCCTTGCAGCAGAGGTGTTGGCTTTTATTGTTTTTCTGGTGGCAGTACATTGTTCAGTACTTTATGCTGAACAGCATACTGGCAAATGAAAGAGATCACAGCACTGCCAGGCTCAACACCATTCTGCAGTCTACCATTTTTGTTGCATAACGTAACACTACTGGGACAAGATGGAACTACACAGATGCTACTTTGGTGACTGATGCATCATCAGATGATGGTCTTATTAGTTTAGTGGATAGGTATTTAGTGCACAGTGAAGAGGATTACACAAGAGGTATGTTGCTCACTCTTTTGTACCATTGCTCTGCAGAGTTTATGAATCAGAATAGGCTTTGTACAGCATTCTGTGTTGCACAAACCCTGTATAGTATTATAAGGGGGTTTTGAATACAGCTAAATACTTTGTTTTGGCAGCTTTCATATATGCTACCTTTAACAAAGCTGGTGGCTACACTGTTGTTGTAAACCGAATGTGTTAGCAATGCTGCAGTTTTTCAGTTTCAGAAAGCCATGCTCATCTGTATTTGGCCTTATCTATAGAAAAGCATGTGTCTGTATTAGATTTTTACTAAAATTTTCAAGACAAGACACTTGGATAGTCATCATTGCTGTACACCTAGTGCATACCTTTAACTGTAAATGGGGAAAAAGTCTGCTGCATGTTGAATTTCTGTCATTTTGCACTGGTCTTTTATTTTGCTATTACACTGGACAACAACATTTGCTATAACAATTAGAATTACAGAAGTATAATTTTGAGAAATTAATATTTTAATTTTACTGTTATAGCAACATAATAAAGACACAAGTCTGATATTTAGTTAGATTCTTAGCCTAAACACATCAAGTATATATGTGCCTTCTTGTGAACCGAATGACTTAAAACTGAATTCCTTTGTCTATATAAACCAACTGGTGATATGTACCAGTATGGGTCTGTAACTCTGATGCAGTTTACCATTTTCTTTTGTTTTGTTTTTTTAACAAGAAACATCTTTGTTAAATTATCATGCATGACATACAAAATCATACATTCATATAAATGAAAACAAACCATATTAACATAATTTTAGTGGCAGACATTATACATCACAAACCATACTGATATAATTTTAGTTGCAGATGTTATATATCACTTATAATCTGTCATTGTCAGTCAAACATAACATAGCTCATTCAAATCCTGCTTTCTTTTAAACCTCATTCCTCGTCTGCATGCATTGTTCCCACAGTTCCCATTTTTTTCTATGTAATTTCTCCCACTCTTTTCTAAAAATCACAATTCCAGTTGTTTTATATCTGTTAATATATTCACTTCTTGTAGTACAGTTGGTTTAGACTTTGATTTCCATTTTCTAGTAGTTGCTTTTTTGGCAGACACCATGATTAGACTCAGCAAGGTCTTACTATTTCTGGGCAATTTTGGTTTTGTATCATAGCTCAAAAAATAATTTCCTTAGTTACACCAATTTGGTCACCCAATATCTCTGACACAGTAGTCCGCAGGGAATCTTTAAAGTCTGGCAACTCAGTGCATTCCCAGAAAATATGTTCCCAATTACCCTTTTCCCCCATCACACCTTCAACATTTGCTGTCTACCCGAGGAAAAAATTCTTAGGAGTCTACTTTGGGGTATAAAAATACCTATATAAACACTTCCAAGCAAAGATCCTAAGTCTTCTAGACAATATTGCATGTTTGGCAGACTTACATACATCCCAGAGTTATTTCTTTGTGAATTGCTTTCCAGTCTCTCTTCCCAATCCTTTCGAACCTCCTATGATTGATTCTTATAGTTATCATGCAATATTTTATGTGCTCTACCAATTACTCCTTTTTTAACAACAGCTTTTGTTCTAGATTCTACTAAAAACTCTACCAGTGCTGGTCTTTCACTTAGAATCCCCATATTTATTGCTGTTTGCCTATACTCTGATTTCAGTCCTTTATAGGGAAGGCAGTGTTTGTCATCTTTCCATTCTATTACATTTCCCTCTCTAATTGTTTGCTTCCAATACCGTCATTCTTTTGCCAGTTTTCTCAGGTAAATTCCAGCCCCCTCTTGCCTATTCTCTGTATCCCTAATTGCAGTCACCAGTATCGTCAGACTCTCCTTTTTCCATTCCTGTGTTGGCTTAGTTCCTAGAATGCTTTCTGCTACTTTATGAATATAATATTCTGTATAGTTGTTATTATCCTTAAGGATCTGCATTTGAAATCCCAGTCTCTCCTTGTTTCTTGAGCTTCCCCCATTTCATCAGTATCATCATCCCTTTCCATTTTCAGTTATAGGTTTCTGCTTGTGCTATGTATAGGTGCATTAACTGTGTAGCTCTGCAATACTCCTTTAAATTGGGTAATCCCAAACTGCTTTGTTCTGTTGGAAGAATCAGCTTATTATCCCACATGACTCTTGTCGTTTTCCCCTCCCAGATAAAATCATGTAGCTCTTTATTAACTACTATCTACAGCTTCTCTTCTGGTTGATAAAAAATATGCCTGACCTGTGTATAAGACTAAAGGGACTAAAACATTTTAACTGATTGTATCTTACCATCCATGTCCATATAACAAAGCTTCCAGTTTCTCAGTTTTTGTATTCTTTTGTTTAGTCTCATCCCATATATTCTCATCTTTAATCCATACCCCTAAGTACTTCATTTTATCATGTCCCCATAAATATGGATATTGCTGAACCAATTCATGTGTGGGTACATAATTTACAGCTATTGCCATTGTTTTAGCTTCATTAATTTTGTATCTCAAAAAGATCTGAAACTGCCTCAAAATATTCCACAACACTGAAATGTCCTTTTCTGTTTTTTTTTTTTTTTTTTAGGTATAAAATAATATCATCTGCAAACTGAGCCAGCTTTTCTTGACTACCATACCAATTATATCCTTGAATTTCTGAGTCCCTTATTTTCTTTGCCAGTGGTTCTAAATGTAATGCAAATAAAGGGGAAAGAGGAAACCCTTGCCTGGTTCCTCTGCTCAAACAGAAATCATCAGACACAAGCCCACCCACTTTAATTTTCACCTCCAATCCCTCATATATATTTTCCAATCAACCTTATAATTTTATCAGGGAATTCAAATGCTTCCATTACCCTGCTCATAAACTCCTAAGTTACTCTGTCAAATGCTTTCTCTTTTTCAAGACCCACCAACAACAGTGGTATTTTCTTACATTTTGCTTTCCTCTGGATCATCAGTGTTCTGTTAATGTTGTCAAATGTTTGCCTCCCCTCCACAGAACCACACTGATCCATGTCTCTATCAACTTTGGCATCAATTTTGCCATTCTTTTAGCCACTATAGACATAAACACTTTATAATCATAGTTTATGATTGAAATGGGCCTGTATGAAGCTGGATCTGATGGGTCTTTACCCTCTTTAGGTATTACAGCCACCACAGCTTTCTTCCAGAATGTTAGAGCTTCTCCTCCTCCTGTTAAAATACTAATCTGATGTTGACCTTTTCATTCTTCCTCAACCCATGGGTTCAGATGCTATCCTTGGATCCAACTTAGCCACATACTTCAGACTTCGAATCTAGCTCTCAAGCTCCTTCCTCTAGCCATAATGCACTGTTCCATATCTGTTACCTTAGATACTGTTTGCCACCATCGAGAACAATTGCAGGTTCCTCTTTTGAGTGTTAACAGTTGTATTTTGTGAGTTATTTTAACCTTTTTCTTCTAATATAAAACGTTTTCCTTTTTTTCTTATCTTTGACTATCCTCCCTTTTAGTTTACCTCACAGGATGTTAAGATCTCTTTTTTACTTATTTTCTTCTCTCTTCTATTCATCGAGTAGAAAACTTTGATTACCATTGTTGGTATTGCTTTGCCTCCTCTGTTGCCATCAAGGTATCTTTAATCATTACCATTGCTAGTAATTAAAATCCTTTTCTAATTTTCCATTTTCTCAAAAAAAAATCTTCTCTTTACCATTTGGCTTTCCCTCTCTGTATTCGTTTACCATGTCGGATAAACTTACTGGATTAAAAAAAATGCAGTTCTTGTGGGGATAAAATCCCCAGTTTGGATGCCCACAAGGAGTGAATGTACCGTCTTGGAGCTGGGTACTTAGATACTACTTGTATTATTTATTCCACCTTTAATCCAAGAGGCTTGGCAGACAGATAGACTAAGTTGATTTTTATAGGTCTTCTTCCTGCTTCATCATCTTCTGGGGCTCAACCCCCCCCCCCAAAGTAACAAATCTGCTCCGTTGGAGTCTATTATATGCTCCCCAATGACATCCCCAAGGTCTTCGTCTGAGCCATCATCCAAGACCAGAATAACTTCAGATCCCAAGGCTCTGGCTCCTGTAATGTTTTCAGTAAGCCTTACAGCAACACCTTTGGATCCTAAGTCGTCAGCTCTGAAGCCTGGTACTTACAGGAGTCTAACTCCGGATTATGTCATGAAGCCTTTATCACCCACCCTGGGTTCTCCATTGCTTTAGCCACCAAAGAAACATTTCATACTACCATCTACTACTTCCTCCAGAAGTTTATCTGAAGCATATATAGACAGGATGATGCGAAAATTCCTCAGAACTCAGATTCAGATGGCGATCTTGCCAAATTCAGCCTGTATTGGATCTGTGAATCTTCCCACAACGTCTAAGACTCCAATTTTACCAGCAGTTTCAGAGTCCCAGGATCCGAAATCTTCAAGAGGTTTGGAGTTGGATCCAAATAAAATATGTTGTTCAACTCTGATTGTATCCCTGACTAGTTTTGCTCTGATACCCTCAGAATGGAATGGGTTCCCGAACCGAAGTGTTTGGCATATTTGGGAAGGCATGGATCCAATAACATTTAAGTCGCTCCCAGTCCCTCAGAACCTCGGCCCTGGATAGTTTGTGTCCAGGTCCCTCCTCGAGGCACAGATCTGAGAGTGGTTGAGACCTACCTTTGTTGGGAGATTCTAGTCCGAGGAGGCTGTTTGAAACCTCTCTGGGTCCATCTCCTTTGAGGTTGTGGAAAGAGCTTTTTCTCCCTGTAGATGACTGCCTTCTCATTTTTCAGATCCAACACCCTTCCCTTTGTTGGCTCCAAGCTCTGAGTTGGTCAGACCTACTCCACAGTGACAGCCAGTTCCAGTAAGTGCCCAATCAGTGCCAGTAGAGGAAATTCCCCTCTCTTTTGATGCCTCACGTGAACATCCCACAGAGGAGGTACATCAGAAGAGAATGTGCAAAAGGAGACACATTGACTCCCCAGTAGTGTCACTCCCAGAGGATACCAATTTTGATAAAGGAGAGGGGTCCCCCAGATCACCACTAGATGACATCTCCTTCAGAGACATTTTAGAGATCCTAAAGCAAAAAGATGACTGGTCTTCCCAAAACCCCTATCTGGAAGAATCAGTATTTTTGGAAACTTTTGGTTCTGGCCCATCTGCGTCTTGGGTAATCCCCCCCCCCCAGGTCTAATATGTCCCACCAGACTAGATAGGGTTTGGAGCTTATTCACACTTCTTTTTAGTGCCCAAGAAAACAGGGGACCTCAGACCAGTGTTGGATCTAAACAGTTTGAACCAGTATGTGAAGATGTTAAAGTTCTGAATGGTCACAGTACAGTCCATTTTACCTTTTCTTCACAAGAATGATTGGATGTGGTCGACAGATCTTCAAGATGCATAATATCACATCAAAATAGACAGGCACTCCAGAAGATATTTATACATTTGTCTGGGAGCTGGTCACTACCAATTTTCCCATAGTCGAGGGAAAAGTTGTTCACACAGCCTACCTTGACCTCGCAAAGGCTTTTGATGCCATTCCCCATTCAGGTATTACAGAAAAACTCACCAGCCTGAACATAAACCCGTATGTCATGAGATGGGTTGCCAACTGGCTTACAGACAGAACTCGCACAGTAAAAATAGCGGGCTCCAGGTCCGACTCTAAACTAGTCGCACATGGTGTCCCGTAAGGCTCTGTCCTGGGACCCCTACTGTTCGGCATATACTTCTCAGAAGTACAGGCAAACACATGAGGACTATGGTTAACCAAGTTTGCCGACGACTGCAAACTGGGAGCTATAATTGACTCTCCGGCTGACACTGACATCCTCCAAAAGGGCCTTACTGAGACAGACACCTGGTGTCAAAGTCATGGCCTCAAGCTAAATGCCAAAAAATGCATGGTCATCCCATTTGGGTAAAACAAAACACCCACGAATTACCACAAAGGTGGTAGCCCCCTTAATACAGAAGATGTAATAAGAGATCTGGAGACCCAGGTAGATTAGTAATCTCTCCTTTGACAATCATATTGCCAAAGTAGTTAGGAAATCCTTCTGTGTGGCCCATCCTAATGTACTAAAGCATTCGCATCTAGAAATAGAGGTTATAGTGCCCCTCTACTCGTCACTCATCAGACCCATCATAGAGTACAAAGCCCCGTTTGGGATGTACCTCACAAGACACTTCCAACAGCTGGAAAGACCACAAAAGTACCTCACCAAGAGGATTACTGGCCTCAAACATATATTCTATGTAGCCCGACTGAAAAAACTCCGGCTGTACTCAGTGGCATATCGCTTACTCACAGGTAGTCTCTGCCTGACTTACAAAGCCATGTCTAACTCAGAATTGATGGACATGCTCCACCTAATGAAATCCAAGTCCCTGCGAGCCACGTGCTCTAGTGAGCTAAACCTCACCACAACAATAAATAGAACATGCTGGAAGGATAGATTCCTGTCACAGACTCCCCATGCTTTGGAACAAAATTCCAAACTACATTAGGCAGAGCCCCTCACTAACACTCTTCAAGAGAAACCTTGACGAGTGTATGGGTAACAGAAAATACACCCCAGGGATCACTTCATTGGCTCTGCTTGACAGAGGATCAATTAATTAATCAATGGGGCGGCGAAAGCCGACACTCTGGCTAGGCTTATAAATGCCCTCGGGCAGATAGCCTAGTACCTACCTATGAACCTATAAGAGACCTGCCCTTCGACTCACCACAGCCCCCTGGGTGTTTACTAAATGTGTGGAAGTGGTGGCTGCTCACCTGAGACGCAAAGGATTCTGAGTGTTTCCATATCTGGATGACTGGCTTCTCACTGCCCCCTCCAAGCATCTTCTCCTACATGCCAGGGACTATTTGCTCTAGACTTGACAGTCTCTATGAATAACAATAAATTATGCCAAGTCAAACATGACACTGGTCCAGAGCCTGGAATTCATTGGTACACTTCTGAATACAAACACTCAAATAGCTTTGCTACCACTTCATCGCATATCCACCATCACATTACTCTCTCATCCATTTCCTCCTGCAAGATCAGTGTTTCAAGCATTAGACTCTATGGCAGCAGCCATTGTACTAGTTCCCCTGGCATGTTTCTTTGTGCATGTCCTTCAATGGAGTCTAACTGTTCAATGGTCCATTCTATGTCAACCCTATCTTTTCCAGCGAAACTAACTTCAATTTTCAAACAACACATCTATTGGTAGAGTCAGGTGGACGGCATTCATCTAGGCAGCCCTTTGTTTTGTTGACCCCCTTGGCCACAGTTGCTTCCCAACTGTGGTGGAGGGGGCATTCCTGGGAAGAATAGTCCAAGGCATGTGCCCCCCCCCCTCACAAGAGACCAATCTGTATTTCAGTGTACTAGAGATCAGAGCAGTCCTGTTTGTGTTGCAGGTTTTTCAAGATGCTCTCCCACTGGGGACAGTTGCAATTCAGGCCGACATGTCTATATTCTGGTACATCAACAGATAGGGAGGAACCCGATCTTATCACCTCTGCAGAGATCGCTTTCTAGTTGCAATGCGCATTCTAGCGAAAGCCAACTTGTTAGCAGACAAACTAAGCAGATTCATCTTGATGCCTCACGAGTGGTCTCTCAACCATTCTGTGGCAGAAAGAATCTTCAGTAGTTGGGGCCAATCTTGCCTCAATCTTTTTGCATCTCCTGACAACAGCAAGTTCAGGGGGTACTTCATACTTATAAGCAAACAGGCTGAAGAGCTCAGTCATCCACATTGCCCCATTCTGGCCTCGACAGGTATGGTTCCCCTTCCTTTGGTCTCACCTTCATTATCCTCCATGGATGCAGGAGCCATCTCTGTATTTCCTTTCTCACCCGTCAGGAATGCAACACCCCAGTATCCAGGCCCTCAGACTAACCACATGGTTTCTTCACTTCTGCAATGGTTAGATAGCCCAGGCTCTCTTCCGCTGTGCATACCATTATTTTGGCTTCTCAGAAAGAATGTACTAAAAAAGTGTACAAGAGCAAATGGAAAGGATTCTCCCTTTGGGCTTTGAATAATTACCTTGATCCTTTCTCTGCACCAGTTTCTGCAGTACTTCTGTTTTTAGCAGTACTTTTTAATGAAGGAGCTAGTTTCTCTATGCTCAAACTTTAGTTGGCAACAATTTCTAATTTCCACAGATAATCCCATACACTGGTAAAACAAACGTAAATCCAAAAGACAAGATCCAATAAAATGTTTTAATAAGAAATAGGTAAGCGTTTCATAAATAAAATATTTGCTTCATCAGACCTTCACATAACTAAAAGAACACTCCCATTAAATACACAGTCAATTTCAGACTAACCAATCCTGTGTTGAAACCTCATTACAGATAAAATTCTGCAGGTTAGCCATTTAGTTACCAGATGAGTTGATGTTCCAAAAACAGCATATAGTTATAAATAGATGTTTAAAATGCTGTTTAAAAATAATAATAATAATGAATCCACAATCATACGTCTATCAGAATGCATAACCATGTCACTAAAATAAACATAACAAAATTATTCAAATATGACATATATATACATAATACAAATCACTTCGTAACCTTCCTATTCTTAATTTTAGATGTGATGGTAATATGGTCATTAAGACCCTTTCCTAAGTGCGCTCTAAACTTAATAATCCATTTGAGCTCTTTCTCCTCAGTGACATTAGAAATATTCCCAAGTCTGACATTATCTCTGACTATCTCTAACGCATTAAATCTAAACTGATGGTTCCAAACCCATCTCTAGCATATGTTTTGGTACAGCACTATAAGTATGTCCCTTTCTCATACAGTATATGGTGTCCCTTATGCACTCCCTCAGACGTCTGTTTGTCTTTCCTATATAAAAGGAATGGCATACCACACACCGAGCAAGGTATACCAAATTTTTAGTGTTACAGTCAGCATTTATTCTTCTATCATATCTAACTCCTGTGTCTGGATGCTCAAAGGTAGTTCCTTCATGCACATACAAAAATTAGAGTGACCACATCTTACTGTTCCTTCTCCTTGTGGTTGTTCTATCAGTCATTCAGCTGTTCTTGGATAACATAACCTCTGTTTCAGATTTCTGGTGTTCCTATAGACTATAGATGTTTGATCTCCTACTAATCCTGAGATCTGACTATCCAGATGTAAAATGTGCCAGTTCCTTTCTAAAATGTCTCTCAGAGCTTTATTATCACTGGTATATGTAAAGGTACAGGGAATTTTATTCATATGTATTCCTTCTCATATTCAAATTATTGTTATGACTGGAGTAGTAAGGTTTAGCTCTATCATTCCTAAGTTGTTTGGTAACTTGACATGCTTCCCGTATATCATTATTATTATAATACCCCCTATTTACAAAGTCAAGTTCCAGTTGACCCAATCCTTTTTCAAATTCAACATCTCTGTCAGCTATTCTAGAGCATCTCATGGTTTGACCTTTAGTAATATTTTTAAGTATGTGCTGGGAATGCATGCTTGTTCTATGTAGGTAAGCTGCCCTATGACACTCCTTCCTATATTGGTCAGTGTGGAAATACCCATTGCTATCTATACTTATTTTGATACCCAAGACTCTATTGCAGTCTTAGAATGTTTCCCAGTAAATTTCAGGAATCCGTTACTGTTGTTTAGGAATTCAACAAATTCATATAGCTGTTGTATATCACCACTCCATAGGAGGAAAAGATCATCAACAAATCATCGATAAAATTTCAAACTACATAAAGCTAATGGGTATGATAACATAACCTCAGTTTCCCATTCAGACATGACCATAGTGGCGCAGCTATTGTCACATGGTGTGCCTGTAGCTACGCCAGAGGTCTGCATGTACTATTGCCCATCAAATACAAAAATGTTGCTTTCCAAAATCAACTACAGTAAGTAACAAATCAAGTCAACATGTTCAGAATAAAATTGTTGTCGCATCAAAAATTTTTTGACCATTGTAATTCCTTCCAAATTGGGTATCACAGTAAAGAGGGATGTGACATCTAAGGGGCAGCATCCATATGTTCTCTTTCACATTGGTAGGTCTACCACCAGTAAATTCATATAACTCTTGTAAAAATTAAATTGTTTGCTATCACATATGTATTCATAATTCTGTAAAATTGGCTTCAATTGCTTATCAACATATATTGATAGTGGCTCGGTGAGCCAACCACCACCAGCTACAATTGGTCTGAAAGGTGGTGCAGAAGAATTCTTATGAATCTTTGGTAGTCCCTGTAATGTAGGGACTAATGGTTGATCTAACAAAAATACCTAAACAACTCTGATAATAGTGCAGCTATTCACACATTCAATTAAACCATTTAATACTCTTTCTTTAGTAATTTCAGTAGATTTGGTATCTATACATTATAGGTTTATAGGTAGGTACTAGGCTATCTGCCCGAGGGCATTTATAAGCCTAGCCAGAGTGTGTCGGCTTTCACCACCCCATTGATTAATTAACTGATCCTCTGTCAAGCAGAGCCAATGAGGTGATCCCAGGGGTGTATTTTCTGTTACCCATCCACTCGTCAAGGTTTCTCTTAAAGAGTGTTAGTGAGGAGCTCTGCCTGATGTAATTTGGAATTTTGTTACAAAGCATGGGGAATCTCTGTGACAGGAATCTATCCCTCCAGCATGTTCTAGTTATTGTTGTGGCGAGGTTTAGCTCACTAGAGCGCGTGGCTCACAGTGACTTGGATTTCTTTAGGTGGAGCATGTTCATCAATTCTGAGTTGGACATGGCTTTGTAAGTCAGGCAGAGATCACCTCTGAGTAAGCAATATGCCACTGAGTACAGCCAGAGTTTTTTCAGTTGGGCTGCATAGGACATATGTTTGAGGCCAGTAATCCTCTTGGTGAGGTACTTTTGTGGTCTTTCCAGCTGTTGGAAGTGTCTTGTGAGGTACATCCGAAATGGGGCATTGTACTCTATGATGGGTCTGATGAATGACGAGTAGAGGGGCACTATAACCTCTTTATTTTTAGATACGAACCCTTTAGTAATTAGATAGGCCACATAGAAGGATTTCCTAACTACTTTGGCAATATAATTGCCAAAGGAGAGATTACAATCTACCTGGGTCCCCAGATCTCTTATTACCTCTTCTGTATTAAGGGGGCTGCCACCTATGTGGTAATTCATGGGTGTTTTTTTTTTCCCCAAATGGGATGACTATGCATTTTTTGGCATTTAGCTTGAGGCCATGACTTTGACACCAGGTGTCTGTCTCAGTAAGGCCCTTTTGGAGGATGTCCGTGTCAGCCGGAGAGTCAATTATGGCTCCCAGTTTGCAGTCATCAGCGAACTTGGTTAGCCATAGTTCTTCTGCGTTTGCCTGTACTTCTGCAAAGTATATGCTGAACAGTAGGGGTCCCAGGACCGTGGCTTGCAGGACACCACTTGTGACTGGTTTAGAGTCGGACCAGGAGCCCGCTATTCTTACTGTGTGAGTTCTGTCTGTAAGCCAGTTGGCAACCCATCTCGTGACATAGGGGTTTATGTTCAGGCTGGTGAGTTTTTCTGTAATACCCGAGTGGGGAATGGTGTCAAAAGCCTTGGCGAGGTCAAGGTAGGCTGTGTGAACCACCTTTCCCTCTTCTGTGGCCTTGGTGACTGTCTCGAAGAAGTCAACCAGGTTTAGTAGGCATGATCTGCCCTTAACAAAGCTGAACTGGGTCAGGTCAAGTGTTTGCAGGTTCCCAATGTCTTTATTAATGAGTTCCATGATGATGCACTCCATAGCCTTGCAGACCAGGCTAGTCAGGCTTATGGGACGATAGTTGCCAGGGTCAGTTGTGGCCCCTGCTTTGTGGAGAGGAATAACCATTGCTATATGCCATTCTGCACATAGCCTGTGGAGAGGCTGAGGTTGAACAGTGTGTTTAGGTGGGGGGTTAGTTCGTTCTGTAGTTCGTGCAAGACACAGCCTGCGACACCATCTGGTCCCATTGACGCTGTGTTTTTGGCTTTTGAAAGGGCTGTTTTCACCTGTGCGTCTGTGATTTTTGGGACACTACACTTTTCCGGTATTGTTGTGGGCCCTTTTGGAGGTGAGAGTGGGGTGAAGTTTGCACTGAATCTATCTGCCAGGATGTTGGCAATATCAGTAGGTTCAGTATATTTTGTGCTATTTTGCACTAGTTCAGTGCATATCTGCGAGTTGCCACTTAGATTCTTAACATAGCTAAAGAAGGCTTTGTGGTTATCTTTTGAATCCTTGGCTATTTTTCTTTTGAAGTAAGCCTTGGATAATTTCATGAGGGACCTTAGTTTCTTACTGATACTGATCAAGGATGTCTTTCCTTCTTGGGATTTACTTTTTTTCTGAACTAGTTTCCTCCTTCTATTGTATAGCCTGTTTATTGCAGGGGTCCACGAAACTGGTTTCCTTCTCTTAGAGGAGTGAGTCTTGGTTTTGCTAGGGTTGGCATGATCCATGCATCCTTGTAGGTGCTCATAGAGTGCATTTGTAAAGGTTTCTGCATCTTGGGCAGTGTTATCCTTTAGCGTGGGGGCTGTGAAACTTACCACCTCTGTCTTTTATATACCAACTCATCTTGTAACATATCATTAATGCTTTCAAAGTAATATTTCCTGTCCATTATTACAATGAGTCTCCCCTTGCCTGCTGGATGTATGACAATCGAGGGATCTGTTTCAAGTTGTCTAAGTGCTTGTTTTTCTGTCACAGTAAGATTTTCAAACCTATTATCATATTTCCTATTATTTGTGCAAAATAATCATAGATCTCCTTTTCACATAATTTATAAAAGGCATCAAGCATTGGATGGCATTGCAGGTTATATACACTTGGTTTCCTAATGATAATGTAATTTTCCTGGGTAGCATTACTGTTAAACATTATTTTTAATTGTACATTTCGCCATCAGCAGAGGAGATGAGCGAGACACATCAATCAACGAGGGAAAGGAGCAAGCTGTCTGATGTGGTGGTGAGACCGAAGGTTCCAACGGTTTTGAAACAGCCGTTTTTTTTTTCGCTTCCCCTGCCCATATGCTCATAAAGGAAGCAGTCGACCATTTCAGTGGAGCAATGAGGAAGGAACAAGAGAAGAACAGAGCCTCGAGATGTCAACACCATCCAGAAGATGTGGAATCCACCAGCAAAGCACTAGTGTGGACCATTTCAAACAGATATTTGACTGATGCAGAGCGTGTTGTGTTAAATAAAGGCCTTCCTTTATTCCAGCCCAACCTGTGGACATAGCAGATACTCTGATTGATTGTAAGTTATTTTTACAAAATGTACAATTAAAAATAATGTTTGACAGAGATACTACCCAGGAAAATGACATTATCTTTAGGAGACCAAGTGTATATAACCTGCAATGCCATCCGATACTTGATGCTTTTTATAAATTATGTGAAAAGGATATCTATGATTATTTTGCACAAAATAATAGGAAATGTGAAATGCAAGGGCCTTAATCCAATCATTCCCCAATGCAATAATAAGAAAAAGGACATAATTTTTTCTTGTGTCATGCTCTTTTGATCAGACTTTTCTAATTTTTTTTTTAAGTTGCAGTGCCTACATTTCTTATAAGTGAACAAGGAGAAAGAGAGAAAAATGAAAAAAAAAATAGGGGCACCTGTTTACTTTAGTATCCCCATTACACTTGAAAATAACTGTGAAATATTTACTTTATAGCATGCAGATTATATCATGTATTATAAAAATACTACTGTTAAGAACATTTTGTTTTACTTACAGTTGACTCTCTCCCTCCTGCTCCTCTCTCCTAAGTGTTCTTCCAAACATTAATGGCAAGTTTAACAAGACCAAAAATGTCCAATATTTCCAGGTTTTCTTGATCTGTCTTGCTTCAGAAATATAACTAATGATTTGTAATCCCACATTTATTTGTCAGTTTCCGAGTTGCTGGATTTATTCATCTTTATCTCTATTTCCCAAATCCATTCTGCTTCATTTCCAATGTGCTCTCAGTTCTTCTAGTCAACTCTTGAGCTTTTTCTGTGTCTCAAGCATTTTCTTTTGAAACTTTGGAAAAGGTTTTACTGGCACAGTCTCTCTGTGGTCTTTATTACCAGAAGAACAAGCTTTCACGGCTCACTTTTGTTGGGCAAACGTATTGTATTTTCCTTCTTATCATATTCTGCATCAAAAAATGATTTTGTCCCGCCAGGAAAAAATATTCTGAAGATAGCTGGGTACAGCAGTTTAATCTCATGCCTGATTTTCAACATTCCCGGATTAGTGCAATAAATTTACTCCTCTTTTGCTGGGTGTACAGTGAGTATTCATTTTCTACAAACACTTTACTCTCTCCCACTTTTAGTACTTTGTTCTTCTACCACAGTTTTATCAGAATCAACTCCTTCTGCTGGTAGAATTGCATCTTTACTATTAAAGGTTTAGTTTTTTTTTCTCATTGGGGCCTGGCATAATGATTAAGGTGTTTGTCTCACAGACTCAAAGAACAGGGTTTGAGTCTCACCGTTGGTTACCGTGTGGTTATTGACTGGCACACATCTCAACTGTCCAGATTTTTCACAGAATGTCTAGATTTTGGGGTGGAGGGAGTTGGCATAATGGTTAAGGTGTTTACCTCACAGAAGAGAGTTACAGAGTTTGATTCTCAGTAAGAGAAATTGGCTAGGCTTAAAGTGGTCGACAGGGGCAGCTTAGGTTTATAGGTTCATATATTAGTACTAAGCTAACTGCCCTTGCGAGCCATTTTAAACCTAGTCATTTATTCCTTGTGAGAGTCAAACCCTGCACCTTGTGTTTGCAAGGCAAACACCTTAACCATTAGGCCACCCTCCCAACCCAGCTAGCCTGGTACTTACCTATGAACCTATGGCTAGGTTTGGAGCATACACACAATGGGCCCATTAATTTAACAACTCCTGCGGAATACCAATCCAGTTGCTTATTTGTGCTTTCATAAATTTGATACAGTCTGTTCCTTCCAGCTTCTCTGGTACAGCAGAAAAATGTCAGGTTTTCTTTACTTGCTCTGTTCTCTAATTCTATTTTTTTTAAACATCTTTAATTGAGCAGTTTCTTATTCAGCCATCCTTTTCTTTATTTCAGCCTCTGATTTTTGCAGTTTTATCACCTCATCTGAATATCTGTTTAAAGATTCTTCCATTTTTCCAGCCTTTTTTTATTTGAGTTAATGTACTCTATCAGTGTTTCATTTATTTTAATCTGCTTTGAGTACATTTGACTTATTTTGTTCCTCTAGATTACTGGAAGTTATGTCTTGCACCAAAGCTGGAGCTTGCACTGCTTTTTGCTGAACAGCTGCAGAATTATTCCCAGTCAGTGTTTTTCCTCACCTTTTGTGATTGATTTTCTTTTGGTTTCTTCGTATTTTTTTTGTTGTTGTTGGCATCTAGGCAGTGCAGTTACTAGCCAGTTACTGAAATTTTACTCAGAATACAAGTTTACTGGCTCTCTCTTCTGAGTTTCTGTTTTCTGAGCTGAAATTAAGCTGTTTCTCAATGTGCAGCCATCTTGGAAGTCCACAGTTTACCATTTTCTAGCAAAATTCTCAGGAACTGCGTCATGGCATTCTTCTAGAGACTGTACTTACTTTGAGATTTTAAGTGTACTTCATGCTACATATGTCATTTCATGTATGGTTACATTTGGAGGCTAGATCATGCTGGCATATTTACAGTGACAGGAAAATTACACTTTTATGAAGAAGTACATGCAGTTTATTCTGGTGTATTGCAAGGTTGCTATGGTTATGTCTGAGGCTTGTACTGGGTAGTAGTCCATGTTTGCAGAGACTACATTTTAAATGTTGTTGTTGTTGTGTCTTTCGGCTTTTCCTGGTTAGGGGTCGCCACAGCGGAACTTCGGTCCGCTAATGATTGGCAGTAGATTTTTATGTGCCGAGTTGCGTACGCCCATTCACTCATGTCTCCAGACAGAAGATGCTCTAGCTGAGAATCGAACGGGACAACGTCTTACTGTCAGGCGACAGCGCTACCGCAGCACCACCACCGCAGTTATAGAGAGTACATTTTGAATAAGAATACAAAAATGAATATAGTTCAACAGGGAACACAACAGGGAAGGTTCATATTTTTCCCAAAGTGCAGCAACTCTGAAATTTATTGATTCCTTTTTTCTTTGATTTATATTTTATTTTATTCAGATTTTAAAGACAAAACTGATTAACATAAAGGGAATAAGACAGAGAACCAGTTCTGGGTAATATGCCAGATCATCACAGGACATACTCACAACACAACACTCACGCATACATAAACACAAGCATGCAGCACTCTTTCTTATACAATGCACACACGCCTATAGGCGGTATACACGATTGCTGATTCACCTGTCAGTATAGCTTTGAAATGTGGGAAGAAACTGGAAACCCAAGCAAAAATCCATGGGGACATGTGTACTCTACATCCTGAAGAACCAAATGCTATGAGGTAACAGTGCAAACTACTGCACAACTGCGCACCTGTCAAGTTGATTGTATTAATACATAGAGCTTTGTCCACACAGAAGAAGCTTCTGAATGCTGCCACAGACCTTTTGTGTTCACACCTATGTGGAATTTGAAAATAAAACACCCTTTTGGCTTTGTATCAGGAAACCTCTGCATTGCTTTTCCCATCCTGAATATAAGATACCTTTCTGTTTTTCATGGAGCTTTACAGGTTGTCAAACTTATGAGTCAGCGTGTGATCCCTCAGTTGCTGCCTACTTACTGAGTAGCATCTCAAGTATTTCTTGTCATGTGTCCATCATTCATGTAAACCCTATATGATGGAATTTTACAAGTTGTCACATTGTAAGAAAAATGCATTGCAGTACCTTGACAATGAAGAAATAAAATAAATATCATGACCTCCTGCAAATATGAAAGAGTTTTGACATGACTGTGTCATACATTATTTTATTTTTGGAGGATTATTCTATATTTAGTGAAAGAGTCTTTGATTTAATGTGTAAGACACTAAAATCAGTTACATTTGTACAGAAGTTTTCAGAAAATAAACAAATTAATAAATGATTAAATAAATAAATGTCCATTAAGTTATTAACAAAAGGAGAAGTACCCAAGAATCTCGGAATTTTATGAAGGAAAAAACATTCCAAAAGATGCAAGTTAGTGTCTGCACTGGATATATAGGAAAACAGGAACAATACTAGGAAAGTGATCATGGAGACAGTAAGATGTCTTAAAATATATGCCTTCAAGTAGAGACACTTACATTTTCCATGTTATGATGTGTGTGTTCAAAGTGATAACTTTCTGCTCTGTTCAACCACCTTTACTATGTACTGGTAGTAGCCCTGTGACCAACCTTTCCTTTTTGTGCATGAGAACTCAAACTAACAAATATCCAGCAGATGCCATTTCTGTAAGCATTCATAGTTTCTTAACATCAAATCACTTCAGTCTGCTCTACCTGTTTTGTTATTACATTGGGTGACGATATTTAGCAAGTTTTTTGCTACAGTTGGGTCTTAGTGCTCTTATTGTTAAGTTTTGTGCTGTTATGCTGGCTAGCATATATATGTTTTCCTTTTTTTTCCATTGGGCCTGACGTACCACATTACAGCTGGCATGTTTTGGCATTCCTTCACAGGTGAGATTCTGTCTCTTCAGCAAGAGTTACCTGTCTGTACTGTGGTGCCAGTACTGACCTTGCCAGTTTTACGGGGACAGAGAACTCTAATTGTTCTTGAAGCTGGAGGGTGAGTAATTTTTGGGTTGGACTACAAGTAGGTTATAGATAACACATTTCCCTTCACTGAATAGTAACCCTGTAAATTAATTTACTTGCCTTTTAATATTAGTGCTGCTCTTGCTATGGTTCATTGCTCATAGTAGTGTTTTCAGGAAAATAAAGTGAGGTATTTTGTGCTGTTATGTCTTACTGAAGCTGATTTTTCAGCACTGACAATACAGTTCCAAATATGTTCTCTACTGTCTTTATTCCCTGAACTTCCATGTAGGTCAAAAGTCTTTATTCCAAGTGAATATAATTGTGGTGGCTTGCAGTATTAGAAGCTGAGGCTGCCATCCTGGCATAGAGGAGTAAAGCCCTCAATGTGAGCCAGGTTATCAAGGATTGATGAGTGACCTGAGCACTGGAGGATCTATCAGTCATCACTGCCTTACTGATCAGTGTGAAGGGCAGTCCAGTCTACTGCATTACTGACACCTGCTGAAGGGTTGTTTTAGTAGTGCAGCATAAGGACCGGGAGGTGTGTGCCCACCATGCAACATACCTGATGTTGTCCTCTTCATTCTTCCAACTTGGACGTATTCTACAGACTTCGGATCCAACTCTCGAGCTCTCTCTCTCTACCCATAATGCCCTAGTACATCCCTAATACCTCAGATCTCATTTGCTGCCATTTTGTATGGATGTGGATCCTCTCTTGCAGCATTTTGTCAAACATTTAGGTATCGTTAAGTATACTGGTTTATCTATATCCTCTATTATATTTTCTAATATATTTCTTATATATTTAAACTTCCTTCTAGTTTTCAGTTTTTTTTCTTCAGCAGGTTTTTTACTTCAACAAAGTAAATGTTGTAAGTACCGTTTTGGTACACCTCCTGTCCTAGCCCATTATTTCCTACCCTTTTTAATGGGTATTCCTTATTACCTTTCTTGGTAATTTCTTTCTATCCTTTCTGTAGTTTAAAAAAATCCTTTTTTTATCATGCAATTGTAGTATCACGGCTGAAAAGTCTACAGGTTTCAAAAAATACACTTCTTATGGGCACAAGATCCCAACCTCGGATGTCCGCAGGGAGTACATTTATTATTTAGGAGCAGCCCCCTTGGCTACGAACCGTACAGTTTGCACAGGATTTAACTTCAAGGCTATAGCTGGCAGACATAACAAGCTAATCCTTAAAGGGTTGTTACCCCTGTTCATTTTCTTCTTCCTCAGTGGCTGAAACCCCCAGTAAATTTTCAAAGGCTCCTTCAGAGCACAGGAAAAGATCTCCGTCAAAGTCTCTGAAAACTTTTTCATCCTTAGAGCCAACACAAAAGATACAAAGGGTTTCGGGTCTGACTTTGTTGGAGCCACAGAATAAATCTATGGATCCTAAGGCTTCAGATCCAATAGTAATATCTAGTACTCCTCCTGTCCATAACAAAAAAAAAATACTGTCTACAAAGCACTTAAAGTATGCTATATAAGTGAAGTAGTCTTCATTGTTCAAAACATATGTAGTCTCCCAGTGTGCCATCACCATATTAGCATATGAGTTAGTGCATGAAGTACCTATTACTACCCCTGACTTCTGGATATGATATTTGTCATCAAACCAAAAGAAGTTATTATCCAGAATTAATTCAGTGATCATACAGAGCACTGAGATCTGAGCTTGTGTGTACCCACTTTCTTTAGTTAGGTACATTCTGTTGGAATCCAAACCTAATATCATTCAGAATTACGGTAAAGAGTGAGCAAACATGTAGGGTAACAAAAACTGAATCTGTAATAGTTCTGTCATCATTAATGTACTCATAAAGGGGTACTAAACATCTGTAATATCACTAAGGACTGTAGGGGCTATTCTATAACAAGTCTTAACATATTCTCTTTGTAAATGTACATAGGCTTGGTCAACCATCCCCTCCCAGAGACTATAGCTCTCAACGGGGGGTTCTCAGGGTCTTTATGTATCTTTGGTAAGTCTTGTGTTATGGGTATTAAAGGAGACTGTATTGTCAAGTAATTATATCACAGCAGCATCTTAGCAAGTTACTATATGCGTGTTCTGCAGTGGACTCTAGTTGTTCAGTGTTCTATTCTTTGACAGCCTCTTTCTTATCCAATCAGACTCATTCAGGTGTGCAAAGACCATCTTCAACAGTGGATCCATTTGAATGAGACTAATTTTTCCCTTTGTTCTGTCTACCCCTGTAACCACGGATGCCTCTCAACTGGGTTGGGGGGGGGGCATTTTTTTGGGAAGGATGGTCCAAGGCATGTGGTCCCCTCAAGAGACCAGTTCACACATTCCACAGATGAGAGCAGTCCTTCTGGTGTTGCAGGCTTTTCAAGATGTTCTCCATCTTGGGACCATTGCTATTCAGTCTAACAACATGTATGTGATCTGGTATATCAACAATCAAGGCAAATCTCGATCTTATCCCTGCTATGAGAGTGGGGCAAAGGGCGATTTATTCCAACCTCTTTCTAGTGGCAATGCACATCCTGAGGAAATCCAACATACTAGCAGACAATCTCAGCAGGTCCATTCTCATACCTCATGAGTGGTCTCTCAATCAGTTTTCCATCATTGGGGCCAACCTTAGCTGTGACCTCTTTGTCTGTCCTCACAACAACAAATGCTGCAAGTACTTTACCCTGATCCTCCTCAGGGGGAGTCACTGAGAGATGCTGTAGTCCATGTTTGGCCTTCAGGTCTCCTTTACACTTATCCCCCCAGTACCCATAATATCAAAATTCTTACAAAAGTCCAACTAGTTGAAGAGCTCGGCTGTCCTCATTGCCCCCTTGCGGCCTCACCAAGTCTGGTTCCCCTTCTTTTGGTCTCATCTTCTTTATCTTCCTTGCATACTGGACCCCAGTCCAGACCTCCTGTGACACCCCTCTGGGATAGAACATCCCAATATTCCATCTCTCCAATTAACTACATGGTTTCTCCAATTCTACTGATATCTAGACAGCCCAGGTTCTCTTTCCCAGTTCGTAATATTCTTTTTTATTTATTGCAGAAAGATTCCACTAAGAGGATTTACAAAAGCAAATGGAACAGATTTTCAATTTGGGCCTTGAAGAATGATAATGATCCTTTTACTGCCCCTATTTCTTCTGCATTGGAGTTTTTGACTTCTCTTTTTTTAAAGAAGATGCTAGTTTTTTCACATTCAAAGTACAGTTGGGAGCCATATCAAACTTTCACTCGGGAGATAATGCTTCTTGCCTGGCTGCTTCTGAATTATGTAAGGCCTTTCTGAATGGTACATTTCTGCTCAGACCTCCAGTGAAAGGTGTGTCACCTCCATGGGACTTGACAGTAGTACTGCAAAGCTTAACTCAACTCCCCTTTGAACCTTCAGCAAAAACAGACTTAAAATTCCTGTCTTGGAAAACAGCCATTTTAATTGCTATTACTTTTGCTAAAATGATTTCCTAAGCTCTTTCATCAACCCCCCACCCCATACATTGCTTCTCATAAAGACAGGGTTACCTTATGAACCAATTCTTCTTTCCTATCAAAAGTGACTTCTGAGTCAAATATATTTCAAACCATTCACTTAACCAGTCTTCTTTCCAAAATTTTCAAACAAAGGAGAATACATGCTACATCTTTTGGATGTGCATAGACAGGTTTCTACTTACAGCGAACAAAAGAATTCAGAAAGACAAGCTGTTTGTCCCCTTTTAATCTACTCGGCTAGGTTCTTGAAGTTCTAAAGTTGCATTAGCCAAATGGATAACTAATTGCATTTCCTGGATTTATTCCCAGTAAGGCCTCTCCCTATCAATACCATCCAAAGGCCATTCGACTAGATCGATGGCCACCTCATCAGCCTAATGGTCTAGAACTATAATTGATGACATTTGTGCATCAGCCGCTTGGTCTAATGTGCATACCTTTATTGTTGTATCTTTCGGCTTTTCCCGGTTAGGGGTCGCCACAGCAGAACTCCGGTCCGCTAATGATTGGCAGTAGATTTTTACGTACCGAGTTGCCAGCCCTGACGCACAACCTTCAACGAAGGTACACCCATTCATGCATGTCTCCACACAGAAGACTCTTTAGCTGAGAATCGAACAGGACAACATCTTACTGTGAGGCGACAACGCTACCGCAGCACCACCACCGCAGTAATGCACATACCTTTATTACTTGTTACAAATTGGACTTAATTTCTAGAAGCAGAGCTGCCCGTGGTTCAGCATTTCCCTGGAATATCCTTCCATGACGGCCACCCAAGATTTACATAGTTGGGTACTCTGTTCCCTTATGTTGAGGAAGAATGAAAAAAAACAATATCAGATACTAAAGTTGTGTACTCACCATAACTAGGCATCTGTGTTGTCCATTTTCATTCTTCCTCAGCTCCCCTCCCTCCTTCTTGTCATCTTCTGGAGTGACCTGATGGATTTTTTGGAACTAGTAGTTTCGTGTTTGAGCCCTGCTCTACTTTTCTATTCTCCCCTTCTCTTGTACACTGAAATCTTTATGGCAGTAAACTCAGTCTGAGGGATTGGGGATAGACTAGGGCATTACGGGTAGGGGGAGGAACTCAGCTCAAGAGTTGGATCCAAAGTCCATAGAATGCGGCCGAAGTCAGATGTAAGGATCAGTTCCATAATCCATATGTTGAGGAAAAATGAAAATGGACAGGGCAAATGAGTTATGGCAAGTACATAACTTTAATATTTTGGCAATAAATTGTGCTGTTTGATTTTTCCTCCTCGCACAGTTCGTCATCACTGCAGTGCATTTTTGGTTTTTGTTCGTAGTTATTCTTGAGGTGCTTGAATGCCTTTTTCTTGGTTTGACACTAAACCAGACAGACAGTGGTGAAGAGTCTAACATTTTTTTCAGAAACTACTTTTAAAATATTGGGAATTAAAGGTTCTGAAAGTAAAGCGGTGAGCAGTGTACTGATTTAGTTAACACAGCAAGTAAAGTCATTGGGTTAGAATGTTAATCTGCAGCACATGCTAACATGTGAATACAAAAATAGAAAGCAAAGCAATTCTAGTGTTTTGTGTTGTTTGGCATGATAAAACATATTTACACTGTGCAAAAACAGAGTAGGTATACATAGGAACAGTCATAAAGTTGCTGAGATGTTTCAAATACTGCACAGAACCATACCAATGATATCTTACATGACCATGCTAAATTATTTACAGACTTAGCTTGTCAGGAGAACTTCATATTCAGATATTCCAGAAGCTATGGTAATAATATGTGCTCCATGGAAATTACCTTCAGCTATCAGAAGTAGAACTGTTAGGAATTGAAACTAATGCAAATTTTAGGTTCTATTAAGAAACAGATACAACAGAAGTAGTATGGTCACAGTTAATGAGTAAAAGATAACATTACCCACCGCTTACAGGTGAAAAGTGGGCTTGACTGGGACAGTTTGTTTTGATATCTGATGCAAATGAGGAGTTCTGGTAGATGAAGTTAATGCAGAAAGCTTCACATTATATATGCTTTGTTTTCCTTTAGGATAATACAGATTATCGAAACTTCCATTTAGTACATGTCATCTGCTCCAGAAATATTTCAGTGAGCAGTTGCAGACGTAACTGAATGCTTAAAAGGTATGGAGAACATAACTAATGATACATTAGTGTCAAAAGACCATGACAGCAGAATGCTAGAGATACTAAACAGTTATAAAACACCATAATTGTAAACTAGGCAAGCCATATCGCATTCCAACATCAGAGGACTAAAGCTAGCCTCAGAAAGTCATGGATACTGAAAATGCAGAAGCCAAAAGACAACTGGACATTCATTTTGTTTGATGGAATGGTGCATTAACTTGAAAAGTTTATAACTATGTTTGAAATAAGTATGGCACTTAGAAGACAGTTGAAATATGACTTAAATTAGAAACAGAGCTATAAATAGAAAATAACTTCACAGATCATCAGGAAATTAGTAAAAAATGCACATATGTTGAAATATTATGATATAAATAATCCAGCTGTATTACAAGTGGATGCCATTCAGAATGGTACAGGAATTGTGATTTCAAGACTACGGACGTACATGAGATTTGCTCACAAAGAATTATTGTCAATAACACAGAGATGTGAGAAGTGATATGAATATATTTTATGGATGTGACAAATTTCATGAATATATTTATAGTGCAAGTAGGAGGAAGCCATGAATCCCTGCAAAGCATGTTCAGAAATTCGTGTAAGACACCTCCAGGATGTTGCTTTAACTGTTGTAAGTATGACCTAATAATGAAATATAGTCCAGGCAAGGAAATGCAAGTAGCTTGTTAAGTAGAGCACATTTGATGTCCTTGCATCTTAGCTTTTAAAAGCAAGTAGTCTTTGGTAGACTGACTGGACGTTTGGGCTTCCATGGCAGGGAATCCCTTCTGTTAAGAATACTGAAGCAGCGAAGGCAAGGACATCTACCGTTATGGTAATATTTTACACAACTGTACTGTATATTTGTGTGAGACACCTCCAAGATTACAGAGGATGATACTTAACTTTATAAGTGCGATGTAACAATGAAATGCAGTCTAAGCAAGGAAATACACAGTCAACGTGTTGAGTAGAGCACATTTGACAAAACAGAATGAATAGTTACCAGAAGAGGAAATTGAGATTTGCTGTATAATTCTACAGTTGCCAGTAAACAGAAAAAAAAAAAAGATTAATTTTAAAAATATACTGCCACTACCTTGAAAACACAGGTATTGAAAGAAGTGCTACTGAGAGGATAGCCAGGGTTCATAGGTGTAAACTAAGCTAATGGCCTTGGAGCCTTTACAAGCCTAGCCCATAGAAGTGCCCTGGCATGCTGCCCGACATTAGTTCCCAGTGCCTCTATCAAGTAGAGCCACTGGAGTGATCCCCTGGGTGAACTTTCTCTTGAAGAGGGCCAGTGAGGTGCTGTCTTTGACGTGTATGGGAAGTATGTTCCAGAATATGAGCAGTCTCTGGGTTATGAACCTGTCCCCTCCAGCATGTTCTGTTGATTGTGTTAATGAGGTTGAGGTATCTGGAGCATGTGGTGTGGAGGGATTGGGGTTTCTTTAGATGTAGCATTTCTAACAGAGCTGGGTTAGACATGGCTTTGTAAATCAAGCAGTGATCGCCTCTTAGTAGATGTTATGAGACAGAGAACAGCTGGAGTTATTTGAGTCTGTCCGTGTAGGACATGTGTTTAAGGCCTAGGATCCTCTTTGTGAGGTACTTTTGTGGTCTTTCCAGCTGTTGCATGTGTCTAGTGATGTAAATGCCAAATGGGACATTAAACTCGATGATTGGCCTAATGAGGGAAGAGTAGAGAGAGATGGCCGCTTTCTTCCTGGATGCAAAACCCTTGGTAATGAGATGTGTCACACAGAAGGACTTTCTAACCACAGAGGCAATGTGGTGGTTGAAGGACAGGTTGCTGTCAGCCTGTGTCCCCAGATCTCTTATAATGCCTTCAGTGTTCAGTGGGCTCTCATCAGTGTGGTAATTAGTGGGAACTGAGTTTTTCCCAAAGGGGATGATGACGCATTTTTTTGGCATTAAGCTTAAGGCCATAGTTTCGACACCAGTCATTGGTCTCAGTGAGGCCTTTCTGTAGGATGTCTACATCACTTGGGGAGTTAATAATGGCTCCCAGCTTGCAGTTGTCTGAGAACTTGGTCAGCCAGAGTCCCTCTATGTTGTTCCCCCTTTACGGAGAGGGATGACTATAGCAGTGTGCCATTCGATAGGGACAAAACCTGAGATGAGACTGTGCTTGAACAGGGCACACAGATGTGGTGCCAGTTCACTCTGTAGTTCATGTAGAACACATCCAGGGATATTGTCTGGTCCCATGGAAGCTGTATTCTTGGCCTTGGACAATGCATCTTTAACCTGTGCTGCAGTAATGCTGGGTGCTTGGCATTCCTCCGGTATTGTGATTGGTCCTTTTGGGGGGAGGGGTAAAGTTGGCACTGAATCTGTTGGCCAGTATGTTGGCAATATCTGTTGGCTCAGTATAGGTGGTACCATTGTACAGTAACTCAGAGCAAACCTGGGTATTGCCGTGGAGATTCTTAATATAACTATAGAAGGCTTTGTGGTTGTTTTTAGTGTCTGCCACAATTCTGCCTTCATAGCTGGCTTTAGAGGTTTTGATGAAGGATCTCAAATTTTTGTTGAGGCTAATAAGGGAGTTTTATTTCAGTCGTGGGACTTCACCTTTTTCTGCAATAGTTTCTTCCTTCTGTTGTAGACTTTATTAATTGCAGGGGACCACCAGATTAGCTTCCTTTTTTTGGAGGAGAGTGTCTTGATTTTGTTGGGTATGGCTAGTTCCATGCATTTATGTACATGTTCATACAGTGCATTGGTGTATGATTCGGCAGTCATGATCTATTTTCCATTGACATGGGTGCCGTGAAGTTAGCCACCTCTGTTTTTAGGAGCTCAAATGTGGTTGATATGTGGATTTCCATGGTGATTAGTTTGTGGTTGGATCTAACCAGGGAGGAATTTACTATTGGTGTAGAGCAACGGTTGCCCGTGTTAGTAATAACTAGGTCAAGGATGTTGCTTCCTCTAGTGGGGGTAAGAATGAGCTGGTCCAGGGCATTGGAATTGATGAATTCCAGGAAGCGTTGGGTCAGTGTATTGGTGCATGTGTAGTTTTCCCAGTTGATGGAGGGGTAGTTGAAGTCACCTAGTATGAGAGTGTTGGGTTGGACCTTAATAGTTTCCAGGGTACTTAAGAACATGGAGTGAGAGTCTTGGGACATGGTTGGGGACCTATAGCAGGCTATGACCTGAATTGCTGTCCTACCCAATGTTAGTTGTACCTGAAGTATCTCAGATGCATTATGCTGGGCTACTAGTCTGGAAATGTGCATATCCTTTATGAATATGGAGACAGTACCACCTTTGAGGCTTTGGTCCATGTTCTGGGGCTGAAAGGTGTTGAATAAGTTATAGCATGGTCGTGCCGGGGTGCTTTCTGCTGCTTTAAACCAGGTCTCCATTACAGCACAAATGTCGATGTTCTCTATTTTGAGGAGTGCTTCGAACAAGTGCATCTTGAGATTTAGACCTCTAGCGTTGAGCAGCATGACCCTCAGATTGAATTTATTTATATCTGTTATGGTGGTAATTTGGTCTTTGGAACATTACCTAAAGAATGCACTGTAGGGGTGGCAAGAGCCTTAGCCAGTATCTGGAAACCCAGGGGTGACAGATGCAGGCCACCTCTGGCAAATTATCGAGGTCATCAGTCATGTCATCCCAAGCAGACAGATACTGGATCCCCTTAGAATGACATCAGAAGCTTAGGCAATTGTTGTTGAAGTCAATCATTTTCTGCTTGTACTGTGGTACCATTGTGGGAGATTGTAGGATGCTGCTCAGGGCTAGGGTCACACCTGCCTGGGCCACATAGTCCGAGAACTCCTCCATGTCTCTTTTCATGTAGTCCAGGGAGGTGCGTCTCAGTGTAAGAAAGGGCCTATATTCATATTCAGTAGCAAAAAAATGGAACTCCTTATCTCTGACCACCAGAACTATTTCTAATTTACCCACCTTTAAATGCTCCCTAAAAGAATACTTTACAAAATCTTGGTTCTTGCTCCTGTGCCAATTTCAGCTGAACTTACTTACTATACTTCTCTCACCCACATTAGTCTAAATCACACTTTACAGTCCTCTCCAGTTTCCTCCTCCACTGCTTTCTTTTGTTTTTTTTTCCAGTAACTTACCTCATCCACAGACCTTTATTCTACCTCTTTCCATTTTCTCCCTACTCACATAAGCTACACTCTTCGTATAATCTCCTTCACTCCATACGTTTCTTCTATAACCGTAACATGAACACCATCTCGCAATTTCCCCTCACTGTCTCTAATCATATACTCTCTTATTGCTTTAAAATATCCTATTATAATTGTCTCAGGGCTCATTTATCACATACTACTCTATGTAGAAAATAATATGACTATTGAGTGTTTTCCCTCACATATTTTCTCCAACTCGTGTTGTTTTTCATTGCACTTTACTCCATCAATGAATGGGTTCAGATCTGACCCTCAGATCTGACTTGGTGACTTTCTTTAGCTTCTAGGACGAAATTGTCTCAAGCTCGTAGTGAGTTTAGTGAGTGCATAAACCTTTATTTCTTTCCTTAACTTTTATTTCCATATTATAGTTGATAATTTCTCCCTTACCTCTTTTCCAAACTTTTCTCCTACCAAGAATTAAGGTTCTTTGTTTTGGTAATGTTAGCTACCATTGTTGGTAACCTTTCTCCCTCTGTTACCTCGTTGTGAGGTAGTCTTTTTTTCATACCATTGTTGGTATTAAAACTTCCATTTTGTTCCTATTTGTTGTAACTGTTATAACTATATTAAAAAAAAACTTCCCCTTTATTCCTTATTTGTGGGCATTATCATTTGTGACTTTACAGAATGGATAATAAGCCTACTGGGTTCATAAAGTGCACTTCTGTGGGCATAACATCCCCTACTCTGATGCCCAGAGGGAGTATGTTTATTCTCTGGGACCAGCATACTTGGACACCTCCTGCTCTGTTTGTGCAGTGTTTAATGCCAGGGCCATTGATGACAGGAGAAACAAGCTTGTATTAAAAGGTGTCCTTCAAGCTTCTCATCCTCCTGCTCGTGCTTCTTTCTCAAAAAACAAAGGAGCTCAGGGAGCACCCGAAATGCACCCCTGTGCAATCTTCACTCAGCGCCTTCATCTGAGCTTCCTAAGAAGGCTTCAAAGAGTTTGGATCCAAAGTCTTTGGATCAGATATCTACTGTTACCAAGTCTCCTCCACTCCGTTCTCCAAGGTTTTCCCCAGAGCTGGTATCCCAGAGGTTGAGGTCTCCTTTTTTTCAAGAGATGCCTAAAAAGTCTTCCAGGCCACCATCCACTTCTTCCTCTGTTAGGTCCTCTAGAAGTCTTTCCGAGTTGGAGATGGATAGAGTGATGAGAAAATTCCTCAGAACACAGATCCAGATGTGGGTCTTGTCACTCCATCTCCCATTGGATCCTTGAGCCTTAAACCTTCTTTCCAGCCTGTTGTTGCTCCTTCTGCTATCCAACCTGCCATATTGTTGCCGTCAGATCTGAGATTCCCAAGAGTTGAACTGTCAGATCCAAAGAGTCTTCTTTGTTCCACTCAGGCAACTTTCCTGATTTGATCAGCTCCTACCCCTTTGGAGCACAGTGGTTCTCAGAGCTGAAACGTCAGCCTCAGATCTGAGGGACTGACTTTGATTCTGAAGATTTTCAGAACTGTCACTTCCCCTCAGGTCTGTGGCATTGGACAGCTCAGCTCCAACTCTTTCCTCAGACTGGAGAATTGTTGAGGGACTTGTAATGTCATCTCTGATGGCTTTGGCTCTGGTTAGATTGTACTTGCCTTCTCCTGGTCCTTCTGTCTTCAAGGTGGTGGAAAGAGTTTCCTCTTATCCCATAGCAGTTTCAACTATTGAGCTTTTGGATCCGTTCCCTGTTCCCTCTTTGGATCCGGTGTGTGAGTTTACTCATCCTACACCTCAGGGACAGCCAGCCCAGATCAGCTTCCAAGCAGTTCCTGCCAGGGAACCCCCTGCTTCTTCCGACACTTCTCCAGAGCACTCCACTGAAGAGGATCCTTGAAAGAGGTTGTGCAAGAGGAAGTACTTGGATTCCCTGCAGGAATCCCTCATGGAGGACACCGATTTTGAAGAAGGGGAAGGATCCACTAGATCTCCACCTGAGGATATCTCGTTTGGAAACATCTTAGAGGTCCTTCGCCAGAAAGGTTTTTGGCCCTTCCCAGCAGGAATTGGTGTTCTTGGAAGCCTTCGGGTCTGGAACATCAACATCATGGGATACTCCACCTGCAGATGAGCTTATAGACATTGTCTTCCTCAGTGCTTGGAAGGAACCAGACTCCATGGAACTGATCCCCAAACGCCTAGTCAAGATTTTGAGTTCCCTGTCCGACAGACAACACTAGGCCAAGGGAATCCCTGTAGATGCCATGGTTGTTGCGGCAGCCACTAAAAAGGAGCTGGCTGAACCGAGCTCCACTGTACATCCCCGTAATAGAAATTCCAGGGCATTGGACAATTTTGGGAAATGGGTGTATGCATCAGCGAACTTTGCCTTATGGTTGCTGAATTATGTGGCACATTTCACTAAGTTACAAAGGGACTTATTCAAAGAACTCTCTAACTCTACCCCTGGGTCCATGTCCACAGAGGAAGAGAAGTCCTTTTCCTCATGGCTGGCTACCTTGCAATCCATTACTAACAGATCTACGAAGTTAATTTTGCACGCAGCTGAAGGTCCCTCACTGGTGGCCAGTTCAGACATAGCCATTAGGAGACATACCTGAATGCAATTGTATGATTTTGTAAAGCCCTTCAAAGCATCATTCATCAGTGCTCCTTTTGATGGATTTACACTCTCCTGCAGTGAAAAGAATGGAAAAACTGCCGTGGAAATCCACTTTTCTACCACGCAGAGACCCTTTTCTAGGAATCAATGCAGTGGTAAAAAATTGTGGTTCCAGAAATCTCAAGGACCTTTCCAAGAGTCACAGGGAGACTTTTCCCCCAGAGGTAGAAGGGGGAATAGCTACAATGGATAATGACGCCCACATGGCAAAGGGGGTCCACAGAATCAAGAGTCTTGAGATTCTTTCTCAGATAGAGCCTTTCAGCACTCCTGAAAGGTTACCTGACTGTCCCTGTCTGGAGGCAGTCAGGAAGTGCTTGTCCTTGCACCTAAAAGCCTGGATAGCCATCACAAAGGATGCTAAAATGCAAAGGATCATACCCGGAGGATATTTCATTCACTTTTTCCAAATTCCCAAAGAGAAAAGAAAATGTCTCCCTGATGTTCCACCCAGTCAGAAGGAGTTAGCAGCTCTAGAGATTCAAAAGCTGCTGGACAAAAGAGTCATCCAAGAAGTCCCCAGACCAGAACTAATACACTTTTAGAATAACATACACTAAGCCTTCAACCAGCAACTCCCAACTTAGAAGGATGTAAGCTACCTGTCCTGCCACAACAGTGCAGACCACAAACCTTCTTAATGTAAAACAACTGGTCTGAAGCCCAAGTGCTTCAACCAAAGGCTTAGAATAACAGTTACAATTTAATCAGGCTACTAACAAGCAGTAATAAATGCAGCAGAATAAATGCAATTAAGTACTTTTAAGAACAAACAGCAAAAGCAACATAAATTAATAAAGTAGGAAGAAACACAAATACAGTAAAAGCAGATGAATAAAGTGCAATTTTTTTATATAAAAATAGAAAACGAAACTGTTCCAGCAGTCTTCACTCAAACAAGTTCTAACTGCACACTCCTGCCACTAGGGTGCAGGGGAACCTTCTCCAAAAGAGATGGCCTGGATCAGTGCTCAAGTTATACAAACAAAACTAGATTCAGGATGCCTGAATCTAGTCTATGCTACAGCAACCAGGGCGCACCAATTTCAGAAAGAAACAGTTCAAATAAGCAGGCACAATAAGCCTTTAACCAGAAATTCCCAGCTCAGAAGGGCAGAATCTAGCCTCTCCACCTACAAAAATGCAGACCACAAACCTTCTTAATGAAAAATAACTGGCCTGAAGCCCAAGTGCTTTAACCAGAACTAATACACTTTTAGAATAGCAGACACTGAGCCTTCAATCAGCGTTTCCCAACTTAGAAGGATGTAAGCTACCTGTCCTGCCACAACAGTGCAGACCACAAATCTTAATGTAAAACAACTGGTCTGTTGCCCAAGTGCTTAAACCAAAAGGCTTAGAGTAACAGTTACAATTTAATCAGGCTACTACCAAGAAGTAATAAATGGAGCAGAATAAATACAACTGAGTACTTTTAAGAAGAGACAAAAGCAAAATAAAGTGCATTTTTCATGTTTTAGTAAAGTGCAAGGAGAGAGGAAGAAGGAGCAGAAGAAAAAATCAAGGTTAAGAACCTAAGTGGGTTGTCCTTCTCAAATGTTCTCCCTGTATTAAGTAGAGTGAACACCAGACTGGGAAGGGTGTCCCAGATCAAGTTTACAGTAGAGGCGGGCAACTGCAAAGCCACCAACTATAATACCACCACAAGAATAGGGTGGGGGGAACAGTTTCAGGACAGATGAGAAACAGAAAACAATGCCAGAAAATATATAAAATAATTCAGTCAGGCAAAATTAAGACATTGCAGAAGTCTGAAAGGTTAAAATGCCAGGAAATATACTTATCAATCAGTGATATATTTACAGATTGTTTGAGGCTCACACTGCAGCCAGAACACCAGGAGTTTCCAACAGTGTATGCAGTGTATGCAGGAATTTACAAACAGAAACTACTTTTAAATCAGCAAGCCTTGAAGCAATCAGATAACACAAAAGCTGTTAGACCAGTTTTATAAACTTCACCACAGGAATAGGGGGGAAGCAGTTTCATGACAGATGAGAAACAGAAAACAATGCAGTTTCAGGACAGATGAGAAACAGAAAACAATGCCAGAAAATATATAAAATAATTCAGTCAGGCAAAATTAAGACAATGCAGAACTCTGAAAGGTTAAAATGCCAGGAAATGAACTTATCAGTCAGCGATATATTTCCAGATTGTTTGAGAATCACACTGCAGCCAGAACACCAGGAGTTTCCAACAGCTCCTCCATGTCTCTTTTCATGTAGTCCAGGGAGGTACGTGTCAGGTCATTCACACCATCATGGACAATGACAGAGCCATATTTGTAGTTTTTTATAGTTTAATATGGGTAAGGGAGTGGAGAGTAAGAAATCTTAGTTTGGAAAACAGCCTGAAATGTATGTATAGGTTATTTGCAAAGCTATGGGTATGAAAATATCTAAGAGAGAAATGTAGATTAGGGGATGTGTCAAAAAGGAATGGGAGATGTGAACAGTGGGTTTATTGTGATGGAATTTCTGGATGACCGGCAAGGTAGGAGAGGGGTAGAATGTGAAAAGGTAGGTTTGGAAGGAGGTGGTATACAAGGCTAGGAGTAACAGCACTAGCGGCACAGGGAGAGAGATGATAGGATTTATTAGAGGCATAGTAAGGATGTTGCAGACTATAGTTAAAGTCAAGGGTGATGGTCAATTGGAAGCAAATTAATGAATATCTTAGAGGTGTCAGAAAGTAAAAGGAGGGGTAGGTTAATGGAGGAGTGAAAAGGAGAGGAAAAAGAAACACGGTGACGGGGGTGGTGGAGAAAAGTATGATATAGAGTGATAGAAATATAGGAAAATGGTATGTTTAGGTAGGAGGGAAAATGGAGGGGAAAAAGAAGATTAGGAAAGAGTATTGAATGGTAAGAAGGAGAGTTAAGGCTTGTAGTACATGAGAGGCAGGCAATACACAATGTGCATTGAGAATAATGAAGGGGAGGAAGAATGGTGACTAATTGGACAGCTAGACAAGATAAATGGTTTTGACTGGAATTTTTTAAGGTCTGATTCTTTTATGATATTTTTTGGGTTCTGACGTCCATAGTTTTGATATATGGATGGCATATAAGGGTCTACATAAAAATGACTTAAGTATTTGTAGGAGGTTTTAATTTTTGGGATCTGATTTGTCTAGGTGGAATGTATGTTTGAATTAGGTGTTTTAAGGCAAGGCATTTGTTGTGTGTGTAGAGGATGTTATGATCACTTTTAAGTTCAGAGAGAGGACATTTTGTAGTTTGAGATGATTTAGTTATTGTAGTGCAGTGCACTGGTGAGTCCTGTTTTTAAGGTTTGCTGCAAATTATTTTTTATAAGTTTGTTTTATTTTTTTAAGGTGGTTTGGGTGAATATTGTTACAGAGGAAGCATAGAGGAGACTCGGTAGAAGAATGGCTTGAGGTGTAGTTAGCTTACTTGAAATTTGTAAGACACAATTTAGCTTTATGTAATAGTCCAAGCTTTTTTAACAGTATAATTGATATTTTGGCTACATTTTAAATGATGGTCAGTTGTAATTCTTCTTAATTTGGCCTGAATTACTTGTTCTATGAATGTTTTTATACATCTCAGAGTAACCCAGAGTTTATTTGCCATTGTTTCAGAGATGAGAATATATTTTTTAATACTCATTAATCACAAATCACTTCTCCTTCCCATTTCTATGTTTTATAGTAATTACCTTTCTTCTTGACATGCACTGTCCTTTAATATCATTCCTTACCATGATAAATTGGTATTACATGCCTATTAGTTTCAGTACTCTGTTAATATCTGCTGTCACCAAAACATGTATGCTAATCCACTTATTTATTGCTGCTTTTACTTCTCCCCACCTCACCCATTTTTCCAGTTTCATAGTTTACATATTGTACATACTGTGAATAGTAGCATAGCTCCATGAGAGTAATGCTTATATGATTAATCATATGTTCACTCAAATTTAATTCTATCTACAAATATTACCTTTTTGTTTGCTTAGGTTTTTGCCTGTATCTAACACTTTTCTCAGTTATACTTTATTACATTAGTTATTTTGTTTATTTTACAGTTCATGGGCAATTTCACCTTGGTGTTCCACTATAAATGGGCTTTTTGCCAAATTGGATTCTGCAAAATGCATGCAAGTGCATGCAACAAACAAGCAACTATATTCATAAATAAATGAAACATCTTTACCTAAAATATTTTCACTGCATCTGGTTACCTGTCTTTATCTCCTGCAGCGTTCGTGAGTTGCACCCTCCAAAAATACATTAGAAATAGTCAAAACGGTTCCAGGTTTTGGACAGTAGTCAGGAATTTAAGTTATTTCTTTGCAATTGTGCATCTCAGCACTTGTTAATTTTCTCCTCCCTTTTACCTTTTATGTCCTGAGATGTTCTCCCTGAATATGCAGAGTACTTTTTGATACATCTTACACTGCACCTCAGTTGAGGTTCTTGCAGGGCTTGATAGAAGATTTATTTTCATATATTTGTTGTGTGGTCTGTCTTGTGCTTTGTGATTCACCGGAGCCTGGGAGCTGTGGTATTGACCAGCTGAGAGACTGAGTTATTGATGGTCCTTCAAATGGATAACTGGACATTTGTTCCCTTCTAGGAATACATTATAAGCATCCTTGACATATATCAATAAAGAAAGATAAATTCAAGATCTTTGGATCAGTTCTGGACTTTCCTGCAGGCAGAGCCGGCAGAACTGTTGAAAAGATTTTAAAACGATCACCAGGGAATAATAAAAGGTTCAATGAAGCAAGGATGATGAGGGCATTTTCATCCATTTCCTTGCCACTACTTCATCTTGCAGGAAGATTTTGCTGTAGTAGACTTTAGTTGAGAACTTGATGGAAGTAGTCCCATTATAGACTTAACTTGAGCAGGTATCCAGTCACAGATGGCTCTTAGCTGGGATGTGATACTGTAGTTGTGTTTTCATAGTGCATGGATTACAAATTCTTGTATAGCAGAAAAGGTGCGTGAGATGAAATTGGTGCTTTCTGCTGAGGTCCTTCCCCCATGTGCCTCCTTATCTTCTTCGTTTGATCTGATCAAATAGGGTGGTGATAACAGAACCAAGCAAATGCTGCACAGACTGTTGAAAGCCCATGGCATTTTCACTTTAATAGAACCTTCTTTCAGGAAGATTGTTTCCATTTACCATGGGTAAGAGTTGCATGAGATGTGACTTGGAATTTTTGCTCCTAAATTATGCTGAGATGGACACTGCCATCTTGGTGAGGCTTAGATGTTTTTCATGTTTTCTTTACTTTGGCTAGGATAACAAGCTTATGCCTTAGAAGATTTGTCCCTTTCCATAAAGTGGTATTTTATGTCTCCCTCCCTTCAATTAGAGGGTTTTAGCAAAGATTTGTAAGGATTACTCATGAGTTGCCCATTATGTGCCTCTGAAACTCAGGGATTATCCTGAAAACAGAGAAAGACAGGAGAAGAAAAGCAAATATGCTGAAAAACATAAGTTCATTCATGCTATGATACGTGTACTTTATACAGTTATGTAAGCAGCTATGCACAATCATGCTACCATATGCAAACTTCATGCAATTTTATTAAGTAGTCACTTTATTTATGTATTTATTAATTAGGGTAGGGCACTGATCTACATGAACATTTTTCAGACTCATCCCAGCATCACTGTCTGGTTAAGTCGCTTTCACAAAGTCACAAAGCAAGCAAATGGAGGTTGAGGGAATCAAACCCTGGACTACAGGACACATCCTGAGAACTACTCATAGCCTTAATCCTTTAGGCCATCTTCCAGATTTCAGCAGTAGTTATCTAAAAGTGGTTGTCATATTCATTAATGGATGGGTGGCACCCATGTCCCTCGTGGACAGAGACAGCTGGTATTAATTACCATATCATAGGCTCATACCTCTATGAACTTCATTCACCTAGCTATTGACAATTGGGAAACTTAGGATAAACATGGCTAGGCTTATAAAGGCTCTTGAGCCATTAGCCTAGTAACCTCCTATGCCTTCACAACCCTAGCCATGGTTATCCTGAGTTGGCCAAAACTAGCTTTTCTACTGAATGTCACTGTCACCCAAGTAGTACTGCTTTGAAAGGTGGAAATCATAAACTAAGTTATGACTCGATGTCTGCTACACAGGTTGTATTTAAAGCATGGAAAAAAGGTTGAAATTCCACAAGTGGAGAGTTTTTCAATGAAATTGGACAGACATTCGATATAAATGAGACTAAACATAGGGCAGCAACCACAGAGGTTTTGTCAGAGAATAATATTACCATGTCTATGTTTGCCCCCCCCCCCCCCAAAAAAAAAAAAAAACACTCATTATCTGATAAGAGTGTCACAGATACTTGATCTAGTCAAATACCTTAAGTTGCCTGTGCACACAGAAAGTGTATTGTACTTTTTTTGTCATTGGTGAAAAGAAAACAGGAAAATGTACAAATACAGTAAAGGTATATTCAAACTCTACTTTCAGCAGAGAATTAGATCAAACATGAAAGGGCAATCTACCACAGTGGAAGTCCTTGAAAATTCCTCTATAAGAACTTGCCTGCATTTCAAGAGATTACTCTTAGAGGTGATGCCTACTGAGAATAACGATTTATAGACCAGACATTAGAGTAGCCAATGAATTAAGCTCAAAAGGAAGCAGACTGTACTCCTCCATCATGAAGGCAAAGTCATTAACATTTACTGACAAGAGGCAAAAGATGCAGAAACCCCAATGAGGACTTGTACCAGCTTAAGTTGAACAATGGGTTTATCCTCAAAGGGGTACAGGGCAGAAATGGTTAAATAATAAATATCACCATGCAAAAACAAAAGGACTCATCTGCTGGATTTAGTAAAGCACAAATACATAGCAGGCAAGCCACAATGGTTTAGAAAAAAATCACAACAGCATCACTAACACTTAACAGTGCATTATGTGAAGGACAACAAAATGGAAGTTTCCTCTGTTTCTGCTCAGCAGAATACTCCACTTAAGATGCCAGCCCTGTACACTGTTTCAGTACTCAGGGGCAGAATAAGGAGATACCAATGTGAATTTATGTCACCATGAAGCCAGCATGGTGATATAATCCTAGTACGTATAACCAGAATAAAGCTTTCTGGGTGTTTTCTGTGTGACATCAGAGATGCTGTGGTTGTTTCACTGTTCTTGGGATAGTTTGCATTTAAAATGTATAGACTTGTATTTTCAGACACTTAAAGGTTCCCAGAAGTAGTTTGTGGCACATATTGTAGACTCCTGGACACAGGAATTTGCTAGAATGGTAGTAAATATGATCTCAAATTGTTTGTAACCAGGTTTTGATACAGGCTAACACTTGATGCTTGAGTTTTTGAAGTAAATTTGTATATTGTATTTTGTTATTAGATCAAAAACCTGGGACAAGACTTGGTAGAAGGGGATGTAATTCTTAGTAACCACCCATGCGCTGGAGGCAGCCACCTGCCGGACCTCACTGTCATTACACCAGTAAGTATATATGTCTGCTTTTATAAGAGCAGTAAGTCACTGTGTCTCTTGTTATGCGCACTGGAGTGCTTAGAAATTTTTGTGTGCTGCCATACATTGCTTTTCAGGTAAGAGCTACAGAAAAAGAGCACTGATCATACCCTTTGGTTAGTTAAAGGAAAACATCTCTCAGAAACTGAAAAGATGTGTGTTATGCATCACATAGTTGTCTTTACACCACTAATGGTGCCTCACCCTAATTTTCTGTTATTGTTTTGTTGTTATTGTACCCCAGAATGGTCTGGATGGGGGCTACCATACTGATGTGTTTTTTTTTTCAGTCTTTCTTGCTACCACAATAACCATTATGTCTCAGTGATATGACACACATTCAGGATGTAAAAGTGTGGGCATTTACTTAGAAAAAGCTATCAAAAAGCATTTGTTCTTTCCCATGTCATAAAAACTGAAACAAATTTCTTTCAGAAACAGTATATGAGATTTGATTAAGAAAAAAAATGATGGGACCTTTGTGATCTGTGGCAGGAAAAAACCCCATAAAAATAAAGACATTGAAAGGCACTGAAGGGGATCTAGGTGCTACTACAGTTAGCATAAATACCACCTTGCGTCTCCCCTGAAAAGAATGTACTAGCCTAGTGGGACTAACCCGTTCGACAAAGTATAAATAAAATAAATAAATAATAGATGGTATTAAAGGGAGAAATAATTGCTATGAAATGTGATTAACTACCTTTGTAGGTGAACTGTAGAAATGCTCTTAAAAGTCTCATGGCATGACTAACACAATACAATGTGTTCACGGTTTTGTAACTCATCCATTGGCTAGTTTATGTAAGAAATGTATTTCGCTTTACTCAAACTGCAGATTGCCATGTTCTTTTGTATATATCTGCATGTGTGCCTATGTGTGTCTGTGTATGTAGAGGGGAGGTGACAAATAAATTGGCAAGAGACAGATTGCAGACCTCTGTTTTTATGTAGAGGATCCACCCTGGTCATCATAAAATAAAAGATAAATTAATACAAAATAAAAGAAATGTCCACATTCTTCACCAACATGTGCATTTGTCTTTAATTACAGAAATATGACCTGTGTCTCACTTTTTGAGCCATGAAAGACCGAGTCCTATTTGACATCCTTTCTTCATAAAACCAGTGGCTCTACAAACATGCATACTTGGAAACTACATTTAGACAAACAAACAAACAAGACTCAGTGGAAAGAGAGATTCCTAACTCAACGTACTCTTAGCCTGTGGAAAAAGTTACCAGTACAGGTCAAACTACTACTTTGGCTACCTTTAAGGCAGGTCTTGCTGACTGGATGAGCAGACACAAATGTATACCACATATGAGCCTATATTTCCCTGCTCAGCTTGGAGGTGAGCACTATTAAGTGCTTGGAAAGGGACAGCTTGAACCTTTAAGTTTGACTACTGAAAGGTGTACATGGCTAGTAATGTTTAACACTTTTGTTAAATTATCACTTAAGACACTGGAAAACATACATTAATACAAATGAAAACAAGCCATATTAACATGTTTCCAGTTGGATACAGTATGCATCACATATGTTCTATCATCAGTCCAACATTAGATTAAATTCTCATTTTCTGCCTTCCCTTAAGCCTCGCTCCTCCCTCTTGTCCTCCAGAACATTATTCTGCATGTACTGTTCCCACAATTTCCATTTATTTCTATGTAATCTACTCTTTCCCTTTTCAAAAGATACCACTTCTAGTTCTTTTTTTTTCTCTGTTACAATATTCAGTGCTTCAAATACTGTTGATTTACACTTTGACTTCCATTTTCTAGTAATTGCTTTTTTGGCAGTCACCAGACTTAAACTTAACAAGTTCTTATCTATGTCTGAGCAATTCACATCTGGTGTCCCATTTCAAAAGAATCATTTCCTTAATTGTACCAATTTGCTTACTCTATATTTCTGACAGTGTACTTTGTAGGGAATTTTAAAGTTTGCCAACCCATTACATTCCCTGAACATATGATTCCAGTTAATTCTTTCTTCCCCATCACACCTCCAAAATTTGCCATGTGCCTGAGGAAAAATACTCTGGAGTCTGCTTCGGGTATAAACATAACTATGTAAACACCTCCAAGCAAAAATCCTAAACCTTCTAGACTGTGTTGTATACTTGGGAGTCTTACATGTGTCCTGTCATTGTTCCCTTGTGAATTGCTTAGTCACTCTCTCTCTCTCCAATATTTTCTAACCTCCTCTGAATGATTCTGATAGTTATCATGCAATGTTGTATATGCCTTGCTAATTATCTCTTCTTAACAGCAGCTTCTGTTCTGGATTCAACTAAAAACTCTACCAGAACAGTTCTTCCACTTAGCATTCCTCATCCCTTTTCTTAGCATACGCCTTGATATCAATCCCTGGTTGGGAAGGCAGTCTGTACCCTGCAGTCCAAATGTCTTCTTGGCTTCATCCCATTCTGTTACCCTTCTCTGTCTAGTTATTTGCTCCCAATACCTTGATTCCTTTACCCGTTCTCTTTAGTAAATTCCAGTCCCCTCTTGCCTATTCTCTGTACCCCTATTTGCAGTAACTCCAATCAGCAGAATCTCCTTTCTCCATTCTCGTGTTGGCTTAGTTCCTAGAACTGCTGCTTTATGAATATGATATTCTGTATGGCTGTTGTTATTCTCCTTAAGGGTCTACATTTAAAATCCCACTGTCTTCTTATATTTTGAACCCCCTCCTCCGCTTTCATCATAATCCCTTTCCTCTTTGAATTATAGTTCAAAGTGGAACTATTCTCCTTCAGCTAATGGTCTCCCTGTTGAGTACTTCAATCTCGCTGCAGACTATTGCATACCCAGTTTAATTTCTCATCAACAGATCTATTCAAGAATCCCATGTCCCTGTGGAAAAAAGGCTTTATTTTTCATCTCCATAAAGGAGGTAACTCTTCTGAAGTCTCACATTTTATGCCAGTTGTCATCTTGCCCCCCTGTCTAAGGGGCTGGACAAGTGTATGCATAAAAACTCCTTTTGTACCTCTTACAAGGTGGTCTTATTCCAGCACAACATGATTTCCAACCAGGCCGTAGAGCACCACTACTGCTCTCCTCTATTTTTCTGAAACCGTTAATAAAGCTAGAAACCAAGGAAAGTTTATATCTTCTGTTTTCTAGATCTCTCAAAATCTTTGACACAGTGTCACATGAGAAACTTCTCACTCAAATGTCTTGTCTAGGCCTTTCTAAACTAACTCTTCTGTGGTTCTTTAAATGCCTATTTGAAATATAACAATCCAACAAATGTCTCTCTTCTTTTCTCCTAGTTAAACAGGTGTTCCTCAAGGCTCTATTCTTGGTCCATTGCTCACTAACATTTTCATCAATAATCAATATACTTCTTCTCAGCTAGCTTTGCTTATTTAGTATGCAGATGACTCAACTCTCATCTGTTCATCTGACAATCTACTACAACTACAATCCACGATACAAGATATCTTCAACTCATTTGAAATATGGGTACATCAAAACCAACTTTTACATAATCCCCCAAAAAACTGAACTACTACTATTTTTTTCCAAAGTCCCATGCCAATGCTAAAAGAAACTTCCACATTATCTCTTTAAACAGTACACTATTGAAGTAGTTACCAATGCCAAATTACTTGTAGACACCATAGCTGACAACGTAAAGTTTGATCTTCACATATAAAACTGTATAAAAAATCATTAAAAATAGGTCTGCTGTGATGTGGTCAACATGGTGAGCATTTAACATCACTGCTTTTAGCTCTGCTTTATTTTAACATCTCTGACAGGATTTTTACTAAAAAACACAACTAGAACATTTCAAAACTTGATGGAAGAATATTCTCTCGGCTCAGGGGCAAGTTGGCCTTCCCTTAGTGCCTACTCCTCTGGGTTAGGTAGTCTGACCTTCCACCACACCACCCCTGCAAGTTCCTTCTGTAACTCTGTCTGCTGTTTTAGAGTTCCAGGATCCCAGTTGACCAGATCTGTCAGTCTCAGATCCAAGGATCTCTGTAGATCTGACATCTTTTCTAAGACCTTCTATCTTTTCGGATCAGGAGAGCTCATGGAGCTGAAGCCTGCCTGCTGGGTCCAGGGTGCAGCATTCAACTCTGAAATTGTCATAGCCATCTCTGTTCCTCAGTGCTTTGGCACTTGACAATTCCACTCCAGCTTCCTCCTCGGGGACAATGCCAACAGACTGAGGAGAGGTGACTATTCAGAAACCTGCTTTCTTGGATCAGAGCCTCTCTCTGGGTCCTTTGTGCTCTGCATTTAGGGCTATGAAGAGAGTATTCACTGTATCAGCAGCTCTGATGGAGGCTTCCCACTCAGATCCTACCCATTCCTCGATACCCCAGTATCTGGAGTCTCAACTGCTCTCTCCACGGGGACATCCAGTACCAAAACCTCAGGTTTCCTCTCAGGGAATTGTGATTTCCTCTTCTAAGACTTCCCCAGATCATCCCATTGAGGAAGTACCCAGGAAAAGGACCTGCAGGAGGAATCAGAATCTCGCAGGAGTCCATCACCGAAGACACATATTTCGATGAAGGCAAAGGGGGTCCCCATGGTCACCTCCTGAGAATGTCCCCTTTAGGGACATACTAGAGATCCTGAAACAAAGAGGTGGCTGGACATCCTCCAACCCTACACCCGAGGAATCCATTCTCCTAGAGGCTTTCAGTACAGGACCCTCTACTTCCTGGGTGACTGTGCCTGCTGATGAGCTCGTAGACATGATCTCTAAGTGGGCAAGGAAGGAAGGAACCTGACTCCATAGAGCTAATACCTCGGAGACCAGATAGGATAATGGCACCGCCTGTGGGCAGACACTTTTGTGGAAAAGGGGTTCCAGTTGATGCCACAGTTGCAGCAGCCACAAAGAAGGAACTAGCCGATAAGAGTTCCACCTAGTATCCATCTCCACAACAGGGAGTTGTGGGAGATGGCTAGACTGGAGAAGCGTGTCTTTGCTTCAGCAACCTTTACATTATAATTGCTGAACTGTCTGGCACATTTTGTTATACTTCAGAGAGATTTGACCAAAGAGTTATTAAATACTCTCTCAGTATCTGTAGAAGTTAAGGATTCCATAACTTCTGAGTTGGCAACCCTACAGGCTACTTCCAGTAGCTTCATGAGTTTAATTTCCAACATGGCAGAAAGAACCTCAAGAGCAGGGGGTTCTGGTATTTCCATGAGGAGCCATGCCTGGATGCCATTATGTGATTTTGAGGAGCCATTTAAGTCTAATTTCGTCAATGCTGCCTTTGACAGAACTACCCTTTTTAGCCCTGAAGTGAAAGAAATGCTCTTCCAATATAAGAAAGATGATAAGACCATGTCTTCCATGGGAATACATTTTCCAGGCCCCCAGAGATCCTTCTCCAGGAATCAACTGAGTGGCCTGAAATGTGGTTCAAAAAATCCCAAGGTCCTTTCCATGATGCGCATGGGGAAAGTGCTCCCCAAGGTAGAAGGGGGAACTCCAATGGATGTCATCACCCTCTTGGCAGAGGTGGCCTGCAAAACCAGGGTTTACAAGAACGTTTCTTTGATAAATCTGACCTGCACTCCTGACTGGATGCCCGACTGTCCACCTCTGGAGAGAGGTGGGAAGATTGTCCCTACACCAGAGAGCCTGGCTAGTATAAACAAAAGATACTTGGGTGCAAAGAATTATATCCAGAGGTTATATAATACCATTTTCTCTTCCACCCCCAATTCCCAGGAAAATCCACAATGCTCCACCCAGTCAGAGGGATCAAGCAACAGTTCATAATGCTAAACAAATCTGTATGTTGAACCAAGTTCCTGATAGTCACGGTTCAGTCCATTTTCTCGTTTCTGAGCAAGAACAACTGGATTTGCTCAATAGATCTCCAGGATGCCTACTAACACATAAAGGTGGAACAGGTGGTCCAGGAAGTACCAATGCTTCCATCTGGGGGCCAGTCATTACCAATTCTGAGTACTGCCCTTTGGACTCACCACAGCCCTCAGGGTGTTCACCAAATGCATGCCAGTAGCAGCAGCACACCTCAGACTGCAGGGATTCTGGGTGTTTCCCTACCTGGATGACTGGCTCATTACCACTTCGACCCAGCATCAACTCATACAGTCAAGAGATCAAGTTCTTCACACCTGTGCTGACCTAGGAATAACCATAAACTACAACAATAAAAATAAATTAAAGACAACATTTATCTAAGATCAGACTTTTTTTACAGTTACGACTGGTTGGAGTTCCTTCTAATAGTCCGTTGTTTTGGTTACAGTTGTTTGTTTTGGGCTCACTCCTTTTTTGCGGTTCATAAACTACAACAAATCACAACTTCAGCCAACTCAGACATTGCAATTTATTGGAACATTGCTCAACACAAAGACAGCCATTGCATTTCATCCACCACACTGAGTTCTAAGTATAAGGTCTCAGGTTAAGAAGGTTGTAGACAATGTATCAGTCTCAGCCTGCACAGTCCTCCAAACTCTGGGTGTCATAACTGCAGCGATAACCTTAGTTCCATTGGCCAGGTTTTACATGCAGATCCTACAGTGGATGCTGGCAACTCAGTGGTCAGTTTTCCATCAGTCAGTGTCTTACCACATAAAAATTACCAACACTTGCAAAAAAGATCTCTATCAGTGGATTCAGTCCGATCAACTGCAGCATGACCGTCCATTCATTCCCCAACAGCCCAAGGCCATAGTGACCAAGGATGCTTCTCAGAGGGTCTATATTAGATAGTTGAACATTGAAAAGAGTGAACGTTCTTACATAGACTCTTAATAACCGAAACCACACAATGCTGAACATACGGAACACCGATTTTTTTCCCAGGGAAAAAACACTGCTCTATATGCCAACTCCGAGATCGCACCACAGTGGAGGAAAGGGCAAAGTCCCGGCAGTGGCCCAGCGATTTTTTTTCCCTGGGAAAAAAATCGCTGTTCCGGTCATTCAAGATTCTGTAGTTTCGGTTATCAGGGTTCAATGTAAGAGTGCTCACTCTTTTCAGTGTTTGACATCCTGATATAGACCCCTTCCCAGATAGAGGGGATATTATCTGGGAAAGACAGTCCAGGTTACTTGGTTTCCTGAAGTGACCTTTTTGCATATAAATGTCCTAGAGATGAGAGTTTTGCTGTTGGTGTTGCAAGCATTTCAAGATGTTTTTCCCTCTGGGGCAATTGCAGTTCAGACAGACAACATGTCAGTCGTCTGATATATCAACAGACGTCAGTATACAATCTCTTCAGACCGCTTTCTTTTAGCAACATACATTCTGGGAAGATCCAGTGTGGTTGCAGACAAGCTGAGCAGGTGGATCCTACTTCCACATGAGTTGTCCCTCAACAAGAAGGTTGCGGATGAGATTTTTCATCAGTGGTGCCAGCCATGCTGTGCTCTTTTTGCATCTCCCCTAAACAAGAAGTGCAGCAACTACTTTGCCCCAATTCCCCTGTGGGGACAGTCACTGAGGGATGCTGTACTTCATGATTGGCCTTCAGGTCTCCTTTATGCATTCCCACCAGTTCCATTGATTCCAAAATTTCTACAGAAAGCTGCCAGGTGGAAGAGCACTGTGATCCTCATTTTCCCCCTACTGGCCTCGACAAATTTAGTTTCCCTTTCTATGGCCTCACCTGGTTCAACCATCATGGAACCTAGATCCGACTCCGGTCCTCCTATCTCACCCAACAGTCACGTCACACCTGGATATTATAAACCTCAAGCTGACCGCCTGGCTTTTCCAGTTCCCTTAGTAGCCAGACAGTCTATGCTCTCATCTTCTGTCCGACGTATACTTCTGTCTTCCCATAAACCCCTCAACAAGGAAAACATATTCAAGTAAATGGAAAAGGTTTGTTGTTTGGGCTGAACAACGTAAACTTGACCCCTTTTCAACCTCTATTTATCACATCTTAGATTTCCTTGCTCACCTTTTTCAGAATGGTTCTAGTACCCCAGCCGTTAGGGTACAGTTAGCAGCAATTTCAAATTAAGGTTGAATGGTACACCCACTGCTTCTCGCAAATTAAGCAAGACGTTCTTGAAAGGGACACTCCTTCTAAAGCCTGCTTTTAAAGATCCTACTCCTCCATGGGACCTGAATTTGATGCTGCAGTCTCTAACACAACCTCCCTTTGAACCAGCAGCTACATATGACCTTAAATGTCTTTCATTGAAAACTATCTTCTTGGTTGCCATCACTTCCACAATAAGAATTTATGAGATCCAAGCGTTATCTTCTAAACCTCCATACTTGTTTTTCCATAAGGACAGAATGACCTTAAGAACCAACTTGTCTTTTCTTCCAAAGGTAGTGACAGAATCCAACATAAAGAGTTCTGTCAATCTGCCAGTATTTTATTCCTAAGTTTACCAACAAAGGAGAATACATTTTGCATTTATTGGATGTTCATAGACAGTTGCCTTTTTATTTGCATAGAACAAAAGAAGTCAGGAAAGCAGACCAACTGTTTGTTTCCTTTTTTGGACCAAATCAGTTTCTAAAATTTCTCTAGCAAAGTGGTTAACAAATTGTATCTCCTTTGTCTATAGTAAACTGAGCATTCCTCTCACACATCCTTTGAAAGCACACTCCAGTAGATCTGTGGCTACTTCCGCAGTTTCCCAATCTAGGATGTATGTGGATGATGTTTGTGCAGCAGCAACTTGGGGCTACTCCTCATACCTTTATTACAGATTACAAATTGGATCTGGTCTCCGGAGGTAGGGCGTCATTTGATTCTGTGGTGCTCAGGAATAGTAGCTAGGATGCTGTCCCATTTGTGAGGATAGAATGAAGATTGACAACATAAGATAAAGAAGTTATGTAGTATAATGTTCCATCTGTGCTATTGATCTTCATTCTTTCCTCACATCCCCTCCCACCTACCCCCGTCTATGACTTCTGGAAGAACGAGCAGTTACATGGTCTCTGAATGGGTACATTTATATGTTTACATGACTTTGGATATGACTTCCCATATTTCTCTCTGTGCTTTTACACCTTATAGCAGCAAACAAGATCTGAGGTATTTGGCAAGGTGCATTGTGGGTAAGGGAGAAAGCTGGAGAGATCTGGTGGCTGCGAGTTGTAGCATCAGCCAAGTCGGATTCGATGGATCGGATAAGAACCTCATTTGTTAGGAAAGGCTGAAGATCGACAACACAGATGGAGCCTTATGTTAAGTGCATGACTTTGTTTTATTACATATCAGAGAAGTTTCAATAGCTTCATGTCCATTGTCAGACCATAATGCTGTAATCTTTAATATTATTTTAAAAACTGACAATTCAATGCATCACGGGGGATTACCAGTGTACATTATTAAAATAAAAGGATTCGAGAATTGGTATGTTAAAGAAATCAACAATTTCCTACCAATAGACATGAATGGTGACGTATCTGACACTGTCCTGTGGCATTCACTAAAAGCTTACTTAAATGAAAGAGTTACAAGCTGGTATATTAGTAAAACATGAGAATGGGACAAGGAATTGAACACACTACAGGCCAAAATAGACACACAAGAGTTAAGTCTAAAACCAAATGACATTATCAGTCCATCTGAACTTAAAAACTTAACTACAAACTATGTTGAAATTCTAAATCATAAAGTTTCAGTAAACCTGGAAAAACTTAAATGTCAGGCATATTCAGTAAACCCTTTAAGCTTGCATAAACTTGCTCATAGATCAAAGAAAATGAAGAAATTGCATCAAAGAAATTATAACACATCTAAATAATAAAAAGAAAGAACAGATATTAAAGGTATTCTTGAGGGTTTAAAATATTTTATGAAAATGTAAATAGTAATACAAATAACATAGATAATGATATAATTGAAACTTTTCTAAGTGAAAATGGAAATAATAAAATAATAAGAGAACAAATAAAAACATTGATAGACCATTCACTTTAACAGAAATAAAAGATCAAATAAAAAGTTAAAACAATTAAGGTGCCAGGCTTAAATGGTCTTATACCAGAACTACATAGAATACTACCGGATGATGCATTTAAATATTAGATAAGTTTTATAGAGAAATAAAAACAACTGCTGAAGTCCCCCCATCATGGAAGTATTCCATTATGTCATCTATTTTAAAACAAGATAAGGATCTTAGAAAGTGTTCATCATACCGACCCATTTCACTTTTAAATGTGAACTATAAAATGTTCATGTCCATTTTAGGTAACAAGAGTTAATCTACTTACACCTAAACTAATTAACAATGATCAAACTGGGTTTATATTAAATAGATAAGTACAGGATAATATAATAAGAATACGTACATTAAAAAGACTATGCAAATAAAAATAAAAAAGAACTTTCTATCATTAGTCTCGATTTAGATAAGGCTTTTGTCTCATTTAATTGGTTGTACCTGTTTAAAACACTTAAAGTATATAATTTCTCACTTGAGCTAATTGCATTAATTTCTGAGTTATACAATAACTCTTGTGTTTATGTTATGGACTTGGGTAGTCATTAATAAATACAATCCTGGGTATTGACTATAGTATTTATGGTATTACATTGGGATGAACAACTAGGCTTGAAATGACCTCTGAGTCTGTTGCCCAGTAACTTCCTATGATCCTACGAAATAGGTTATTTTTTTCTAATTCCTTTAAATTACAAAAAAGGCACCTAACAAGGCTGTCCATTATCACCTTTACTTTTTGAATTAGCTGTAGAACCCTTTGCTAATAGTATTAGATCCAATAAGAACATTAATGGTATCAAAATAAAATAAGATTTTGAACTAAAGATTCAGCTCTTTGCTGATGATATTTTCCTAACAATAGGAAATATAGAAAATTAATTAGAACATAATTAGTTCTATGAGTCAGTTTGAAGAAATCTCGAACTTAAGATTTAGTCATAATAAAACAAGTGCATTATTAATTAATAAAAAAAATAAAAATCATACAAAAAATATACTAACTTCAGTTGGAATAGCAATCAAATGAAATACCTTAGTATAAACATTATGTCTAATAGTAAAGAAGTAATGTAAATAAACTTATTATTAATTCTTGTTGATAAAATTTTAAGTTTAGTCACAAATTGGAATAAATTCCTCTTTACCATTGGAAGAAATTCTTCTTTACCATGGAAGAACGATTAATGCTTATTAAGATGGGATTTCTCCCTAAAATATTGTTTTTCTTACAATCTTTAGTACTATCTCCACCAAAAAAATGAGGAAGCAGATAAATAATTTTGTACTGAATTTTTTTAGCATCCTAATAAACCAAGAGTTTCCTTTGATTGGCATAGAAAAGGTTGGGATAATGGTGGAAGAGGATTCCCTGATTTTCAATTGTATGCTACTTCAGCAATTGTAAAAGTTGTAATGTTGTGGATAAATTCACCTTATGTTTCATAATGGAAAGAAATGCATCAAAAAATATTATTAGTAAATAATAAATATATCATAACCAGTCAAAAAGAAGTAGCCCCTAATAGTTTTATCTGGTTATTAAAATATTTTTGTTTAAATGTAGTTATACCCTCTTCTCAAATTCCCTATTTAAATAACATCATTTCCTCTTTCCAAATGTATACATATTGCAACCATTGAATTAAAGACTTAATATTTTCTGTGTTTCCAGTTGCATATAGAAATGACTGCTTAGAAACTCATAACTTCAACAAAATACTAGTATCGAAACAACAAAGTAACTTAATTTATTGGCATCGATTCTTAAATGCTGCACACACACACACACACACACACACACACACACACACACACACACACACACACACACACAATATACTGTTGAAAATGTAAGGTCCAAATACAATCAGGATTCTGAGAATTGGTTAATTTTTTTACAAATATTTAGAGACTTTAACACATAGATAAATAAGATATTTAACCTAGATAAGAAATTGTTCCCCAAAGTATTGAAATTCTTTATCTTCTTCTTCTTCTTTCGGCTTTTCCCGGTTAGGGGTCGCCCAAGCAAATCACCTGTCTGCTCATGATTGGCAGTGGAGTTTTACAGTGTCGAGTTGCTAGCCCTGCGCCCAACCTTCCACAGAAGGCACATTGAAATTCTTTATAAATGTCAATAATAATGCAATGAAAAATAAATCATATCTGTCACAAATTTATAAAATTCTTAAGTTAGCTTTCACATATTTAGACAATTCCTACTGGAACTGTTCCTCAAAAAGTAATAATGAGGACTTCTGTGAAGAATACAAGAAAATAATATTAAAATCTACAGATGAAACCACATCTTCATTATATTGGAACATTTTCACTTGTAAATTCGTACATAGAACGTTTGTCACTCCTAACAAAATTACAATTATATATAAGTCAAATAGAATTAAATGCTGGAGATGTGATTCTGAAGTAATAGTTGATTGGGCACACATGGTATATGTATGTGAAGTCATCTCACCTTTTTGGAAAGAAATTAATAACTTCATTCAAGCTGTATGGACAGATAGATATAATATTTCTAAATATTTAGTTTTATTTAATGCTGTGATTCCTGAAATAATTTCAAAAACCAAAATACCTCTTTTTTGGTTTATCCTTGCTATAGCCAGAAAAGTAATTAGTAAAAATTAGAAAAGTAAAGTTAACCCCTCTAGTCCTAAATGTATTAGTAAGGCAAAAATTGTTTGCAGTAGTGAATTGTATACTACAAAGACGAGAACTTCTGATATTACACATTCATATAAGTCTTGCCTTAAACGTAAAGACTTGCACTTGAGAATATTAATTTTTGTTGATATGTATAACTTTGGTTTTATTGATCAGCTGTGGACCTATGTAAATAGTTATTTTTTTGTTTTATAATTGATTTATCTATTTTTCTAAACCAAATAATGAAAATAAAAAATAGGTCTACTAAATACTGCAAAAAAATTCCGTAGTCCTTGTAGTAGAATCATTTTCTGTGTGGCTCACCTGTTTTGACTAACATCCAGGTCTCTCTTTAATCTCAGCTGGAGCAGTAGTATAATAAGATAGTGAGATTTGCAGCTAACCTGCCACAATTATATACTTTCAACTGGTTAGACCTCTCTCATCAACTAGCCCATACACAGCTTGTTCTAGCCCATAAAATATGGTATAACCCTTCTAACTGTCCTCCTGTCTCAGTACTTCATCACTGTCTTCCAAATCACCTTCTGTACTCTCAAGACAAAAACTTATTTGAAATCTGTATGCCAAACAAACAGTATAGGACAAAGTCTATAACTCACGCTCCAAACTTTGGAACTCTGTCCCAAATTCAATCAGAAATAATTTATAGTCTTACTAACTTTTTATCATTTTATACCCTTTCAACAGTTGCCCTGTCCCCATTCTTAGGGGGGGCTTGTCTCATCTTTTTTGATTGTTTCATGTAAAGTAGACTATGCTTGTAATACTTTTGTATGTACTGATTGTCGTATTTAATTGTAATTTTTTGTTTTATTATTACATCACTGGTGTCCCTCATACTTTATTGTATCCTATGTATTCCACTCACAACTTTTATGTATATATGCTTTTTCATTACCTCTACACTCCTGTTTTATATGATGTTATTTAATTGCCTGGATCTTTTCTCCCTGGGCCTCTGCTTAAAATGGTTATTACCCAGTTGGACTTTACCTGTAAACAAATGTCAGTAAGTAAAAAAATAAATATAACTTTCTGCTTGTGTTACGTATATCACCCTTAACCGTGCAGCTCTAAAGTGTCTCTTCAAACCAGGTAATCCTAAACAGCCTTGTTCTATTGTAAGAGTCAACTTGTCCCACTTTACACTTGTACTCTTCCCCTCCCAGATAAATTCCTTCAACTCTTTATTAATTATTTTGCACAACTTCTCTGGTTGATAAAATATATGCCTGACCTGTATATGCTTGTATCTTACTATGCATGTCCATAAGTAAGAGCTTCCAGTTTGTCAGTTTTTATATTATTTTTAGTCTCTTCCCACCTATCCTTAATTGCCATAGCAGAAGCCTTTTTAATCTATACTCCTAAATGCTTCATCTTATCGTGTCCCTGTGAGCAATGCTGCACAAAATCATGTGTTGATACATTATTTATGGCTATAACTTTTGATTTACCTTCATTAATTGCATATCCTGAAAAGGCTTGAAGCTGTCTCAAAGTGTTCCACAACACTGAGATGTCCTTTTCATGATTTAACAGGTACAAAATAATATATCCTTGAATTTCTGAGTCCCTTATTTTCTTTGTCAGTGGCTCTAAGTATAAAACAAATAACAAAGGGTAAAGAGGACACGCCTGCCTATTTTCTCTGTTCAGGTACAACATATAAGAAAGGAACCCTCTCACTTTAATTTTTGCTTCCAGTCCCTCATATATCCTCACAATTAACCTTATTATTGTATGAGGGAATGCAAGTACTGCGGTGGTGGTGCTGCGGTAGCGTTGTCGCCTCACAGTAAGACGTTGTCCTGTTCGATTTTTAGCTAAAGAGTCTTCTGTATGGAGACATGCATGAATGGGCGTACCTTCGTAGAAGGTTGTGCATCAGAGCTGGCAACTCTGCACGTAAAAATCTACTGCCAATCATTAGCGGACCAGAGTTCCACTGTGGCAACCCCTAACCGGGAAAAGCCAAAAGACACAACATTGTATGAGGGAATTTAATTGCCTCCATTGCCTTACTCATAAAATCCCAGCTTACTCTTGTTGAATGCTTTCTGTTCATCAAGACCCACCAACAGTTGTGTTTATTTTTTCATTCTGCTTCCTCTGGATCTTCATTGTTCTGTCACTGTTGCTAAATGTTTGCCTCCCCTCCACAAAATCACACTGATCCATAGCTATCAAAATTAGCAACACCTTTAACATTCTTTTAGCTAGTATAGATATAAACACTTTATAGTGCTCTGGTTTCCTCCCACATCCCAAAGACATGCTGTAGGTGGATTGGACACTCTAAATTGGCCATAGGTGTGAGTGTGTGCGTGTGTGTGCCTTCTGTGGAAGGTTGGGCGCCAGGTTGGCAACTCAATGCCATAAAAACTCCACTGCCAAATATGAGCAGACAAGGTGATTTGCTGTGGCGACCCCTAACCGGGAAAAGCCAAAAGAAGAAGAAAATATAAACACTTTATAGTCATGGTTTAAAATTGAAATGGGTCTATGTGAAGCTGGATCATATGGGTTTTTGCTGTTTTTAGGTATTATAACCCAGCTTTCTTCCAAGATGTTGATGCTTCCCCTCTTTTTAAAATACTATTAAACAAACCTTCTAGATCCTTTTCACTTTTATCCCTCCTGTCTTCCAAAATTCCACAGGAATATCATCTGTTTCAGGAGACTTTCCTGCAACTTGATTATGTCAAAACTTTTTTTTCTCTTTCTATCTTAACTGTTAATTGTTGAGGTTCATCAACCTCTAACCTTGACATACTTAAGTCTAGCATAAATATTTACATTTGTGCTCTTTCTTAATTTCTATATTTCTCTTCTTTATACAGTTTTTTATAAAATTTCTGAAATATCTCTAATACTTTCACAGGATATCTCGTTATTTTTCTTGTTATAGGCTCCCTAGGTTTGGCAACAACCCTTTCTACTTTCTGTTGTGTAAATCGTTGCATATGGTTAGGCATTTTATGGCCCCCGTTATCACTTGCCTAGTATGTTCCTATTTTCCAGTATGGTTGAATGATAACTAGTCCCCATTTTGAGGCCTTAGTACCTCATGGTTTTAATGTGATGCAGTGTCCTGTACATACCCTGACTGGGGGTGGGATGGCAGTTATATCTAATATGGGGAGGAAGCTCATACAAATTCTTTGTTAGACTCTAATGTCATTTGAGTGCATCCTAGTCAGTGTGAGTAAATGGCTAACTGCTTCTTATCTGTCTTCTACCAAGTGAGGAACTGGTTTCTTTGCAGGAATTGTCTGAGCGTTTTCGTGTACTGTTGAAGTAGAGGGGCAAAGTTTGAGTATTTAAGTATCTGGGATGAGAGTGGATGACATTTCTGGTATGCAGCTGCTCACAGGTATAAAAAGACATATTTTTGACTGTGTTTCACATGGGGTAAAAATACAGTGGAAGGTGGTGACTCCAACGAGTTTGGATGACCACATGATAGACTTCATTCAACCTGGTACTCCTTTTGAAAAAGTTCCCTAATATTCAAGACTTTTCAATTGTGAAACATAAACAGTTCCGGTAGTATAGTCCTATGCATTGCAGTGGCTTAGCTTGCGTTACCCTGGGATGTTAGTAAATTGCAAGCCGTAGAGACCGGATGTACTGATCTATTTGCAGAAGTTCTGAAAAAATGACCTGTACCTCCAAAACCTCACCTTAAATGGTTTAATGCCATGCTAAAATTGTTGAAGAGAAAGCATTGCAAGGTGGAGAATGGCTAGGGGGCTTACAGTCAAGACAGACTCAGGCTTGGATTGCAGGAAGGTGCTGTTAGTTTGAGATTGTTTATAGAACTGCAGATCTTGGTGCCAGCAAGTAAGCCAACTCAGCTCTTACTGTGGGCAAAATATGCAGTCCATTGTGTCATAATAGGTAATAGACATTCTGTATACAACTGTGTAAAGAAATTGCCTATTTTGTTAACATGACTACTGTCATTTGGGCTGTATCCTTTGCTGAGATGTCAAAAAGAATTTATACTGATGGTCTGACTAACCTATCCCATTTTTTTTGGGGGGGGGGGGTGAGATTTGGCCAGTTGATTTCAACATACAAAAAGACTGGCATGTGAGGTTTTGCCCCACTTATAATTTTAGTTGTACTGTTCCAGCTAGATTGCTGTATGACAGCCTGGAATTTCTCATATATTTAATTTATGTGATTTTTCAGAATATCTTTGTAAACTAAAGCCTTTTCAAATGTCCTGAGAGAGGCTTTTTTGATTTTGTTGTAAAAAAAAAAAAAAAAGACCTCATTGTATTCTGACACTTGGCCATCCTATAGACCACTGTCTGTCCATCTCTTTCTAGAGAGTACTGTTGGAAAGGAGGTAGTAGTTGAGCTGCAGGAATACTACTCAGTACAGTACAGTGTTCAGTTTGTAGACTTTTGCACCAGATCTAGCTCTGTTTCCTATGACGACTTAATACTGAGATAATTTTGGATGGTATCATGATGGAGGCAGATCAGAAGCATTATTGTGGTTATCAGTTTCTCATCAGTTTATGATTATCCTGAATGGGTACATAAACTTTGCTGCCTGAGAACACTATACTGAGATCAATAAGATCATTAAGACTTTATTGCTTCAGACTGATGTGATTTTCTGGATGGAATTCTCAAAGCCTGATCTTCTTGCCATATTTTATTTATTTATCTATTCATGTGTTATTTATTTCTTAACCAAGTTAAGTGGACTGGTGTGCAGTCCTTTTGTAACCTTGACCTGGGCGACAAAGTTAAGAGTCCATCATTTATATGAACAGTTTAGTATAGTTAGCCAGGATGCTTTTTTTCTGAGGTGGGAAGAAAAAGAGAGTATAAGGAGAAAACCCATGCAGACATTGGGAAGAACATGAAAAACTCCACATAGAATGTGGAGCACAGATCGGGATTAAATCCTGAACCCTTGAGATGTGAGCCAGAGATCTTACTACGAAGCCTGTTTCTTCCATCTATAAGCTGCCCCTTTTTGGCATTGTTAGGAAGCAAAGACTGAAGTGTCAGTGCAATGTAGGTAACATTTTCTTCTGCCTGTCCTGTGTTTTTTTTTTTCATTAGATCTGATAGAGGCTGCTAGAAATTCCTCCTGGTGTGGTTCAGTCAGTTGTAGTTATGCAAAAGACTGTTTCTGTGAAATTGCAAAATAAAAGGCAACATCTAAATTCCTTAAAATCCCCAGATGACTTGAGAAGAGGACATGTGTTCCTACAAGCTGCTTCATCCCTTGTACCCTCTTACTTAATATAACCTACTTTAAGGTCACACACCTTTAGTGTAGGTTAAGATATTTCATGGATACAGTCTTCCAAGGAGTTACAACTTGCTGAACCAACATGTAGTGAGTCCAGTAAGGGATGGTGAGTAAATGGCTTTAGCTAAATCCTAAGAGGGCAAAGTTCAGGGTAGTACAATGCTCATTACTTGGGTCTTGTGTAAGATTTTGACTTGCCCAGCAGTCCCATTTGGGAATATTAAACTGAGATCAGTCTTTAAGGTATGTGATCTCAGTATGAGCCATTTCATAATTTGTTAGGCCTTGTTTCGTGAACAAGCACCACTGCAGTTGTTTATTGGCCTACCTGCAAATGTGTGCAAATTGTCTTAAATACTGTAAGTGAGGAGTGCTGGGGACCAGACTGGCTGATTAACTGCTTGTGATCCTGTTTTTTTTCCCTCTTTCCCCTCACATTCTGCGCATATATTGTCTTTGTCCAGCTGTAACCTCAAGTAGCCACTGATTGGTTACCCTCGTCACTCCCTTCCCACCTCCAATCCACAGCAGCTTCTTGTGGTGGTACAAATAACATACTTATCTAACCCCACGGGTCTATATTAGATAATCGAACGCTTAAAAGTTCGAATCACTAAAGATCAAACTTTAGTGATCGAACTTTTAAAAGTTTGAATATCTATAAAAATAATATTAAAAAAAAAAAAGAAAAAGTAAAGGGTTTAAGCAGGGGGGCAAGCCCCCCTGCACCCCCCACTCCCCCTGCTACCAACTCCGAGATCGCACTTCAGTGTGCTACAGTGCAGAAACGGAAAATTTCCCATTTCCTACACTGTAGCACGATCTTGGAGTTGGTATATTTAAGTAGTGTGGGGGTGCAGGGGGGCTTGCCCCCCTGCTTACACCCTTTAGTTTTTCTTTTTTATTTATTTATTTATTTTTTTATTTATATTCATATTCGAACTTTTGAAAGTTTGATCACTAAAGTTCGATCTTTACTGATTCAAACTTTTAAGGGTTCGAATATCTAATATATACCATAACCCCGCACACTTAATTTACTCATTCAAACCAAATGCCTGTATCAAACTAATACAAAGCTCCTCTTATCATTTCTGAAGTGCACCAGCAGTAGTTTTTTTGTTATATACATCCACTGTATGCAACAAATACTGCCAAAACAAATGTTACTGAATCAACCACTGGAAAAGTAAATTTCATGAAAACTGCCAACAACCACCAAACTTAATCTGGCATGACTAAATACTTTTTTTATTTTTTGCCTCACTGCCTGCCAAGTATCAAACCTTCTCTTGATGTACTGGCTTGTTCATTTCCATCACAAACCAAGAGGAATCATCACTGAGACAGCCATCATGGTTGGCTTGTTTTTTAATGTGATGGCCCTACTGCCCATGCACATTCTCAGCTACCCATAGGAAGGAGCCATGCCGTTAGGTGTCACTGTGCTGATCATCTGTCAGTTTAGTAAGGGATGTTGGCAGATAGCAGCCCTGACTCACCTTTCCAGAAGAAAGGGATGGTTTTTCCCTGTTGTACACCAGAGAAATCACAGCATCTCTGTGTCTTTCCAAGCATCTGCAGCCCCCCCCAGGAGAGGCGAGTATACCAAGTCCCTTCATTCCTTTCCCGCCTTACCTTGAGTCTCCAGTGCTAGGGTCACAATTGAACCCTGGTCTCTTGGGTCACAGTCGGGTCTCCCTCTCTGTGTATCACAGAGCGAGGTACAACTAAATACTTGCTACGCGTATTAAGCAAACAATTTTCCACTCAATTAAACAGTCATTACTTCCACAAACAGTTGAGATAACAATTCAGTACAAACAGACTACCTCCTTTCCTTCCTACTGAGACCTGCAAGAATGACATGTATAACCATTAACAAAAAACATACTGTACTGAATACATTAGCTCAGGAAGAGGTCAACTAGAAACTACTTCTATACCATAACTTTGCCAAAACTACGAATCATTTAAACTAATATACAAAATAGGACACCCATTCACAAGTCAAGTCAAGAGTTCTTTTCCAGATTCACCAAGGTACTAGTTTAACATACCACACTGATTCATGCCACTAACCAAACTTGCATTACAGGACACTCCTATTTGTCTGTATTTTTCCAGAGCCACCACAGTGCTACTTTAAAATACTAGCCTATGTCACTCAAGTAAGAAAACATCCACCTTTTGCTGTTTCTATATAACACTCCAAATATATATATATATATAGGTTCATAGGTTGATACTAGGCTATCTGCCCTAGGGCATTTACAAGCCTAGCCAGAGTGTGTTTGGCTTTCGCCACCCTTCTTAGATTAGTTGACTGTGCCTCTGTATAGTAGGTCACAGAAGATAGCCCATTTAAGGTTAGTTTACCGTGCCTCTGTCTAGCAGTGACACAGAAGAGATCCCAGGGGTAAATTTACGATCTCCCATCCAAACATCAAGATTCTTCTTGAAGAGGGTCATTGAGGGGCTCTGTCTGACATGGATTGGGATTTTGTTCCAGAGTGAGGGGAGCCTCTGGGATATGAATCTGTCCCTCCAGCATGTTCTATTTATTTCTGTGCTGAGGTTTAAGTCACTGGAGCATGTAGTTCTGATGGATTTGGGTTTCTTGAGGTGGAGCATGTCCATTAATTCTGGGTTGGACATGGCTTTATACATCAGGCACAGATTGCCTCTGAGTAGGCGGTAAGCAACTGAGTAGAGCTGGAGTTTCTTTAGCCTAACTGCGTAGGGCATCTGTTTGAGTCTCTTGATCCTCTTGGTGAGATACTTTTGGGGTCTTTCTAGTTGTAGCAGGTGTCGGGTAAGGTACATCCCAAGTGGGGCATTGTATTCAATTATGGGTCTGATGAGTGATGAGTAGAGGGGCACAATGACCTCTCGATCTAGATGTGAACCCCTTTGTGATAAGGTGGGCTATATAGAATGTCTTTCTAACCACTTTGGCAATGTGATTGTCAAAGGAGAGATTGCAATCTACTTGGGTCCCCAAATCCCTAATTACTTCTTCTGTACTTAATGGATTACCACCTGTGTGGTAATTTGTGGGCACTTTGTTTTTCCCAAAGGGGATGACTATGCACTTTTTGGCATTTAGCTTTAGGCCATGGCTCTGGCACCAGTTATCCGTCTCTGTGAGACCTTTTTGGAGGATGCTTGTGTCAGCCGGCGAGTCGATTATGGCCCCCAGTTTGCAGTCATCTGCAAACTTTGTCAGCCATAGTCCTCCTGTGTTAGCCTGTACCTCAGAGAAATATATACCGAACAAGAGAGGTCCCAGGACTGAGCATTGTGGGACGCCACTTGTAACTGGTTTAGAGTCTGACATGGCACCTGCAATTCTGACCATTTGAGTTCTATCCCTAAGCCAGTTTGCAACCCATCTTGTGACATAGGATCTTGTGACATAGGGGTTGATGTTTAAGCTGGTGAGCTTATTTATGATGCCCGAGTGGGGTATTGTGTCGAAGGCTTTTGCAAGGTCAAGGTAGTCTGTGTGGACCACCTTCCCTTCGTCTATGGCCTTGGTGACTGTTTCAAAGAAATTGACCAGGTTCAAGAGGTAAGATCTGCCCTTAAGAAAGCCGAATTGGGTAGGATCCAGTGTTTGGAGGTTCCCAATGTCTTTGTATATGAGTTCCATGATGATACGCTCCATAGCTTTGCAGACCAGGCTAGTTAGGCTTATAGGGCGATAGTTTCCGGGGTCCGTTGTGGCACCACCTTTATGGAGTGGGACCACTGTTGCTGTACGCCATTCTTTGGGTACATATCCTGTTGTAAGGCAGAGACTGAACAGTGATTTTAAGTGAGGGTTCAGTTCTTCTTGGAGCTCATGTAAAATGCAGCCCGGGACACCGTCCGGTCCCATTGATGCTGTGTTTTTTGCTTTGGAGAGGGCAGCTCTCACCTGTGCATCTGTGATGTCAGGGAGGCTACACTCTGTTGGGATAGTCATTTGCTCATTTGGGGGGGGGGTGGAGTTTGCACTGAACCTGTCTGCCAGCGTCTTGTGCAATTTTTCTTTCGAAGCTAGCCTTAGATGATTTTATGAGGGATCGTAGTTTCTTGCTAGTACTGATCAGAGTTGCCTTCCCTTTCAGTGATTTTGCTGTATCATGTAGTAGCTTCCTCCTTCTGTTGTACAGCTTATTTATGGCTGGGGTCCACCAGACAGGTCTCCTGCCTTTGGAGGAGTGTGTCTTGGTTTTATTTGGGATAGCACGATCCATGCTTTCCTGTAGGTATCCATAGAATGCGTTTGTAAAGGATTCTGCGGTTTGGGCCGTATTTTCCGCTGGCCCTGGGGCTTTGAAGGATTCCACCTTGGTTTTGAGAAGTGGGAAGTTTGCTTTTGAGAAGTTTTTGGCCGTGGTTTTCTTTGCTGGGGGTGGGGACAGGATATGGATGTCCATAGTGATTAATTTATGGTCAGATTGTACCAATGAGGGGTATACCTCTGGTATGGAACATAGAGTCCCCATGTTGGTGATGATCAGGTCCAGTATGTTTTCCCCTCGTGTGGGAGTGGTGACCAGTTGTTCCATAGCATATGAGTTTATAAATTCTAGGAACCGTTGGGCTAGGGTGTTGGGGCTTGAGTAGTGCTCCCAGTCTATGTTTGGGTAGTTAAAGTCACCCAGTATAATGGTGTTTGGAGAGACCTTCATATTCTCCAGTGTCTTCAGGAAAGCCGAGTGGGGTTCCTGAGTTTGGGAGGGTGGTCTGTCTGGAAGGCAGTTTTGCCCACTGTTAGTTGCACATGGATGGTCTCAGATGCTTCATGCAGTGCCACTAGCCTGGAGGTATGGGTATCTTTGATGAATATGAATACTCCCCCTCCTCTTGTGGTTCGGTCCGAGTTTTGGGGCCGAAAAGCATGGCATGAGGTATAGCCTGGTAGTGCTGGGGTGCTCTCGGGAGCCTTGAACCAGGATTCTGTTACTGCACAGATATTGATATTCTCCATACTGAGGAGAGCCTCGCTGGTGTTGTGCAGCATTACCCTTAGTTTTTTTTTCCTTGTGTTTTCTAAGGAGGTGGGTTTGTCTTTTGAGCCTTGCCTAAAAAAGGCACTTGGCCAGTATTCGAAAACCCAGGGGTGACAGGTGCAAGCCGTCCCTAGAGAAGCAACGTGGCTTGTCAAACATGTCATCCCAGGCTGACAGACACTGGATCCCCTTTGAGTGACACCAATACTTTAGCCAATTGTTGAAATTGATCATTTTGTCTTTATACTGTGATATTATTCTTGGTGAGGGTAAGATGCTACTCAAGGTCAGGGTCATACCGGCCTGGGCCACATGATCAGAGAGCTCCTCTATGTCTCTTTTCATGTAATTCAGGGAGGTATGTCTCAGGTCATTCACACCAGCATGGACAATGACAGAGTCATATTTGTACTTGCTTTGGAGTGACCTGAGTGCTTGTGTTATGTGGCGGATCCTGGCACCCAACAGGCAGCTTACAGTGACCTTCTGCTTGTTCAGCCTGGTGAGAGGGAAGTCAGTGTGTCTGACAGTAGAGTCACCTATTACAAATGTATTAGGTGTGTTGTTTAGCCTTAAGGGCTGTGACTGTGTGGCACACTGACTTTGTGAACTATGTGATACATGGGTATTGTTGTGGGGTAGCAGTTGCTTGGATGTCTGCTTTGGAGGTCTCTGTTGCTTGGGCAGATTTTTATTTAGAGCCTCCGAATATGTTTTTGTGTGTTTATGTGTTTGGTTTGCTGTTGCGATAGGTCTATGTGAGACTGGATTTGTGGTGTGTGTGATTACCTTCTCCTCCAGACTGACCATGCCAGTACTATGTTGAGAGAGCTCAGCCTCCAGTTTGGCTATATAGTTGCATCTCTCACATATATTTGAACTTGTTGGGAAGAGGAGAGGGTGGTTTGTGTACATAAGGCAGTTGTAACATTGCCTCAAGATTCCCATATTCACCAGCTGGATGGGAGAGTAAACCTGAAATTGACTTTTGGACATGCCAGAATAGTATAAGGAATTACTTTTTGACTTGATCAAAAAGGACCAATAGGGAGCCAAGTACTTAAAGGGAGTATAAGAGGGTGTAGTGCTTTAGTTTATTAGTGCTTACTTATAAGACACTTATCTTAGCTACTGCTGGGTTTTAGAAGGAAAATAGAGTGCTTACTTTGAGATTTGGAACAGTTCTAAGGGAAAAAGTGAAGAGCAGACTTTGTGGAGCCGGGAATAGTTTAAACCTGATTAAGTGGCGCTGCCCAATGCTGCGCTATGCGCAAAAACGCGCAAAAGAGGGTTTTAAGAGAAAGGGATCAAGGAGTTTGGAATTTACCCAAAATGGCCAATAAAACTACAGTTTCTAGGCAGTAACCACTCCCACAGGGGCAGGCAGGCTGTTCAGTGTTTACCACTGCCACTGATGAACACAGAGACTTCCCTTTAGCCCAAGCAAGCAATGGCCTCCAAGAAACTTACAAACAGTTCAGAACAGCAAATCTGTAACTGAACTTTTTTTTAAATTTCAGAAAGTGGGAAAAAAGCAAGATTTTTGTTTTGTTTAAAGATAGCAGAGATACACAAGTAGCAACAAGTTAGAACAGTGCAGTAAATGACCACACACTTGAGTGCTAGGCCAGAGACAGGTAAAATGCAAGTTTTAAGAAAAAAACGATTTTAAAATAAGTGCAACACAGGAAATGCAGTAAACAAGCTCTAGATGTGTTCTAAATACAGTTCCTAATACAGATATCAAGTTTAGCAAGCTGGAAAATGCCAAAAAGTAGGCGGCAATGCAGAACTCTTAACAAATAATCTGAAGAAAAATACTTAAAATCTCAAAAGTGGCTCCTTTCTTCTCTCAACATTTTCTCCTCTTGGTGGGTGCTACATGGCAGTCCTATTTCTGCACAAATCTAACAATGAAATGAATCTTTCACTGTTGCCTTCCACTCAGCCAAACTAATTTTCTCAAACCTGTATCAAAAATTCCACAATGCAAGCAGCAGTTATTCCCACACCAACAAAGAAAACACCCATAACTCCCCAACATATTAAGGAATCGCCTCCCAAAATATACAGACTTTTCTGCTTACATCTATGAGCCTTTCACATAATTCCACCACCACTTATCTTAGCAGTCTGTTCCAAACCTGCTATCAAATAATGATATCTAACCCCACCGCAGATATCCTCCCATCAAGACCATAATTAAGATCCAAAACCTCATTTTTCTCCTTAGAACTCACTTTCCACAAAATCCACCCAAATAAACCTCTACCCCCCAGAGAATAAATCCAAGCAGTCTACTCCCAATACCTGCTCACAGTTTCTGTTTCTAATATCCACAGTCATATTTCTGCTTCTTCTTCAAGGCAATGTAGAAACACATTTTAGGCCAATCCCACTGTCAAACTTACAAACAAATGCAAAGACTTGTCTCCTATAATATGCTTTTGTTTCTTCTACAAGCCACTGGAAAAAAAAACCCTGTTTCATTCCCACTGTCAAACATACAAACAACCTCTAACCTGTCCACTCTAAAATGTTGCTGTCTTAAAGAGGAAGCACAATCTGAACACAGCTCTTTCTGTTTATGAAGTTTCCCCCCCATTTGTTCCTCTGTTGTTCAGTTGCCATTGCCGTAGAAGTTGTTGAAGGTAGAAAATGAGCAGTTTCAAACCAAAAAAGAAAGTTTAAATGTGCTGCATTGTTCCCTTTCAGTCAGCAGCTTCTTCCACTTTATGTGAGGTATGATAATGATGATGATGCAACTGTGTGAACTTCCATTCCTGCTACACTAAAAAGCTATATATATATATATATATATATATATATATATATATATATATATATATATGGGTCTACCTGAGATGGTCGACAGGCCATATGATTGACACTCATTTGGTCGACAAGCACTTTGCCCCCCACACCCCCCAATGTGGGGGGCTGTGCCACCCACTCCCCCCCTAACTATATATATCAACTCCAGGGTCGCACAACATTGGGGAGGGGGGTAAATCTGCTTGTCGACCAAATGAGTGTCGATCATATGGCCTGTTGACCATCTCAGGTAGACCCACATACATATATATATATATATTTATATATATATATATATATATATATATATATATATATATATATATATATATGGGTGCGGGTTTCTTGGTTGACCTCGTTGAGCAGAAGACCCTATCAAAAAAAAAAAATAAATAAATAAAACACTTTTTTTTTTTTTTTACAGGGGGCAGTGAATGTATTTATGTATGTAGCAACTCTGAGATCCCACTACATGGGAAAAGGGCAAATTCTCTTATTCCCACTGTACCATGATCTCGTACAGAAATAAAAGTATGCACAAGCAGCTGATTTCCAGTCTCATAAGCTGTTTTTATGCTGATCGACAAAAAAAAAAAATTTCTAAAACAAAGGTCAATCAATCACACACGCACACAGACATATATATATATATATATATATATATATATATATATATATATATATATATATATATATATATATGGGTCTATATCACATAGTCGAAGTGAACACGTAATGTTCAAACCATTATGTTCAAAGTTACAAAACTTAGACTATGGATAAAAAGCAAAAAAAAAAAACAAAAGATCGCACCCCATTGAACAAAATGGAAACCTCCGCTTATGGAGATTTCCATTGAAATGCTCAAACTTTTACAAATTCGAGCTTATGGTCTTGACCATATGAGGTTCGAGCTTGTAAAAGTTCGACTACATGATAGGAGCTCTCTCTCTCTCTCTCTCTATAAATATATATATATATATATATATATATATATATATATATAAATGTTTGTGTGTGTGTGTCTCTCTCTCTCTCTCTCTGTATATATATATATATATATATATATATGTGTGTGTGTGTGTGTTTGTGTGTGAATGTGTGTATATGTGTATATACGTGTGTGTGTGTGTGTGTGTGTGTGTGTGTGTGTGTGTGTGTGTGTGTGTATATATATATATATATATATATATATATATATATATATATATATATGCATGTATATATATATATATATATATATATATATATATAAAAAAGCACCATGTATGTGCGCGTGTGTGTGTTTGTTTACTCACATGTTTGTACTGGGGTGTAAAGAGACTTACTGTGGGCTGCACTTTAGGTCTCTGATATCACTGAACTAAAATGCATCACTGTGACCATTACGTGTGGTCTTTATTACTTCCCTTAATCAAAGTCAGACATTTGAAGTGTACATAATCTATCAAGTAGCTGTAATTGCTGGATACATCTGTATGTGAATATGAAGGGGGTGGCAGTGGGATGCATTGTATGTGTCATACAACAGTGAACTGAAATACATCACTATGGCTATTATCAATGTATGTTTTTCAATTATGTTATCACAGTCACACATCTGAACTGTACACAGTTAGCAGTGTTGATGTTTGTGCAAGGCTGGAGTCATCAAAGCAGAGGGTTAAACAGTTTATCCCATTTCTAGTACCAAATAAGATTAGGTAGTTTACAGTACACAGCAGTCCTTACCAATATGGAATACTGTAAGGTAACCTTTTCCCAACCTTTATTATTGCTAACAAAATGGAACCTGTTTTGTGGTTAGATATGTGTTCTTGAGTGTTTTGTTTGAGGGAAAGCCACTATTTGAATATCTTTAAAATCTAGAGTAAACATTATTTTCTTCCAGTGTTTGCCCTTAAGTTTGTTGTTTGTGTTGTACCTATAGGTGTTTCGTAAGGGCATTTCATATCCTGTTTTCTTTGTGGCCAGTCGAGGACACCATGCTGATATTGGGGGGATTACTCCTGGATCGATGCCTCCACATTCCAAATCTCTGGAAGAAGAAGGAGCAGTCTTTACTTCCTTCAAACTGCTGAAGGGTGGCATGTTTCAGGAGGAAGGTAAGAGGGTTGTCTTTCATTTTTTCCTAGGGTGGCTTGAATTGTTGTATATTGCATTGGTTTATGTAATAAAAATGTCTTGATATCTCAGCTTTGATCACCTTTATTTCTTTATAAACAATCTCTTAGTTCATCTAACTACTGTAATCTTATTATTTATTATTAGGTGAATGGTACTTCATAGAGGACACTGTAAAAGCAGATGCAGTATTATGGATCCTTTTGATCTCAGTTTTTTTAAAAGTGAACCCATTTCATCCAGTCTGAAGCTCTCTGAATGTTATATGCATACTATGATACTGTGTGTATAATAGTAATTCTCCAGTTTATGGAGGACCTCCATTATCTGACCCGGCTTCATGGCAATGAATCAAGATGTAGCATTTGCCCCTTTCTTGACATGTTTCATACTAATTGGTCAGTCAACAAGTAGCCTTTCTTCTAGATGTTAAGAAGCATGTTTACCTGAAAATGAAAAGTGGTTTGTATTATTATATTTTCCTGCTGGGCATGTGCTAAATGTAATAACAGAAACCACTTTTCAGATTCAGGCAAACATGTTTTAATATAACATTGTTGGAAATTATGAGCTTGTGTCCACAGAATGAAACATAAGCTTATAATTATTAAGTTTCAGTATTTTGGCTGCTCCGGTGGCATAGAGGGATAAAGCACTGACTATGACCCCGATGACCTGGGTTTAATTAGTGGTCCAGGTGACTGACAGAGCAGCAGTGAGGTATGGGCATAGCCATCCTGGGGTGTGTGTATGGTCCAGTGGGCATACTGACGATCCCTGGTGGAGGCTTGGGACAGCATATGTAGGTTTGCTTAAAGAGGGGGATAAAGTGGAGACATGGTTGTGTTGCACCGGAGGTGGGATGATATGCCACATATTACATCCTCACCCTCCAGGCATACCTTTGGGACCACAGGGGAGGGGAGAAAATGGGTAGGTTACAAATTAACCCCCCCCCCCCCTGGTGGAAACTCAGATGTGCTGTGCCCCCAGTGTCCTTATTCCATGACCAGCCCCAGCATACTGGTTGAAGTCCATAGGGGACAAGGAAAATAGCTGGTAGACCCAGTGTAGAAAGGTGCTGGGGAGCCAAGCCAGTAAACACGAGGGATGGGTGGGCGCAAAAAGAGTGCAAAAAAATGTTTCAGTATTTTCCTAATTTTAATATAGAACATTGGTTAATGCAAAGTGATGGAAACAAGCTGTGCCATGAAGTTCTAAATTTGAGCCCCACAACTTCACTTGCAAACAATAAGACTGACATCGTTGCTTGAACTGATCAAAGCTCTCTGACTGTGGAAGTAGGCATCTTTATTTATGTTTTTTAGTTAACAATGATTAACCTAAACTAAAATATCTTTTGTGACTTTGTCTCTGCGGCAAAGTGGTAGATGTATACAATAGTGGCCTGAAAGGGATTTTAAGCAGTAGACTCCAGCTCTACCTTTTGGTTACACAGTGTATGTGGCTGCAGTCTGAAATATGACTACTGTCAAATTTATGCTGCCCTCTGAAGAAGTTGTAAAATGTTAAATTTTGAATGAAAACAAAGAGAAGTGTCAAGAGGTTGTGCTTGCAACCTTACATTTAGACTGATGAATGTGAGTTTAGAATAAGTACAGGCATGTCATTCAGGGCAGAAGTGTACTAACACTACCCTGGTTTATGAAAGAGAAGTCTGTAGATGAAGAACTTATACATATTGACTCTGAGATCACCATAACTTGGAGAAAACTGCTTGACAGTGGCACAGGAAAATAATTTTCTTGGGTGGCGAAAGCCAGGGTACCTTTGGCTAGGCTTATATAGGCCCTAGGGCCAATAGCCTAGTACCTACCTATGAAAAGGGAATATTCTGCGAAATGGCCATCTCGGACTTTCTAAATGTAAGTCTGTTTTTCAGCCATTTAGTTTCAGTGTTTCGGGATTTTCTGTAGTGGGTCCTGACATTTCAAATGGTTACTGAGCATGCCGTATTCGTCCTCCTTCACTTTATTAAAACTAGTGGCTCCTCAAATACAGACACCAAGGACTTTAATCTACATCAGCAAATAAAAAGGAGTTAGTGATGGGACAGGTTCTGAGCTTGATGCATTCCCCACCTTTTGAATGAGAGTCCCCTACATGTGAAACAAAGTATTTCCCTAGTCACGTTCAAAGTTATTCTCATAATCTGGATGGATTTTCATAAATTAATCCCTTGGTTTGTCTTTATAGCCTACCTTGAGAAGGCAGGAAGTGCAACTGAAGCATAGGATTCCCAAGGACAGGGTACATTGACTTGTCTGGGTAGACTGCTTTGTGATCATTAGAAGTGTCTGCCTAGCATCTTCCTGTGAACCTGTTGTGATGTCCAGTCAGTATCCCACCAGACTGCCAGCAGTATGTGATGTCCCTCACTTAAAACTTGGGTCATTAATTAAGGAGCCTCAGTCCTCCTGATGATTGAGTCTATATATGTTGAACCCTGGGAGAAGTATTTCATTGTTTTTGACATGTGGCTTAAGCCAAGTTTTAGTCAAAATGGTTATGTCAATTAGTGCATGCAGGTCATGGATTTTGTTTAGTCTTCTTTTCTTTCGGCTGTTCCCGGTAGGGGTCGCTACAGCAGATCATCTGTTTCCATTTCTTCCTGTCCTCTGCATATTGCTTTGTCACATCAACCACATGCATGTCCTCTCTCACTACATCCATAAACCTTATCTTAGGCCTTCCTCTTTTCCCCTTATCTGGCAGCTCCATCCTTAGCATCCTTTTCCCAATATATCCAGCTTTCCTCCTCAGCCCATGTCCAAACCGACGCAATCTCGCTTCTCTGACTTTGTCTCCAAACTGTCCAACCTGAGCTGACCTTCTAATATACAGATTCCTGATCCTGTCCATCCTTGTCACACCCAGTGCAAATCTTAATATCTTTAACTCTGCCACTTCCAGGTCTGACTCCTGCCTTTTTGTCAATGCCACCGTCTCCAACCCATAAAACATAGCTGGTCTCACTACCCTCTTGTAGACCTTCCCTTTCACTCTTACTGGTACCCGTCTGTCACAAATCAGTCCTGACACTCTTCTCCACCCATTCCACCCTGCCTGTACTCTCTTCTTCACCTCTCTTCCACACTCACCATTACTCTGAACTGTTGATCCCAAGTACTTAAACATGGATTTTACATGGATTTTGTTTAGTATACTTCTTAAATTTATATTAAGGAACAGCAGGGAGTGTTGTTTGGGGTGAAGGGGTATGGTGGAGTTGATTGAGGTGTAAGTGGTAGTTTGCTTATTGGTAGTCTTGGGGACAGGGTTGGGGTGGATGTCACCACTGAGTTTTAGTTTTGATAATATATGAAATAAAGTTGTTATAAGTTTTGCTTAGTTGTTTGTGGTTTCTAAATAGTGGTTCTTTTTTGTGTCTGGTTTGATGGTATTTAAGTGGGAGGTAGTCTATTTCTGTGTTGCTGTAGAGGTGGGTAAAATTCGGGAGTTGTGGTGGGTTATTAGCAGTGGAGAGTTGGTGATGGAGTTGGTGGGGTGGTCAAAGTAGATGGGGTTGTAGAAGTTGGTTAAATGATAAAGAACGGCTACTGTGGATAGGTTGGCTGTGTGGAGAGATAAAGTAGTAAATAGTGATTGTTTTAGTGGATGTAGTGATGTGTGTTTTAGTGAATGTAATATTGCATGCTTTATTAGTGTGTTGAGGTTGTTAGAGTGGGACTAACAGTGTGTGGTTAGTGTGTGTTGTGAGATGTTGGAGGGGGAGGTGATAGTTGTGAGTTTGTGGGTATGTGGTAGAGCAGGGATTAAATCAGATAGAAGGGTGACTATGTAGTAGGTCAGAACAGCTGAATGTGTAGGTGGATATGTGTTGTATTGTAATGGTGGGGGGATATAGTGGAGATTGGCCTGTTTTTATAACAGGGAGTAACAACTGTTAGATGTGTATGAAACAAGAGGGTGTTTGTATTGATAGCATCAATGTATTGATAGCATTTTGCAATGGTAAAAAGGGTAGGCATTGGTAAAAGGTTTAATATATGTGTGCTAATGGATGGATGTTGATTAGAATTAGTGCGGAAATGTGGGCTACTTTATAATTCAGAATTGTACAGGTGGTGATTGGTAGACACGTGTGAGTGGGAGTGGTTAGGTTTAGATAAAGTTGAGTGATTTAGGGGTGAGAGGGGATGGGGCAGGGTAGAGGAGCGGAGTGAAGCCCGAGCGTAGCGAGGGCAGAATGGAGTGGGTAGAGCCAAGTTCTATAACTGCACAGCAAGGAACAGTCACTTGACTACCAGGTACTGTGAAAAGTATCTATGCAGTTGACAATTTTGTAGATTAGGAATTCTTAGAGAAATAGAAACCTTATGCCAGGAGTGAGTATGGAATGGAAGAAATATTTTGTAGACTAGGAATTCTTAGAGAAACAGAAACCTTATGCCAGGAGTGAGTATGGAGTGAGAGAAATGTGGACAAGTGTATTGGGAAGGAGAAGACTGAGTAAAACAATGATTCCAAAGTAGAAGGTATTGGGTTTAGAGAGATCTCTGGTGGGGGTTACCAGTAATGTGCACTCCCTGAATACATTGTAATGAAATTTACAATCATAGAAGGGTTAAATCATTAACATACACTGTAATGTTCCTGCACTTTAAGTAAATCGGCCACAGACTTTTGTAGATGCAGCTTGCTGGTAGAGAACTGCTATAAGGATTGTAGAGAACTGCTATAGGGATGCCCCACAGTGTTTTTATTAGCTGACAATTGTAAATGGAAATAAAAAAATAAAAAGAAGAAGGTTAGGAAAAGCTGATAAGGGGAGTGCTAGAGGAGGTAGGGCTCTATTTATAATTGGTGCAAAATAAGAAGAGATTGGAAGTAAATAGGTAAAACAGCCTAATAACACTACGGTTACTGAGTTAAATTAAAAACTCTATGCAGCAATTTGACACTAAAAATATGTTCAAACAAATACAACAAGCATCTAGGCATACAGATAGTGCTCAGTCAAGATTAATTTACAATATCCAGCTTGGCCTGGGTAAAACCGTCACTGTAACATATGACAGCATTACCTATAACAGAATGTATAGTACAAGGCATTACTACAATATAGCAGCTGAATGTCTGCAAACTATAAGGAATTACATTACATCACAGTTTAAGCATATAGTGAGCAGTTAAATTAGTTTGCTGATAAAGCACAGCATCTTCCTTTAAAACAGTGATATTTACACAATAGTTTAAATAATATGAGCTAAGTGGTCAATAAAGTCACAATAAAAACAAACAAAACGAGTAATAAACCATCTTAAAACAGTAATGCATAAGCAGAGTTCAGTTTAATATCAAGACCAGGGGTTGAGCATAACCTTTTAAATATATACACTTGTAAATGGTGGCATATTTTACTGCTTATAACAAATAATTAGCACATATTCTGAGAATCCTTGGATTTCTACAGAGAAAAAGAAAATACATTCTACAGAACTTACATGGAGGTCACACTACTGGAAGATGCCAAAACAGCAGGCAGAACAGGCTAGATAGTTTAAAATGGCGCCGGTCTGAGTGAGGTGTATTTGACATGTTCTGCTAGCTTGTAACTGGAGTTTCTGCAGGAGGGGCGAGGTAATATTCACCAAAAGGGAGAGAGAGAATGACAGTTACTGCTACTGGATTTTACAGTCCTTAGAGAAAAATAAAAGTAATGAGAGAGAGAACAAGGAAAAAAGAAAGGTCTAGAATAAGGTAAAAAGAAAGGTCTAGAAGGAGAGCAGCTAGAAGGAAAGGAGATTTATAACTGAGCAGAGCTCAGCAAATTCAGAAGAAGACAGCAGTAGGAGTGGGGGGGGCAAAAACAGAAATAACTGCAGAGCCAACGTCTATAACTGCACAGCAAGGAACAGTCACTTAGACTACCAGGTACTGTGAAAAGTATCTATGCAGCTGACAGTTATGTAGAGTAGGAATTCTTAGAGAAGTAGACACCTTATGTCAGGAGTGAGTATGGAGTGGGAGATATATGGACAAGTATATTGGGAAGGAGAAGACTGAGGAAAACAATGATTCCAAACTAGAAAGTGTTGGGTTTAGAGAGATCTCTGGTGTGGTGGGGGTTACCAGCCTGAATACATTTTAATGACATTTATAATCATAGAAGGGTTAAATCATTAACATACACTGTAATGTTCCTGTACTTTAAGTAAACCGGCACAGACTTTTGCAGATGCAGCTTGCTGGTAAAGAACTGCTATAGGGATTATAGAGAACTGCTATAGGGATGCCCCACAGTGTTTGTAGTAGCTGACAAACTACTTTAAGTAAACCGGCCACAGACTTTTGCAGATGCAGCTTGCTGGTAGAGAACTGCTATAGGGATGGTAGAGAACTGCTATAGGGATGCCCCACAATGTTTGTATTAGCTGACAAACTGTAATGTTCCTGTACTTTAAGTAAACCAGCCACAGACTTTTGCAGATGCAGCTTGCTGATAGAGAACTGATATAGGGATGGTAGAGAACTGTTATAGGGATGCCCCACACTGTTTGTATTAGCTGACAAATGGAGGTCACACTACTGGAAGATGCCAAAACAGCAGGCAGAACAGGCTAGAATAGTTTGTATAAACAGGGAAATACTCAACATTTTAAAAACTTATTTACATTTTCACAATTAGACATGTCGGTCATGTTGATACAAGTCAGTCTGAGAATATACACAAATCTCCTGCCAGTCATGCTAACACAGATGATAGTGTTTTCATTTTCTTCACATCTGTGAATGGAAATGTATTTATAGTCAGAATGGAGTCATGTAGATGAATCAGTAACTCTTATCAGTGAATACTGAGTGATAAAAAAGTACAAAATGACTTTTAATTAACCTTTTTTTTGTGCAAGGAGATGAGCCCCCTGTACCCAACCATCTACCCTGAGGTTGCGCAGTAGTGGAGCAAAAGATAACTCCGCTGCTGGAGAAAGTTGTTTTACCCAAATTTCTTTGATCATTCTGTACTCCCTGAAAGTGCTGTCATTCAAATGGGACACACCCATCAGAAACAAATAACATCCATAATCTATAGTCCCACCAGGGGTTCCAATATCCTAGACCTGGTCATTACCAACATGGGAAATCGATGCTCCACACCTATGGTCACCCCCTCGGTCAGGTCAGACCATAAGTTAATCACCCTTAATATCCACATCCCACCCCCACCCCCCCAGTAAGGAAACTTCCATAAAAAACTTCTCCAAAGCCAACTTCATTCTACTCAAGTCAGAAGTTACAAACTTCATGACACCCATGCAGACGGGAACTGAACGTTCGACTACTGAGTCCTACACTAAGGCACTGTACGAGCACATCCACTCATGCATGAATTGTGCCATCCCAAATAGAACCAAGATGCTCTCCTCCAAAAAAAAGGAAGCTAGTCTGGTGATCCTCTGCCATAAACAAACTTTACAAAAAAAAGGAAGAAACTGTTGCAGAAAAGAGGAAAATCCCAGGATGCAAAAAACTCCCTTACCAGCCTCCGTAAGAAGCTGAGATCCTCATAAAATTCTGCAAAGTTAGTTACGAAAATAAAATTGCCAAAGATTCCAAAGACAACCACAAGGCATTCTACAACTATGTCAAGAATCTAAATGGCAATGCTCAGATCTGCTCTGAGCTACAACGGAATGGCATTAAATATACTGATCCCAAGGATATTGGCAGATTGATTCAGTGCCAACTTCACCCCCCTTAAATGGTCCATCTCAGTACCGGAAGATTGCCAAATTCTGGTAATAACGGCCACACAGGTAAAAAAACACACTCTCCAAAGCTAAGAATACAGCATCCATGAGACCAGATGACATCTCGGGCTGTGTACTACATGAACTACAAAATGAACTGGCACATCACCTAAGTGTCATGTTTAATCATACCCGCATCTCAGGCTTCATGCCCACTGAGTGGTGCATAGCTACAGTTATACCACTCCACAAGGGTGGATCCACCTGGGATCCCAGGAACTGCCGCCCCATCAGTCTGACGAGCCTACTCTGCAAGGCCATGGAACGTACTATCATGGAACTTATAAACAAAGACACTGGCAATCTTAAAACACTGGACCCCACCCAGTTTGGGTTTGTGAAGGGCCAATCTTGTCTCCTGAACCTGATTGACTTCTTCGAATCAGTCTCCAGAGCCGTGGACGAGGGTAAGGCAGTCCACACAGCCTGTCTGGACCTTGCCAAGGTCTTTGACACCATCCCCCACTCTGGAATCATAGATAAACTTACTAAGCTGGGCATTAATACCTACGTCACTCGATGGGTTGCCAACTGGTTTACTCACGGAACCCACACTGTAAAAGTAGCTGACTCCAATTCCAGCTCCAGACAAGTGACAAGTGGAGTACCTCAGGGTTCAGTCCTGGGACCTCTCTTGTTTGGCATATACTTCTCTGAAGTACAGACCAACACTAAGGGACTCTGGCTAACAAAGTTCGCAGATGACTGCAAACTGAGAGCCATTATTGAATCCCCAAATGATGTGGATACTCTACAAAAGGGCCTTACAGAAACAGATGCTTGGTGCCAGAGCCATGGGTTCAAGCTCAATGCCAAGAAATGTATAGTTATCCCCTTTGGGAAAAAACATGTACCCGTGAATTACCACATAGGTGGCAGTACACTAAACACCGAAAGTGTGATAAGAGACTTAGCGACACAGGTGGACAGTGGTCTCACCTTCAAATAACCACATCGCCACAACAGTCAGGAAATCCTTCTATGTGGCACACCTCATCACTAAGGGCTTTTCATCCAGAAAAAAGGAGGTCATTATCCCACTGTACTCATCCCTCATTAGACCCATTATAGAATACAACACCCCATTTGGTATGTACCTCTCAAAACATCTGCAACAACTGGAAAGGCCGCAGAAATATCTCACTAAAAGAATCACAGGTCTAAAGCGGATGCCGTATGCTGACCGCCTAAAAAAATTCCAGCTATACTCTGTCACATATCATCTACTCCAAGGTGATCTCTGCTTAACGTACAAGGCCATGTCAAACCCAGAGCTGTTGGACATGCTACACTTAAAGAAATCCCAATCCCTCAGAGCCACATGCTCCAGGGATCTAAACCTTGTCATCACAATGAACAAAACATGCTGGAGGGATAGGTTCCTGACCCAGAGACTCCCCATACTCTGGAATATACAGCCCATACATGTCAAGCAGAGCGCCTCTTTGGCCCTCTTCAAAAGGAACCTTGATGATTGGATGGGAGAAAGGAAATTCACCCCGGGTATCATGTCAGTCGACCTGCTATTCATGGGTCCAGGGAAGTAAATAGTGGGGGAAGAAATAGCCAGGGAAATGTTATGGCTAGGCTTGTATAGGCCCTAGGGCCGATAGCCTAATACCAACCTATGAACCCATGAACCTATTAGATGTCAAAGAAAACAGGTGTGAAGAAACATTGGTGGGGGTGTACAGGTTTGGCAAGGGTGATCAAAAATATTATGTGCTGTTTGCCAGAAAACAAATGCCGAGGGTATTATCCTTTATCTTCCTTTTATTGTAGATCTTTTTAAAAAGGGTTTAAACATGCCTTGACTCTCTGACATGGGCTGAGTATGTCGTCTCCTTTGTCATTAATATAAATAGACGCAAAGCGTGGATCCAAAAGACTGCTGGAGAGGCAACTACTTATATAATTATTTACGTCCAACAGTTTCAAACTTTGTTTCTTACTTTACTTTACACTGAACGTCTTGCTAATTTTAAAAATGAATTACATTGTACCTCACAGATTTCAATGAGAACACACTGTGTAAGACCTCTTGCGCATTGCCTGCATGTACTAGCTGTTTATGCTCAGCTACGAAGAAATGAGTACTATTTGTCATGTTTTTCATTTTCTCGTTTTTCAAGTTTTCTGCTTAAAAAAAACTTGTCTATAGTTTAATCATAGAGCATTAATGCTGACCCTAACATCTATAAAAAAGGGGAAATTATTTTTTAATTCTGTATATAATACGATAGGTACACTTTTACATCCTACAGCAGAGTAAGATTCCAACATTATATGAAGCTTGACATGTCTTTCCAGCCAAGGGCATTGTTCTTCGCTTTCTTTTTTATTTTAGATCTTTTCCAAAAAGGGGGGAGGGGGGTCTAAGCACAGCCTGTCTCTCTCTGACTTGGGGCGGTTGAGTCCCCCACTTTGTCACTAATGTAAGTAGGTGCAAAGTGTGGACCCAAAAGGCTGCTGAAGAGGTGACTATTGTAATGTATCCTGGATTCATTACAACTAAAAAATGTACATTCATACTTTAATCTCACTAGTATATACAGCAGTCATTGATAAAACTCCCACACCTCACAGTTAAAATACTGCCAACTGCATACTGTGTAAAGCTACTTTATAATATAAAATACAATTTTCATCAAACGACTTTTATACAAATATTAATAAGAACAAAACCTGTATTACTTACAAATACTTATTCAGTCCATTCACTGACCTTCTACACTTTTTATTTATTAGTTAGTTACACTTTTTTGACCAGATTAGTCCCACACCAGCAGCCTCTTTTTCAGGGATACCTTAGGTGGTATTCATTCTGATTAGAAGAAATTTGTCTAGGGAGCCTAGGAACTTCCCTTACTCATTTTAGCTCCTAAGTGGTGCCAGAGGGCTTCTGCCAGGTGGAGAAGTTGGTGAGATGGAAATGATGGAAAGAGATGCATCAGCTGTGATTGAGTTGGATGGTGGAGTGCTGGAAACTCCAGTTTTAATGGAAAGAAGTGAGCCAACGGGAAGAGCAGTTAGCCAGATTGTTCTGGTCAAGTGGGTACTGGGCGAGCAGGCAGAGGGTGATGATCTTGAGAGACTTCATGAAGGAGCAGGGTTTACTGGTATTGGATGAAATGAGCTCAGGAGTATTTTCAGCCAGTGGGAAGCTGGATTTAAGGGTATACCACTGCAACATGGTAGCTTCCTGTTTGAAGAACAGAGATGTTTGTATGCTGAGGTAGTAAACCTAGGGAGATGAAACTCACTTAGAGCAAGAGTGTGACAAAAGAAGATGTGGGCAGTATTGGGAAAGGGGGCATATTGTTAGAAGTTATAAGCCATTGGGTAGAAAATGAAGTGAGTTTGCACATTTCTGTTTTGACTGCCCTTTACTAGAAAAAGAAAGGACATAATGAAGAAGGAAGACAGTCCGAAGAAAAGTTTTTTTTTAATATTTGTGAAGAAGAAGCTAATCAAGAATAAACAGAAAAAACTGACAAGAGTGACGTAAATATTTTACAGATGGAGAACTAAGATGTGATTACTTTTCTGAAGTAAAAGCCAGTACCAAAGGGCTCTGGCTAACTAAGTTTGCAGATGACTGTAAGTTAGTAGCAGTCATTGAATCCTTAAATGACTTGGCTATCTTGCAGGAAGATTTGTCTTAAATAAATAATGTGTCAAAGTCATGGTTTGAAACTAAATGCCAAAAAATGCATTATTATATTCTTATAGGTTCATAGGTAGGTACTAGGCTATCAGCCCTAGGGCCTATACAAGCCCAGCCAAAAAGGTACCCTGGCTTTTGCCACCCAAGAAAATTATTTTCCTCTGTCACTGTCGAGCAGAGCGACAGAAGTGATCCCCGGGGTGAATTTCCTATTTCCCATCCAATCATCAAGATCTTTTCTTGAAGAGTGCTAATGAAGAGCTTTGTTTGATATAGATAGGTAGTTTATTCCAGAGTATGGGAAGTCTCTGGGACAGGAATCTATCCCTCTGGCATGTTCTGTTTATTGTGGTGACAAGGTTTAGGTCCCTAGAGCATGTAGCTTGGAGGGATTGGGACTTCTTTAAGTGGAGCATGTCCAACAGCTCTGGGTTTGACATAACTTTGTATGTTAGGCAGAGATCACCTCTGAGTAGGCGATATGCGATGGAGTAAAGCTGTTTTTTAAGACAGTCTGCGTAGGGCATCTGTTTGAAGCTGGTAATCCTGTTTGTGAGGTATTTCTGCGGTCTTTCCTGTTGTTGTAGATGTCTTGTGAGGTACATACTAAAAGGGGCCTTGTACTCTATAACGGGTCTAATGAGTGATGAGTATAGGAGAACAATGACATCTTTTTTCCTGGATGAGAAAACTTTTGTGATGAGGTGTGCCACGTAGAAGGATTTCCTGACTACTGTAGCGATGTGATTATCAAAGCCGAGACTACTGTCCACCTGTGTCCCAAGGTCTCTTATCACACTTTCGGTGTTAAGTAGACTACCACCTATGTTGTAGTTCATGGGTACAGAATTTTTACCAAAGGGGATAACAGTGCACTTTTTGGCATTGAGCTTCAGGCCATGGCTTTGATACCAGGCATCTGTCTCAGTGAGGCCCTTTTGTAGTATGTCCACATCGTTAGGAGGTTCAATTATGGCTCCTAGTTTGCAGTCATCTGCGAACTTCATTAGCCAAAGACCTTCTGTGTTAGTCTGTACTTCAGAGAAGTAGATACCAAACAGGAGAGGACCCAGGACTGAACCCTGTGGTACTCCACTTGTCACTGGTCTGAAGTCAGATTTGGAGTCTGCTACTTTCACAGTGTGGGTTTTGTCAGTGAGCCGGTTGGCACACCATCTTGTGACATAGGGATTTATACCTAGTTTTAGTGAGTTTATCTATAATTCCAGAGTGGGGGATGGTGTCGAAAGCCTTGGCAAGATTTAGATAGGCTGTGTGAATCACCTTACCCTTGTCTACGGCTTTGGTGACTGCTTCAAAGAAGTCTATCAGATTAAGGAGACATGATCTGCCTTTTACAAACCTGAACTGGGTGGGGTCCAGAGTTTGGAGATTACCATTGTCTTTGTTTATAAGTTCCATGATGATACATTCCATGGCCTTGCAAACCAGGCTCATCAGGCTAATGGGGTGGTAGATGTTCATCGTGCATACAGCTGCAGTAATCACAGATGGGTTTTCAGCCGTCAGGCGGTCCCTCGGTCGGCCGAATTCCAAAGTCTTGGTCCGGCATCGGTTGTCGTCGCTTACTCTTCTGACGTCAGGAAGGCCAGAGTATATAAGACAGAGCCGACGCCATGTTCTTCAGTCTTTTTTGCCGCGCGGTGCCCGAAGCAGAAGCAGTTCGCAAGTGCCGGTCGGCCAGCTCCTGAATTACGAAAAAATTGGAACAAAGTCTTCTTTAAAGCTAAGTACCCCGTTGGGGAAACTTTTCTTGCCTCAGACCGATGTCAGAAAAAGTTAATAATTGTATTTCTTGTGGGAAGCAAATACCGCATAAGGATTTCCATTCCCTTTGCATACCTTGTTTGGGCCCAGACCACGACGTCTTGGGCTGTCGCTTTTGCGCTACCTTCAATAAACGCACTATCAAGCGTCGGGCGGAGTTCGCCCAACACTATTTTGGTAAAGCTTTTGATTATAAAATGTCGTCGGACACTCCGACTACCGTTTTGTCCAAAAAACGCAAGGAAAAGGACCGACACGCGAGACCCGCGGTCCCCGCCGACACCACTCCAAAACAGGCTACACATGGTCCGGTTCTCAGCGAGACGTCTTTGCAGTCCCTGACTACCGACGACACTCCTTTGGCGGTGTCCTCTGTACCCGAGACCGCTGGGTCCTCGGCCCTTTCCCAGACTACAACCGAAGCCCCTGCTAATGTTGAGCCTACTAATGTGGACAGGTCCACCTCCACCCATGGTGTATTTAGGCCCTCATCTTCTTTTTCAATAAAGGCTTTTACTAAATCCAAAGCAGCCAGGCATCCCACGAGGCCTGTTGCACAGTGCCCATCTCCTGGACCCATGCCTAAGAAACAGATGCTTAAAATGGCTGAGAATTTAATTACTCTTATCAGAGGTTCTCAGCCCCCTCCTGACAAGAGACCCAGAGTGGAGGAAGAATCTCCCTCTTCTGATCAGGGATCCATTTTATCAGAACATTCTGATGCAGAGGAACACTCTTACTCCCCTTTTGAGGATTCGGATGCAGAACAGTCCATTCCTTCTGTATCTCCTCCTGAGGATTTTTCCTTTGGGGAAACCTTGCACACTTTGAGGGAACACTTCCATTGGGAAGGCCAAGACTTTTCAGATTCCAAGAAAAGACTTAGGGAATTTCTTTCGTTACCTCAGCACAGACCTCTGGCTATACCCCCTGTTTTGGATGTACTGGATGATGTTTATTCGGAGGCTTGCCTTAACCCTGATTCTCTGCCTCCTGCACCAGTAAAACCTGATAGGTATTACAGAGTACCCAGCTCTCACCAATTTCTCTACAAAGGTCATAATGCTGACCCTGAAACCATTTCACAAGGCCCCAAGGGATTAAAGGCCTCCACTGCCAAGAATCCACTCCCTGCAGAAAGGGAATCCAGATCTCTAGAAAGGTGGGGTAAAAAGGTATATACCTCGGCCACCCTAGCCATGAGAGCCTTAAACTGTCAGTTTCATATGATGAAATATCAACAGTACCTGTTATCACAGTTAAGGAACAAAATGTCTCAGCCTGAACAACCAGATTTAAAAGAGTTACAGGATATGATGCATAGTGCGGAGCAAGTGGGTAAACACACCTTACAATGTGGTTATGATGCCTTAGAGGCTTCCAGTAGAGCGGCTGCTACAGTATCAGTCATTCGCAGACATGCCTGGCTTAGGGAACAAAATTTACCTGATCATGTTAAAGCTAAACTTCTTGATGCTCCTTTACAAAAGGATGTACTATTTGGTACTAATGCTGAGGAGATACTACGGAAAATGGAAGAAAAAGCCAAATCTATGCAAACTGTCAAGGCTTTCTTACAGGTCCAACCACCACGTTTTAGCAGAAATTGGCCTTCGAAAAACTGGTCCTTTCCAGCCACTGACAGGCCCCAAAGAGGTAGATACAGACGCACAAGGGGCAGAGGGCAAACTCAAGGATCATATAGAGGCAGACAATGGCAATCTCCAGCACCAAGAGGTGGTGAAGACAGTGCACAACAATACAGGAAGCAAACTCAATGACTCCCTCATCTCCATGCCAAGCAAGTCTCAACTGGCAGCACCTTTGGGAGGGAAACTAGCATTATTTGCAAGCAATTGGCATATTGTCACAACAGACAAATGGATACTGGACATTATAAACAGAGGCTACAAATTTCAATTTCACACTCTTCCAAAAATGAGAGGCATGCCAGACCTGCCACAAAATCAAAGGGCAGAGGCACAACTGCAAATTTCAAAGCTCCTAAACATGAGAGCTATTCAAAAGGTACCTACACACCAACAAGGTCAAGGTTTTTATTCAAGACTTTTTCTGGTGCCAAGAAAAGGAACCGACTGGAGACCCATTTTGGACTTATCCATCCTAAACACATTCCTACTCGTACCAAAATTCAAGATGCTCACATTACAGCAACTTCTTCCCATGCTGGACAAGGAGTTTTGGCTGATAACATTGGACCTCAAGGAGGCATACCTGCATGTCCCAATCAGACAAAGCTGCAGAAGATACCTCAGATGTCTTGCAGGTTCAATCCACTATCAATTCTCTGCATTGCCCTTTGGCTTATCTACTGCGCCCAGAGTATTCACAAAGTGCCTGGCATCAGTGATCGCTTACTGCAGACTTCAAGGGATACAAATTTACCCTTACCTGGACGACTGCCTGATCCAAGCGGACAGCAAACGCATACTTCTGGAACATCTGGCATATGTGACACGGTTACTGCTTTCTCTGGGATATACCATCAACAAGGAGAAATCAAAGCTAACACCATCTCAGAAAATAACCTTCCTGGGTGCCACCTTGGACACAAACACCCAGATGGCATATCTTATGCCAGAAAAACAAGGGCAACTATCTCAGTACTTCGAAACACTAGCAAAAAGTACCAGGCTTACTGCAAGGAAAATCCTGCAGGCTCTGGGATTCATGGCATCTTGCATTCTTCTAATCCCATGTGCAAAGTTGCATATGAGGAAACTTCAATGGTACCTAAAAAATCTATGGTCTCAACACAGTCACAGTTTGGAAGCAATTATACCAATAATTCCATGTTTGCAAAAGGAATTTCTATGGTGGGCCCAAGCATGTCAAGTAAACACAGGCCTTCCATTTTGCAAGCCTCAAGCAAAACATGGGGGGGCGCATAACCACAGACGCCTCAGATTACGCCTGGGGGGCGCACATGAAGGACAGGTGCATTCAGGGCAGATGGTCCCAAAAGGAAAAGCACCTTCACATCAATCAAAAAGAAATGCTAGCAGTAATAAATGCAATTACAGCTTTCAAGGACTTCCTGCATCCAGGACAATTACTGATAAGGACAGACAACACCACAGTAATGTGGTACATAAACAAACAAGGAGGAACACATTCATACCCCTTGTGCAGACTAGCCATGACTCTTTGGAACTTGGCTCTGGAAAGACAAATCGAACTTCAAGCACAATACTTGCCAGGACTGGAAAACACACTGGCAGACACTCTAAGCAGAGGTATGACAGATCTACACGAATGGAAATTACATCCTCAGGTGTTTACAGAGATAACCCAAATGTGGGGGAGGCCAGACATAGATCTTTTTGCCTCCCACAGGAACCATCAACTGAAAAAGTTTTGTTCAAGGACCTTTCATCCAAAGGCCTGGAAAGTGGACGCCCTCTCATTCAGTTGGACAGCATGGACAGTTTATGCATTCCCACCTCTGCCCCTTCTGCCCAAGGTGCTTTTGAAAGCAAGAACAGACAAACCGAGGATGATACTGATTGCTCCAGATTGGCCAAGGCAACACTGGTATCCATTCCTGAGGAGCCTAACACATACTCCCTGGTCCCTGCCTCTAATGCCTCTTCTACTGACTCAGAACAGCTACAAAACTCTTCACAGTCAGCTGAAAACATTCAACCTCGCTGCATGGAAAATTCCTTGACAACACAACAGTCCCTACTCTCCAAGGAGGTGCAGGATGTCATTTTGGAGGCCAGAAGACCATCTACTAGAAAAGCTTACTCCGCAAAATGGAAGCGGTTTTGCTGTTGGAATGAGAAAAGAGGCCAGGACCCTAGAAAATTGAACTTGCCTCAGGTTTTACAGTACCTAGCTGAACTACTGAACAGTGGACTTTCATTTTCTTCCATAAAAATACATGCCTCAGCCATTTCTGCAGAATTCAACACAGATCCTCCTTTATTCTCTCACCCACTCTTACGACAGTTCCTCAGAGGGGCTAAGAATATAAGACCTCCAAGGAAGCAACCAATACCAGCCTGGGACCTTAATTACATACTAGAAAAATGAACATTGCCTCCCTTTGAACCAGCTGCCTCAACAGATCTGCAATATTTGTCCTGGAAAACAGCTTTCCTTCTGGCCATCACTTCAGCTCGTAGGGTTTCTGAACTACAGGCCCTCATGGCAGTGCAGCCCTTCCTCATCTTCCATCAGGACAGGGTTTCCCTTCGTACCAACCCATCTTTTATGCCAAAAGTGGTATCCAGGGTAGCCTTAAATCAAGCCATACACCTACCTACCTTTTATCCAAACCCTCAAAACAAAGGGGAGAGGCTGCTTCACTCTTTAGACATCCATAGGCAGCTACGTTATTATTTGGACAGAACAAAGTCCTTCAGGAAATCAGAACAACTTTTTGTGTCCTATGCCGTAGGGGCTCAAGGGAACCTAGTGACCAAACAGACCATTTCCAAGTGGATTGGCCACTGCATACGGTTTTGTTATTCCTATCATGGGAAATCTGTCCCTACTGGTATCAGATCTCACTCCACCAGGGCCACAGCCACCTCTACAGCCTTCCTCAGAGGTGTGCCTACTAAGGATATTTTGGAGGCAGCCACTTGGAGTTCTGTACATACCTTCACAAAACACTACCACCTGCCCTTATATTCCAGAACAAGAGCAGGCTTTGCCACTGCTGTTTTGCAGGGCATTCTGGCTCAACCCAGTTCCTCATAGTACCTACCACCCTATGCATAGCTTTGGGACTCTACCCATCTGTGATTACTGCAGCTGTATGCACGATGAACATAGTACAGTTTTGTACCTACCATAAATGTAGATGTTCGAGTGCTAATACAGCTGCAGTACAGGTTCCCCTCCCTCCTTCCCCACTTGGTAAGGGCATGGGGCCTAACAACCTCTTCATACTACCTGACTGGGTTATCCTGCTATGTTTTATTTGCTGGCTTCCACTGATTTTGGTTTATATTACATTGCTTGTACATGTAGATAAGCATCATTTATGTATTGCCTTCCTTTTGGGGGCACCTGACATCTGGGGCAAGAAAGACTGAAGAACATGGCGTCGGCTGTGTCTTATATACTCTGGCCTTCCTGACGTCAGAAGAGTAAGCGACGACAACCGACGCCGGACCAAGACTTTGGAATTCGGCCGACCGAGGGACCGCCTGATGGCTGAAAACCCATCTGTGATTACTGCAGCTGTATTAGCACTCGAACATCTACATTTATGGTAGGTACAAAACTGTACTTTCCCGGGGTCCATGGTGGCTTCCCCCTTGTGGAGTGGGATAACCGTCGCTGTGCGCCATTCAAGCGAGCACAAAGCCTGAGGTGAGGCTATGATTGAACATGGTACTTAGGTGGGGTGCCAGTTCGTTCTGTAGTTTGTGTAGAACGCACCCTGGGATGTTGTCTGGTCCCATTGATGCTGTGTTCTTGGCTTTGGAGAGTGTGGTTTTTACCTGTGCAGCCGTGATTTCAGGACCTTTACATTCTTTCGGTATAGAGATGGGCTCTTTGGGGGGGGGGTAAAATTAACACTGAACCTGTCTGCCAGGATGTTGGCAATATCAGTTAGGTCTGTAAATTTAGTGCCATTGTGCTGTAACGCAGATCTGAGTGCTGCCATTGAGATTCTTGACATAGCTGTAGAATGCTTGTGGTTGTCTTTAGAATCAGTGGCGATTTTGTTTTCGTAACTAGCTTTGGAGGATTTTATCAGGGATTGCAGCTTCTTACTGAGGCTGACCAGGGAGCTCCTCCACTCATGGGATTTTACTCTCTTTTGCAACAGTTTCTTCTTTCTCTTGTACAGTTTATTTATGCCAGGGGACCACCAGATTGGCTTCCTTTTTTTGGAAGATTAGCATCTTGGTTCTGTTTGGGATAGCACGATCCATGCACTCATGCAAGTGCTTATAAAGTGCAATTGTGTAGGATTCAGTAGTCGTAACTGTATTGTCCATCTGCATGGGTGTCATGAAGTTCACCACTTCTGTCTTAAGAAGCATGAAATTGGCTTTGGAGAAATTTTTTACTGTGGTTTCCTTAATGGGAGGTGGGGGCAGGATGTGGATATCTATGGTAATTAGCTTATGGTCGGATCGGACTAATGAGGCATTGACTTCAGGTGTGGAATACCGATCATTCATGTTGGTAATGACTAGATCTAGGATATTGTTGCCCCTGGTGGGGGTGTGGGTAAGTTGATCCAGGGCGTTGGAGTTTATGAATTCCAGAAAGCGTTGAGTGAAGGAATTGGTACATGAGTAGTTTTCCCAGTTAATGGTGGGGTAGTTGAAATCGCCCATTATTATGATGTTTGTTTGAACCCTAATATTTTCCAGTACATCAAGAAAAGAGGAGTGGGAATCCTGGGGCATGGTGGGGGATCTGTAGCAAGCTACAATTTGGATTCCATTTTTGCCCAGAGTTAGTTGCACTTGGATAACCTCGGCTGCATTATGCTGAGCAACTAGCCTGGAGGTGGGGATATCCTTAATGAATATGGACACACCTCCGCCTTTGGTGTTCCGGTCCAGGTTACATGGCCGAAAAGTGTGGTATGAGTTATAGCCTGGTAGTGCAGCCTTGAACCAGGTCTCAGTCACTGCACAGATATTGATGTTCTCCATTTTAAGGAGTGCCTCGAGTGAGTGCATTTTGCGATTTAAACTTCTAGCATTGAGTAGCATCACCCTCAGGTTTTTGCTTGCCTGTTCTTGTTACGGTGGTGAATTTGTCATTTGAATCTTGCCTTAAAAAGGCACTATAGGGGTGGCAAGAACCTTTGGGAATCTTTGGGAAGTCATCTACTCCAGGAAGCTACCACATTGACAATACCCCCCTAAGAGTTAACCCAGTTGCCCAGGATTTGGGAACTTGTGGACCGTTACCTAACTTTTGACCAACATATGTCTGTTGTTGTAAGAAAGTTCTTCAATATTTCACAGCTTATAAACAAAGGGATTGTGTCTAGATCCAGGGATGTCATTGTTCCTCTCTTTATTCAGCCTTTGTTAGGCCAATCATTGAATATAATGCCCCCTTTGGCATGTATCTATCCATACACATGCAACAACTGGAACTCCCACAGAGCTACCTTACTAAAAGGATGCAAGGCATAAACAACATAACCTACATGGACTAACTCAAAGTCCTGTCACTATTCTTGGTGTCCTACAGACTGCTAAGAAGTGACCTTTGGCATGCAAGGCATCCTCTGACCCATTACTAATGGATTTACTGCACATGATCAAGTCAAATGGCATCAGAAATACTTGGTCTAGGGATCTAAACCCTTTCTGCTACATCAATAGAACAGTTTGGATGGATGTGTATATTTCATGAAGGATACCACTGCTGGTGAACAGTCTCCCCATCCACATGAAACAAGGATGCCCATCGAGTTTGTTTTTGTTTGTACTGGCAATGAATGCAGTAAAACAGATGTGAGCATACGGAATTAGGAAAGCAAGATACAGTTCAACAAATCCCATACTTAAAAATAAATGGGATATATTATACCAGAAAACAAAAAAGTATATTGGGAGTAATGTTTGGTGAGTATGAAAGTGTAGTAAAACAATGGAAACAAGTAATGGAAGGCATGAAAAAATACTGTGTTGAGGAAGGTTTTTATTTATCATTCAAGAAAAAGTATTCATGCCAAATACTTATTAGGGGAACTAGGATATTTGAGGGGGGGGTCTATGTTTCTAGTAAAAATGGTGGTAGACCTATTATATTTGTTTTAATTTGGGGTGCAAGACTGATTCCAGTTGGAAGCCGGGTAATACATAATAAAAAAGAGGAAGATTGGATTAAAAAAAGCAAAATTTTAGTATGCTTACATGTATGCATTGTTGGGCATGTTGAATGTAAAAGAAAGAGAAACAAAAATAATAGGAAATATGTTTTGTGTTAAACGTGAAGAAGTATGGAAGCATGAAGGGTGAGGGTGGGGGGGAGTGGTGGTAAACAAGAAAAAAAGGAAATGAAAGCATACGAGATAAGAATAAAGTAAAATGAGGGAACTAAAAGTTAATGAAGTTGATGGAATTAGAAAATATTAATATAAGACTTTGGAAAAATATTGTGCCAAATTCAAGAAGGCTACTGTGAGGAATAGATCTTGCGGTAACCGTTTCTGATTCAGGAACAGCCCTATCATGGTGATGCAACACAAAGATACACAACATTACGATGGACTGCCTCTGCAGCCATACTAAATATCAGTGAGGAATTTCAGGTGAAGCATATGCTAAGTAGCCATGTGCTTTCCCTTATAATTGCTTGAGGGAAGGCATTTATTCAGCCAAGCAGTTCAGTGTTATACCTTGGCTGAGTAAGTTAGCACAGCTACTCTTGGCTGCTTTTGGTAACTGGCTGTGTTCGTCCATTGTGCTACAGGTTAATGCTGGGGAGTTTAGTGGTCAGGTAGTGTTAAAGGGGATATGAGTATGCGTATGTTAAGAGCTGCATGTGTAATTGTGTGTCTATCAGGGAGTCACAGTGTGTGTGTGTGTGTGTGTGTGTGTGTGTGTGTGTGTGTGTGTGTGTGTGTGTGTGTGTGTGTGTGTGTGTGTGTACCTTACTAAAAGGATGCAAGGCATAAACAACATAACCTACATGGACTAACTCAAAGTCCTGTCACTATTCTTGGTGTCCTACAGACTGCTGTGTGTGTGTGTGTGTGTTGGTATGGGTGTTAATGAGAGTATACATTAGAGTCTGTGTGTGTGTGTTTGAATCTGAGTATTGGTGTATTGTGCATGGGTGGTTGAATGAGAGGTGTGCCTGTGCTAACACAATCAGCACTCCTTCAACTGTCAGCAGAGAGCAGGTCATAGCAAGGTTCACTAAGGTCAAAAACACAGCCTCAGTGGGGGCCCAACAGTATCTCGGAGTGCCTCCTAAATAGCCTGAAACAACCTGAAACATAACCTATCAGAACCACTCAAGTTACTTTTCAGCTACAGCCTCAAAACAGGGTACGTACCAAGTGAATGGAGGATAGCAACAGTTATCCCCCTTCACAAGGGTAGACCATCAATTGACCCTAGAAACTACAAATCCATTAATCTGACTAATCTAATATGCAAAGTCATGGAATGAATTATCATGGAAATGATCAACAAAGACATTGGCAACGTAGAGACACTGGATCCATTGCATTCTGGTTTTATCAATAGAAGGTCATGCCTGCTTAACCTGGTAGAATTCTTTGAGAAGGTAGCAATGGATGAAGGGAAAGTAGTGCATGTTGCCTGCCTAGTTCTGGCTAAGGTTTTCAGTACAGTACCTCACTTGGGCATTGTGGACAAACTTAAATCCATAAGTAACTTCTTAGATTGCCAGCTGGCTCACAGATAGGATCCAAGAAGTCAGGATTGGTGAGAACACCTCCTCTAAGAAGGAGGTCACTAGTGGAGTACCAAAAGTCTCTATGCTGGGCCCACTGTTGATTGGCATCTACTTCTTAGAAGTCAAGGCTAATGTCGGGGGCACTGATTTAGCATGTTCACAGATGACTGCATATTAGGAGCTATCGTAAATTCCTTCCATGACACCAGCATCCTGCAAGAGGATCTAATGCAGGTAAATGACTGATGCCAAAGCCACTGATTAAAACTCAATGCAAAGAAGTGCATTATAGTGCCTTGTGGGAAAATATCCACCTAGGCCAATTACTCCATTGACAGGACACCTGTTAGACCTGACCTGGTAGTTAGAGATCAGGGAACATACGTAGATAGTAATCTGACTTTTGACAACATGTAGCCAAGGTATTAAGAATATCATTCTACATTGCCCAAATTATAAGTAAGGTATGTCATCATGGTCCAAAGAAGTTATAGTACTGTTTTATTCAGCACTTATCAGTCCTGTCATTGAGTGCAATACCCCCTTTGGCATGTTCTTGACTAGACGTATTCAACAGTTGGAATGCCCACAGAGGTTCCTCACCAAAAGAATCCAGGGCATTAACACATGGTCCTATACAGACTACCTTAGAACCCTGTCTCTGTACTCAGTCTCCTACAGGTTGTTGATATGTAATCTGTGCTTAGCATGTAAGGTATCATTAGATGCATCCCTGGTGGAACTTTTGCACATTTGCAAAATAAACAGCACCAGAAATACTATATCCAAGGATTTAAGCTTTGCTTGCAACATAAATAAAACATGCTGGCAAGACAGATATATGTTTCAAAGGGTCCCCATGATCTTGAATAGGCTCCCCATTCATGTGAAGCAGAGTCCATCCCTAACCCTGTTCAAACATAATCTTGACCATTGGATGGGAAATCATAAATTCATCCCCTTGCTGGCCAACATTTCTCTTATTGAGAGATGCTGACACTAAACATTCCCTAACTAACACTTGATAGGAAGTTAAGTTCACCCCCGGTCTGGCCCCCATGTCTTCTAGAGACAGAAGCCAACAGTAAACACTTCCTGACTAACATACCCCACACATAATTTTTAGCAACCCCCTAACTAACATACCCCTTCAATTTGGTTGCACATGTTAGAAGGGTATGTAGTTGGCTTGGGTTGTGTGGCTAAGCTTATAAAAGCCCTGGTAATCATTACCTTAGTATATGTTTCTGACTGAAGTCTTTTATAGTTTTACACAGAAAGTTAGAGGTGATTCTCAAAATTCTAGTGCCCATGAGGTTAATGGTACAGTGCTATGTAAATCACAAGATGTTGCTAATATCCTCATGAGAAAATTTAACACTAATATCAGCAAAACATTGCAAGTGATTACTTCACTACTGTGCCCTTTGGATATCCCACCAAGATCATGCATATGCATCCTTGGCTAAGGTCAAAACCACCAGTTCTGTGGGCTTGAATATTATCCTTTGTTCTTTTCTCCCTTGCACTAAGTAAAACCTTGTATTACCCTTGAGCATCTCATTTAGCAAATGTCTTTCCACAGGAATTGACCGTAGTGGTTCCTGTCTTACAGATATCATTTACAAGGTAATTGAAAAGTCACTGATGTAGTTAGTTCAAAAGGATATAGCTTTACTTCCCTGGGAATAAACCAGTATGGTTCTATGAAATGTAATCATGCGTTTTAAACTAGGTCCGTTTCGTTGAAGACGTAACAGATGTACTATATGAATAGTTAACAGTATGTCCTGTTTCTCTCTGTCTTGAAATAGTGTTTAATACTATTACATGCACAGGGGTGGTAGCTGAATTATGAGTGCTCAGTATTAAAACTTCTATGGTCTGTTGGATACGGTGGATGAACTGCATCTAATCATCTTGGAGGGCCCACACAGAAGCTGTCAGATCCTTGTACAGGAGGAGGTTCCTGGTATGCATAGAGAAATGAGACAATGTTGTGATGCTTCAGGGGTCTTCCAAGATGACTGCACACTGAGTAACTGCTTGTTTGTAGCTCTCCCAATGTGAAAACAGAAACTCAGCAGAGAAGGCCAGTAGACTTGTGTTTATGGGTAAATTGCAATAACTGGTTAGTAAGTGCACTGCCTGGATGCCAGAAACAAAAAATACACAAGATCTGGAAAAAATCAGGTACAGAAAATGTGGAAGAAACACTGACTGGGGAAAGTTATGCATCTGTTCAGCAAAAAGCAATGCAACCTTCAGACATGACTTCCATTAACCTGCAGTAAGATATAAGACAGCTGCATACAGACCTGGTTAAACACAACAAAACACTGATGCAGTATATCAACACAAACAACAAAAGACTGGAAAAAATGGAAGAAGCTTTAAACAGATATTCAGATGAGATAATAAAGCTGCAAAAATCAGAAGTCGAAATGAAGAAAAGGTTGGCTGAATATGAAACTGCTCAGGAAGAGATGTTTCAAAAAATAATAGAGTTAGAGAACAGAGCACATAGGGGAAAACCTGAGATTTTCAGCTATACCAGAGAAGCTGGAAGGAACAGACAGCATTAATTTTATGAAAGCACAAATAAGCAGCTAGACTAGTATGCCACAACAGTTGTTAGTTGAAAGGGCACATTGTGTGAATGCTCCAAACCTAGCTATAATAAAGCAACCTAGACATTTAATAGTAAAGATGCAATCCTACCAGCAGAAGAAGTTGATTCTGACAAAACTGTGGTAGAAGGACAAAATACTAAAAGTGGAAGACAGCAGAGTGTTTGCGGAGAATGATTCTTCATCTTCCTGATTGATTGAGGATAAGGATAATGAATCCTTAGAAGGCGAAAGGCTGAGGTACCAGAATAAATGCACTGTCTGATATTTATACCCTGTTGTATGGTGGATGTGTTACATCTTACATTTTTTTTTTTTGGCTGGACTTGTACTATTCGTTTGTAATTAAGAATTAAATATGCCAAGGTTAGAGGTAGATGAGGCTCAATTACTAACAGGATAGAAAGAGATGAGATAAATATGACTATAATCAATCTACAGGGAAGTCCCCAGTAATAGATGGCATTCCTGTGGAAGTTTGGAAGCTAGGAGGGGAAAAAAACTGAGAAAGATCTGGAAGGTCTTGTTTAGTAGTATTTTAAGAGGAGGAGAAGTACCAGGATCCTGGAAGAAGGCGGTGGTAATGGTAATACCTATAAAGGGTAAAGATCCATTGATTCCAGCTTCATACAGACCCATTTCAATACTAAACCATGGTTATAAAGTGTTTATGTCTGTAATGGCTTAAAGAATGGCAAAAGTGATACCAAAATTGATAGATATGGATCAGTGTGGTTTTGTGGAAGGGAGGCAAATATTTGACAATATTAACAGAACATTGATGATCCAGAGAGAAGCAGAATGTAAGAAAATAACACTTTTATTGGTGGGTCTTGATGCAGACAAAGCATTTGATAGAGTAGACTAGGACTTCACGAGTAGGGCAATGGAAGCATTTGCTTTCCCTGATATAATTATAAGGTTGATTAAGAGTATATATGAGGGATCGGAGGCGAAAATTAAAGTTAGTGGGGTCCTCTCTGATAATTTCTACTTGAGTAGAGGAACCAGGCAGGGTTGCCCACTTTCCCCTTTGTTGTTTGCATTATATTTAGAACCACTGGCAAAGAAAATAAGGGACTCAGAAATTCAAGGATATAATTGATATGGTAGGCTGGAAAAGCTGGCTCTATTTGCAGATGATATTTTTTTATACTTGACAAAACCAGAAAGGGACATTACACTGTTGTGGAATGTTTTAAGACAGTTTCAAATCTTCTCGGGATGCAAAATTCATGAAGCTAAAACAAAGGCAACAGCGGTAAATTATGCACCCACAAACGAATTGATCCAACAATATCCATATTTATGGGGACATGATAAAATTAATTATTTAGGAGTATGGATTAGAAATTACTCTATTGTGGCATCTGAGGATATGTGGGAAGAGACTTAGAAGACAGTACAAAAATTGAGAAACTGGAAGCTTTGTTATATGGATGTAGATACTAAGATACAACCAATTAAAATGTTTTTAGTCCCTTTAGTCTTATACACAGATCAGGCATATTTTTAACAACCAGAGAAGCTGTGGATAGCAGTTAAAAGAGCTGAAGGATTTTATCTGGGAAGGGAAGACAGCAAGGGTTAAGTGGGATAAGTGGATTCTTCCAATAGAACAAGGCGTACTAGTATTACCCAATTTGAGGGGGTATTTTAGAGCAACACAGTTAAGGCTGTTGTACATAGCACAAGCAGAAAACTATAATTCAAAATGGAAAGGAATGATGATGATACAGGGAGGAAGCTTAAGAAATAAGGAGAGATTGGGATTTTGGATACAGACTCAAGGAGAACAACAAAAATCATACAGAGTATTATATTCATAAAATAGCAGGGAGTGTTCTAAGAACAAAACTAGCACAAGAATGCAGAAAAGAGATTTAGCTGATAGGGATGACTGTGGTTAGGGATACAGATAATAGGTAAGAGGGGGCTGGAATTTATTGGAGAAAACTAGCAAAGGAACCAAGGTATTGGGAGAAAATAACTAGAAAGGGAAATGTTAAAGAATGGGAAGAGGCCAAGAATTTATTTGGACTGCAGGTTAGAGATTGCCTTCCCTATCAAGGATTGAGTATAGGCGAATAGAAAGAAATGGGGGGGGGGTCCTAAATGAAAGACCAGCACTGGTAGAGTTATTAATAGAATGTAGAACAGAAACTGCCACTAAAAAGGAATAATTAGTAAAGCATATAAAATATTGCATGATAATTATAAGAATCATTCAGAGGAGCTTAGAAAGGATTGGGAAGAGAGAGTGGATAAGCAATTCACAAAGAGATAATGGGGGGATATATGTATATCTCCCAAATATGCAACAAAGTGTAGAGGATCTTTTGTCTGGCAGTGTTTACATAGGTATTTTTATACCCCAAGTAGACTCCAAAGAATATTTCCTCAGGTGGATAACAAATGTTAGAGGTGTGATGGGCAAGAAAGAGGTGGCTGGGAACATATTTTTTGGGAGTGTGATGAGCTGGCAGACTTTAGAGATTCTCTGCAGTCTGCTCTGTTGGAAATGCTGGGTGATCAGACTGGATTGACTGAGAGATTATTTTTTTAGCTATGATACAGAATCGTTAATTGTCTATAGACAGAGTAAAGCCTTGCTGAGTCTAATTATGGTGGCTGCCAAAAAAGCAATTACTAGAAAAATGGAAATCGAAGTCTAGACCAACTTTACTAAAAGTAGTGAATATAGTAACACTGATAAAACAACGGGAATTGGGATCTTTAGAAAAGGGAAGGAGCAAACTACACAGGAAAAAATGGAAATTGTGGGAACTATATGTGCAGAGAAGGAACGAGGTGTAAGAGGCAGGATTTGAATGAGCCATGTAATGTTTAACTGACAATGACTGGATAGATTATAAGTGATGTATAATGTTGGTAACTACAGTTGTTTCAATGGTGTCTATGATGTATAATGTTTGCAACTAAAGTGATGTCATTCTGTTTGTTTTTCATTTGCATAAATGTAAGATTACCTATGTCATATGTGATAATTTAATTAAGATGTTTATTAAAGGAAGGTTTTAATCCTTCAGTGATTGTGCAGACAGATGTCACCTCAAAAAAAGAAGAAACAGGACTTGTTGGAACAGGGCATATTAGAATAAGTACCTTCATCCTTCATAGGGAAAGTTTTTTATTCAAGGATCTTCCTTGTTTCAAGGAAGGAAGGTCAGTGGAGACAAATGAGAGAGGAAACTGGTCAGCAAGGAGGGGCAAGTAGGAAACTCCCACAGGAAAATACGTATCTATATGCGTCATCAAAGCCAAGAGAACAGAGAGAGGGGGGAATGAATACTGCAACAGTGATCAGTAGGACATCTATTGTTATGATAGGACAGCACAATGGTGCAGCAGTAGGGTTGTCCCCTCACAGCAAGAGGTTCTTTGGTTTGATTCTCGGCTGGGGTGCCTTCTGTGCAGAGTCTGCATGTCCTCCTTGCATTCCTGTGGGTTTTCTATGGGTGCTCCGGTTTCCTCCCACATTTCAAAGACACGCATCTTGAGCATTTCTCCCTGGGCCTCCGCTGAAAATTGTCTCGATAGAACAAGGCGTACTAGTATTACCCAAATGCATGGTTCAGAATCCAGCTCCTGTCAGCACAGGTTAAGACTGAACTACTAGATGCTTCTCTAGACAAGGACTACCTTTTTGCTCCTACAGCTGAACACGTTTTCAAGAAGCTGGATAAAAAAGGAACACAAATAAAAAATGTGAAGAAGTTTTCTGCCTCCAGCCCCAAGGTACAGTAGGAATTCCCCTTTAAAACCTTAGCCTTTTCCCCTAGAAAAGACAAGGGGAGGCCTTCCCATGCCATAAGACTCAGACAATCCTGGAGATGGCAACCAGAACAATCGCACATAACATGGAACTCTAGGAGCTCATGAAGCACAGAGACTGACTGTAACTATGTCCAACCCCTACAAGCTTCTGGCTAGAAAACTCTCCTCCTTCCTAACACAGTGAAAAACCATCATAGGGACCAGTGGGTTCTCTGCATCATAGTGAAGGGTATTGCATCCATTTCAGCGAAATCCCATCCTTGTTGGGCATTCCAAAACCACCAAAATAACAAGACAACCTCTTGCCACTTATCCTTGGGGAACTACTTTCCCAAGGATACATTCAGCTTGTTCCTCCAGATCAGGAGGGAAAAGGCAGCTTCTTTAAAATTTGTTCAGCTGTAGTTCCAAGAAAGGAGGACACCTGAAGGCCCATCTTGGACCTTTCAAAGCTAAACAAGTTTCTTAGCATCCTAAAATTCAAAATGCTTACTTTACAAAAACTACTGTCTGTAATCTTCCAAGATGCCTTTGTAGTCATTTTAAACCTAAAAGACTTTTACCTTCATGTTCCCATAGCAGACAGTCACAGAAAATACCTATGATTTGTAGTGGTACGCTTTCACTTTAGTTCTATGATTTACCATTTGAGCTGTCCATTGCTCCCAGAAAAAAAAAAGTTTTTCTCCTCTGATAGCACACTGCAGAAATCTAAGGGTTAGTACTTACCCATACTTAGATGATTGTCTCATTCAGGAAAAATACACAAAAGAGACCTTAGACACCTTGCAGATCACCATAGACTGCTTTAAGAAGGTAGATCTCACCTTATGTCTTTAAAAAAAAAAAACTTTCTCAAACAAGGATCCTCTTTCTGGAAGACCTCATATATTTGGTCCAAGTCCAAGCCTTCCCTCCTTCCCCAAGACAAGATTACTTTTCTGACAGGCTACCTGACCAGTCTGCTTCAAAAGTGACTCATCCCAGCAAGGGGATTCCTGAGGATTCTTCTATATATGGCATACTGTTTTCCTCCCACTTGCAAAATTACACATGAAAAAACTTCCACTGATTCCTGAAAAGTAATGCTTGGAAACAAAATTCCCAACCCCTGAAAACCCTACTGCCTATCCTTCCATGCCTGAAAAAGGAGCTCTTATGGTATAAGAACAGAAGAATGCCATACAGCGTAACCCAGAGGCAAATTTCTCATTACCAGAAGCAGACAAGACAATCACTAAGGGCAATTCAGACATAGCTTGTGGGGCCCACTTAGGTTCCTGAAAGTGCAGGACATCTGCTCCTCAGTAGAAAAAATTGGATATAAATCAGAAGGAGATACTTGCAGTCTCCATGGCCATAAAGGAGTTTCAACAGAACTTAAGCCCAAGAACCATACAGACAACACCACAGTGATGTGTTACATAAACAAGTAAGGGGAAACCCTGCCCTTCCATCTGTGCAGCGTTTTGAGGAAGATTTGGATGCTGGCTTAAGAAATAAGGCTAACCCTTGTAGCTTTTTATATTCTGGGTCAGAACAAGACACTGGCAGATTCTCTAAACAGGGACCTTCTAGAAGCCAATGAATGGTTGCTGAAGAGACAGGTCTTCCTGGAAATAACTTTACATTAGGGGCCCCTTCAATAGACCAGTTTGCCTCTCACCACAACAAACAGCTGCAGACGTTCTGCTGTAGAACTCAACAGACAGGGACTTGGAAAATAGATGCTTTCTCTTTCACACGGACAAACTGGTTCCTATATGCATTCCCACCCTTGCCTCTGATCTCTAGGGTACTGTCAAAAGTCAATGAAGACAGATCCAGTATGATCCTAGTGGTCCCCTTCTGGTTGAGACAACACTGGCTCTCCCTTCTTCTGATACTCCATGACGGGAGATTCTGTACCCTAATGCAGGAAGTTGATCTCTTCAGCCAAGTCAAGGGATCTGTTTTCCACCTAGCCACCTTCAAGTTAACAACCTGAAGGATTGGGTTGTGAAATCAAAGAATGTTTTCTATCCCAAGGACATGCTTTCCATTTTAAGGGAAGCAAGGAAACCCAATACCATGAAATCATATCTGGCAGAATGAAAAAGGCTTTCCACCTAGTGTCACAGGAAGAACAGAAACCTTTCTCTGACAGACATTAACTCACTCTTGCAACACCTGTCCAACCTGTTTATATTGTGAATTTCCTTCTCCACCATTAAAGTATATGCATCTGCCAGCTGAGCTTTCCTGCACAGTGCTCCACCTATCTTCTCACACCTCCATATTCAGCTTTTTCTAAAAGGGAATATTTCACTTGAGACCACCCAGAAGTAACCCTGTTCCTGCATGGGATCTAAAATGTGTTAGAAAAATTACCCCCCGTCCCATTTGAACCTGTTGCCCCCACCTGTGTAATAAGGCTTACCTGGAAGACCACTTTTTATAACCATAACATCAGCTAGTATAGTCTCAGAGCTATAAGCCCTCATGTGTAAAGAATCTTTCACTGCCTTACACAGGGATAGGGTAACCCTTAGAACAAACCCATCTCTTATGCTTAAGGTTGTATCAGAACTTACTCTAAAGCAGGCTGTCTACCTACCCATCTTCTTTCGAAATCCTGAGAACAGGTCCTCCATTCCCTGGATGTGCTTAGGCATTTCAGGTACTATCTAAACAGGACAAAACCCCTGATAGAGGAGAGAAATTACTGGTGGCTTTCACAGAGGGTAAATGGGACAAACCTGTCTCCGAACAAACCTTTTCAAAATGGATAGCAAACTGCATTAAATTCTGTTACTCACACTGTGGAAAAGATTTACTTGGGCATATTAAAGTCCACACCACCAGGCATGGAGCAACAAACTCTGTTTTCTTCAAAGAAGTCCGTACCCAGTACATTCTAGAGGCAGCCATGTGGGAACTCGGGGCACACCTTTACAAAACACTATAGCCTAGGCAGTGTCTCCAGGGCTAAAATATGTTTTGCTACTGCCATCCTGCAAAACCTTATTTCCTGGGGTCATACAGATAGCCTACCACTCACCTGTTAGCTTTGGAAGTCCTCCCAAGAATTAGTATTGCAACATTGACTATGAAGAACATAGTGCAGTTGTGTCCCACTTACCATCATAGGTCCATAGGTTCATAGGAGGTTACTAGGCTAATGGACCTAAAGCATTTACAAGCCTAGCCATGTTATACCCATGTTCCCTAATTGACCCTGGTTAGATGGTCGTTATTCACAGAGCGAGTCTGTGATCATCACTGACTGTCCCTGTCCATGAGGGACATAGGTGCCACCCCCAGGGTGAATTTATAATCTCCCATCCAATTGTCTAGGTTGCACTTGAATAGGGTTGTTGAGGAACTTTGCTTCACATGAATTGGGAGTGTATTCCAGAGGAGCAGCAATCTCTGGGAGATATATCTGTCTCTCCAGCATGTTCTGTTAATGTCACAGACTAGGATGATATCCCTGGAATGAGTGACTCTTGTCCCATTTGATTTGTGGATGTGCAGCATTTCCATTAGGGCAGGGTGAGAGACTGCTGTGTAGACTAAGCACAAGTCGCCTCTCAGCAACATGTAGGTACAGAGTACAGTGACGGCGCTTTCAGTCTTTCTGTGTAGGTTATGTTTTGGACACCCTGAATTTTCCTGGTGAGAAATCTCTGTGGTCTCTCCAGCTGCTACAGGTGTCTGGTGAGGTACATGCAAAAGGGGGCATTGTACTCTGTTAGTGCTCTGATGAGGGGTGAGTATAGAGGAGTTATAACTTCCTCAGTCTTGGATGTGATGCCCTTACTTATGAGATGCTCAACTTAGATGCCTTTCCTTACCACTGTGGACACATGGTGATCAAAGTTTAGATTGTTGTCAATGTGTATTCCCAAATCTTGCACCTCTGGGTTTGAGCTGGGGGGGGGGAGGTGTTGTCAATATTGTAATTGGCATAGACTTCCTCTTTGCCAAAGGAGATTATAATGCACTTTTTTGCATTTAGTTTTAGTCTGTGGCTTTGGCACCACTCATTTGTTTGTGTTAGCCCCTTATGTTAACATCAGTTACACCCAGTTTGCAGTCATCAGTGAACTTGGAAAGCCACAGGCCATCTACTTTCACGTGAACTTCTAAGAAATAGATTCCAAACAGTAGAGGGCTCAGCACAGATCCTTGTGGTATGCCACTGATAACTGGTCTACTGGTAGAGGTAGAGTCCCCAACTTTAGCAATATCTGTTCTGTCGATGTGCCAGTTGGCTACCCATCTAGTGATGTATGGGTTAATCCTCAGCTTGGAGAGTTTCTCAGTAAAACTTGAGTGGGGAATTGTGTCAAAAGCCTTGGCTAAATCAAGATATGCAGTATGCACTGTTTTGCCTTCATCCAGGGCTTTGCTGACTTTCTCGAAGAAGTCCACCAGGTTCAGTAAGTATGCTCTACCCTTAACAAAGCCAAACTGGGTTGGGTCAAGAGTTTGAAGGTCAAATATGTCCTTGTTGATGAGATCTATGATGATTTTTTCCATGACCTTACAGATAAGGCTGGTTAGGCTTGTGGGTCTGTAGTTCCCAGGGTCGTTTGATGAACCCCCTTTGTGCAAGGGGATTACTGTTGCTGTTCTCCACTCTGCTGGAACAAACCCAGTGCTCAGGCTGAGGTTAAAAAAGTGGTTCCACTAGGCCGTGTTTTTGGCCTTGGAGAGCGTGAATATAATGATACTAGGTAGAGGACTGGTGTCAGGTGTGCGTTGAGGTATGGCTGGTGGGGACAGGTGGGTGAAGTTTGTGCCAAATCTGTCAGCTAGCAGGCAGTTTCCTCAGGTTCAGTATGTGAGGTACCATCCCCTATAAGTTCAGCACATAGCTGGGCCTTTTAGATTTTGGACATAGCTAAAGAATGCCTTATGATTGTCCTTATCTAGGGATGCTAATTTAGCTTCATAACTAGCTTTAGAGGACTTTACAAGATACCTGACTTACTTGTTCAAGTTGTGGAGGGGATTCTTCTTCTGCTGAATAACTTCCCTCTTGTTCTTAGACATCAGTTTCTTCCTTTTTTATATAACCTATTTGTACTTGAGGTCCACCAGGGTAGACTGTTTTTTGGGATGACATGGTTTTGATCCGGTCAGGTACAGCTGAGTCTATACAGTTGTTTAAATAGTTATACAGGGCATTTGTATACGTAGACTGTATTTTGCTTTGGAGACATTTTTCAGTATTTTTTGCTCTTGTGGAGGTGTCAGGTCTGATTGTTACTTCAAACTAGATAGATTTATGGTCTGACTTTACCAGGGAGAGCAATGCACAGAGGGTAGTGCAGTGACCTCCCATGTTGGTGAGTACTAAGACTTGGACATTTGAGCCCCTTGTGGGGGTGAAGACTAGATGTACCCGGGCATTTGTAGTAACAAAGTCCAGGAACCTCAGGGGAAGCATGTTTGTGCTCATGTATATAGCCCGGTCAATGGAAGGATAGTTGAAATCACCCATGACCAAAGTGTTTGGCTGTAAATTGAATGACTTTAGTAAGTCCAGGTAAGCAGTGTGTTTCTGTTGGTTCATGGTGGGGGACATATAGCTAGCAATGATGTGGTAGGGTGCTTTGCCGATAGTTGGACCTAGAGGAGCTCAACAGAGTCATACTGTTTAACTAGTCTCAAGGTGTATTTAGCTTTAATAAAGATGGGTACACCTCCACCTTTGTTTTTGCCACACTTATTTTGGGGTTTGAACATGTAGAAGGCATTGTAGCCTTGCACTGCCATGTGCTGTCTGCGGTCTTGAACCATATCTCTGTGACTGCACAAACGTCTGCATCTTTCAAGGTGAGAAGTGTTCCAAGGAGTGCAGTTTCCTGTTTAAGCTCCTAGCATTAAGCAACATAGCCTTGAGTTTGTCTTGAGTAGATTTTGTTTACGTTGGAAATTGTGTTGTTTTGACATTGCTTACAAAAGGCACTATGAGGGAGGTAAGCACCTAGAGGAAATAGATGAAGACCATCTGTGTCAAAGCAGCATGGTCTGACAAGCATGTCTACCCAGGCTGACAGATACTGGATCCCCCTGGATTGACATCAGAAGCTAAACCAATTGTTGAAGTCAGTCATTTTTGCCTATAATGTGGCATCATTCTGGGTGAAGGTAGAATGCTGCTTAGGTCTAGGTATATACCTGCCTGGGACACATAAGCTGAGAGTTCAGTCATGTCTCTCTTCATATAGTCCTGAGAGGTATGTCTCAAGTTAGTCACCCCAACATGTACTGTGACAGAGTCATAGCGGTTATTGTTAAGTGACTTGAGTGCATGCATGATTTGATGGATCCTGGCACCTGACAGGTAGCTGACTGTGACCTTATCCTTGTACAACCTGGTAAGGGGGATATTTGTGTGTCTCACTATGGAGTCACCTATGACCAGGAAATTTGGGTTTGAGGTGTTTTGCCTTACAGGCTTATTTGCTGAGACATTGGTGTGCGTGTGTTATGTGTAGCAGATTCTATTTGATTTGCAGTGTGTGCAGGTGGTTTGCGCTTGGGAGGTTTCTGATCTTTTGGTAGGCTTCTATTGAGGACATCCAGGTATGTGGGTTTGTGTGTTGTGACCTTGTTTTGTGTGAGAGGTGATGTGTGCGTGTTTGTGTGTGCGTGTGTGTGTGTGTGTGTGTGTGTGTGTGTGTGTGTTTGTGTGTGTGCGCGCGCGCGCTGACAACCTGTTTGTTTGTGAGAGGATTCCATATTCATAGTATAATTATATTTGTCACATATGATATTTATTTGTTTTAGGAGTAAGCAGTTGTCAGTATACATGAGGCAATTACTACACTGCCACAGGATACCCATGTCAATCAGGCTGACTGGAGAAATGGTTGGAAACTGACCTTCCATTATGGCAGGTTTGTACTAGCTACTGTTAGGGAGTGGGCTAGTTTGAAAAGATTGTTCTCTAGGAATAACAAAGGGGCATATACAGTTGAAGGCTAGGCGTGAAAACTATGGCAACGCTTCTCAGTGCACAACTGAGTTTTCCTGCAATGCAGCAGGGAAACTTGGGAGAGGTTCACTAACAGATGTCTAGGAGAAAATATTCTTTCAAGGCATTTGTATCTATACAGGGCACCACTGAACCTCTTTGAGCAGTGTGCAGCTATGACCAAATGCGAGGCTTAAATATAGGTGAAATTAAACACTTTTAAGCTAAACTACCAATGGGAAAGCACACAATGAGCTTTGCCAAAAGGGTGCAGGCAGAGCCCTCCTAATGTAAGATGGCTAGAATAGTGCTCAAGTGTAACATTACAGTTTAGATTCAGCAGTTCTGACTGTAGTTTGTGCTATGTACTAGCTACTTAAGGCAACAGAACAGCTTAGTGCAGAAAAATACAGTAAAAATCAGCAACATGAGGCACCAAAATGATAAAATACACTCAACAAAGTGCAAAGAAACTCAGAAAGTACTTTTTTTTCTATTTTAGCAGTGGATGCTTTAATTGTAGATGTTCGAGTAGATTAATGTTGCAGTACATACTTCCACCCTCAAACTCCTCTGTCTGTCTGCTGACTGCTTGCCTCCTCCTTGCCCAGGTGCATGGGGTAGAGGAGATGTCCTTCTATTCTCATGTCACAGTATTCATTACAGTAGGGAGGTTGTTGCCTGCAGAGCCGCCTTCCGGCCAGTATACCAAAGTCTTTGCTCTTGGAGGGTAATAAACCGACATAGGGTATAAAAGTGACGTCTGTATGTACCCTGTTCAGAATTTTTCTTCTGCAGTGAATGTCGGACTCCTGTTTGCCAGTTCTGAAAGCAAATCGCTATTTTTCAGATGACTGGTTAAAACTACCGCTCCAGACCAGATGACCACTTCAATCTACCGATACAGATAAGTGCCCTGTAGGATTTTTCTTTGTCTTTTGATTACTGCTAAGATGTACATGTCAACTAGAAAGGGGAAGTGTGCTTATGGGAGACAAATTCCTCACAAGGACATGCACATAAAGTGCGTATTTTGCTTAGGCGAGGCCCACGACCTTACGTCCTGCCTCATCTGCAAATCCTTTGTCCCAAAAACACTTTGCAGCTGTCTGGTCATGTTAGAACTGTATTTCGAAAATTAGAGATTACGACATCTTGCGCTCGGTATGGAAGGTGGAGTAGGCCCATCCGCCGATCCGCCAAGGAAGAAGGCCAAGAAAATCAGGCTAGAATCCCATCCTGCACCTCAGGCGTTCAAGCAGATTCTTGAGGCTGATGAAAGCCCGGGATCTTCTCAGACCTCCATTTCCAAACCAGGCCCGGGAACCTCAGTGGAAGCTGGGATGGCAGAAACTTTAAGTACATCCACTGAGGCTAATCAGCCATCAGATCCTGATGGCGGAGGGGAACCATGGCTCATTCAGTCTGAGGGCCCTGCTCCTACACTTCAACCCAAACAGACGCCAGCTCCAATTCTTTCTCCACTGACTACTCCCTTAAAGAGAAAATAAAAACTAAAGCATCCTGAAAAATACAGTAAAAATCAGCAAAATGAGGCACCAAAATGATAAAATACACTCAACAAAGTGCAAAGAAACTCAGAAAGTACTTTTTTTTCAACCAGATGTTCTTCGTGTTTCACTGTTGCAGTCATCACATTTGGGTTATCTGCCTGCAGGTAGCCCTCAGCCGGCCTGAATACCAGAGTCTTCGGATTTCTGCGTCGGATGCTGTCACTTCTTCCATGACGTCAGGTCGTCAGGGGTATCAAACATACAGCCGATGCCATTACATCAGTCTTTCTTGCCGTGCAGTGCCCGAAACAGAAGCAGTTCTCAAGTGCCGGTCGGCCATCTCCTGAAATTTTCATTTTTGAGTTTCAGACACAAAGTCTTCAAAAAAGATAAGTACCCCATTGGGGATCCTTTTTCTTGCTGTAACCGATGTCGGTAAAAGTTAACAATTGTCTTGCCTGTGGAACGCAAATACCTCATAGAGATTTTCACTCTTACTGCATCCCCTGTTTAGGCCCAGACCACAACGTCCCTCACTGTCGGTTTTGTTCCTTTTTCAACACCCAAAATGTTTGTCGTGGGGTTATTTTTGTAGCCATATATTTCCGTACTCGATCTCCATACTCCAAAATGGCTTCATTAAGCCATCCGACTACCGATCTTCCAAAAAAACATAAGGATAAAGACAGAGACAGACCGCATAGGTTCAAAACTGCCGACGACACTTTCCATTAAGCTAGTCGCCAGTCCGCCGGTACTCAGTGAGGCGCTTTCTCAGCCCCTGATAACCGCTACTTCAGATTCACAGGGCTCTACTGAGACCCATTCAGAGTCCAGTATGCCACGAGATACTTCTTCGACTATGGAACCTGCAGATGTCTCTACCTTGGATGGGTCCGGAGCAGCTGTGAAGGCAACGGCTTCTGAGGGTGTATTCAGGCTTACAGACATTCATATTAAACCAACGCCATCATTTCCATCCAGAAGTTGCAAATTCTGCAGGCCAAAAACTCGCACTACGCCTAGAAAACCGCCAACCAAACTGCAAACTCAGGCCCATATGCCTAAAGAACAAGTGCTTAGAATGGTTGAAGACCTTATTACCTTAATTAGGGGAAGCCAGCCTTCCCCCTCTAAGAGACCTAGAACTGATTTTCTTTCTGATTTTTCTGATCAGGAATCTGATATCTCTCCTCCTTCTGATTACCAGGATTTGCTCTTATCTACTTATGGGGATTCTGATGCAGAGGATTCCATTCTCTCTGCTTCCCCTCCAGAAGATTTTTCTTTCAGTGAAACCTTGCATACTCTTAGGGAGCATTTCCGCTGGGAAAGCCAGGATTATTCTGAATCCAAAAAGAGACTTAGGGAATTCTTACTCCAGCCTAAACACAGGCCTTTATCTATCCCGTCCTGTTCGGGACATTGTAGATGTTGCTTTCTTGGAATCTAGCCTTACCCCAGACACTTTACCTCCAGCTCCCAGAAAACCTGACAGGTACTACAGAGTACCTGACTCTCACAAGTTCCTCTTCAAGAATCCTTCTGCGGATCCAGAGACCATTTTCCAAGGACCAAAAGGCATTAAGGCTACTGCTGCCAAAAGTCCTACCCCTTCTGATAGAGATTCTAGAGCACAACAAACAGAAACCGAACAAGTGGGTAATCCAGAGCTTTAATCCAATTGTGAAGCGCTTTTCGTCTTCCCTAGTAGGAAGACTTCTTCAGACAAGGCTAAAATCACTTTTTACACTGTTAAAAAAGGCACCAAAAATCAGCGCTTAATTATAAAATCACTTGCAGCTGCCCTTAGAGAAGAGCGAGTCCTATAGCTGTTATTAGTCAAGTGTACTTTAAAAACATTCCTAATATAAAGACCCAAACATTCATTACCATAAAATGAAATAAACTACATAAAAGCTAGGAAAAAAAGGTTGAAAAAACATTTGTGGAGTGCATCTTATTACAAGACGTATAACATCATAGTTTACTATAGTCAATGTTGCGTTCGTAAACTGCTCAAATCAAATAGTGCAGGATGCAGCGACTTTGAAAGACACTTCAAAATATTGCAAGTTGGAAAACAATGCATATAAAATGGAATAAAAATCACTAACAATCCTACATTTGCAGTCATGAACAGAGTAAACAGTTCACAAAGTCCCCGTACATTCTTATAATCTTTAAAAAGAAAGAAAAAACTGTCACAACAATGCACATATAAAAAATAATAAATAAACGTACGGTCCAGCATATCTATGCTGGTCCTTCATAATGCATTTGAATCGCACTTTTAATCAGGTTGGCACAAGAACGAGAAAGCATGCCTTAATAACCAAACTTAAGAAACTCAGAAGAGATATCAGTGACTATAAAAATGGCCTAGCCTACCCCAAACCTCCTCCCTCTCAAGGGAAGGGTATTTTTGGTAAACCACATTCCCAACCCACCACTGTAGAACGTACAGATAACAACAATAGGGACCCTGAGTTTCTTGCACGACAGGGGGCAGGCATCAGTGAACTGGATTTGTTTGAAGGTGAATGGAGAAACAACGAGATGGATTTACGGCCAAATAACATCACAGACAACAACAACCCCTTCAACAGTAATGACAACAGTGATTCTTTTTCCAACAAGGGCCAAAACCACCAACGGAGATACAACATGAGGGGTCGGAAGGAAACAAACAATTACAGCAGATAACAAATACATTGGTTGTTTTGGTCAATGACAAAGTTGACTTTAAAGTTTACAATTATTCTGACTACACTATAAACCATGACTTTGTCAACATTTTTAGTAAAGGGTTAACTTTTGTACCTGACATGCACTTTGATCTACCAGGAGCTTTAATTGACTTAAAATTATACACACGAAAACTGAATTTATCCCTAATATTTGGTGACAAAAGTTATACCGACGATCCTTTAAAGGTGGCCAGCACATTTAACCCACCCATACACCCCATGTTATCACTATTCGAGCGCATGTGTGAGTCCGATTTAAGGGCCCTCCCTTCTTCAAACAAGAAGAAAAGAATCAGTAACGTTTCTGATAAGGAAATTGAAGCATTGAAGTCGATAAGGACTATTCCAGTACGACTTTTGAAACCTGATAAAGGTGGAGGTCTAGTTATCATGAACAAAGAAGCATATGACAATAAAATGCTGGGCATTGTGGACAGTAGTACGTATGCTAAAGCCAGTCTTAACGAGATGAACACATCATACAAGAACATTTTTTCCTTCGTCAGGGATTTACTGATAGAAGGGTTAATTAATGTGCATACCTATAATTACCTTGTTATTTCTAAACCCGAAACACCAAACTTATTTGGTATACCTAAAATTCACAAAAACATTGATAACCCTCCCATGAGAGCACTTGTGAGCGCTAGGTCTTCTATCACTTACGCTTGTTCTAAGTATGTGGATGAATTATTGAAAAAGTACGTTCTAAAAGAACCTCAGATAATTAAGGATTCATGGGCCTTTTTGGAGAATTTGGATACATTTGAATACCAGGACAATATCCATTTCCTTACAATAGATGTAGTAGATTTATATTCCTCGATACCACACGAGGTAGGAATAGAATATGTTACTAGGAAACTCCTGTCCCATGAATTAGAGAAAAACGAGATTCGATTAATACAAGAGTTGTTAGATACAATTTTGACCAACAATTTTGTTGGATTTAAAGGAGATATTTACAAACAGATAATAGGGGTAGCTATGGGTTCCCCTTGTAGAGCTAGTTACGCTAACCTAGTGTTAGCACAATGGGAACATGAAGTTGTCTTTAAAAATGAAAATATGCAGAAAGTGAAGCTATATAACAGGTTTTTAGACAATATTTTTATCATGTTTCAAGGAACAGCAGACGAAACAAATGCGTTTGTTGACACATTGAACTATAGCACACTATTTTTGAAGTTTACCTTTAATTATAGTGAGTACATTGCTAATTACTTAGACGTGCAATTAGCAAAAGACAACATACGTAAGGCCTATACTGCAAAAAATTTTTAGGAAACCAATGTATTCCAACACCATGCTGCACTTTTCAAGTTGTCACCCGTTTCACCAGAAAAAATCGGTGTTAAAAGGGCAATTGGTGAGAGCGGCCCTAATGACTACTGAGGATACTACTTTCTATGAAGAATGTTCCCTTTTGAAAACCATGTTTGTGGGACGAGGGTACCCAGGTCATTTAGTGGATGAGATAACTAGTGAAGTAGCTCATAAGAGACGAATGGGAATTTTTTCACCTATTCTAACCATTAGGATAGCGAACATTAACACAGAAATGCTGGATGAAGCAATCGTACGGACCTTGAACCCATGCCATGCTTTACCCAACACTGAATTATTGGACATTAACACAGAAACATTCAAAAAGAGCTTCACTATTTCTTTTTCCTTAGACGCTAAATTTATTAGAGACATCTTAGAAAGGAATTGGCAGCTATTCTCGTTGGAGCCAGAGTTTTTGGAAAAGCTAGGTAAACAACCCCATATCATTTTTAGAAAAGGGAAGAACCTTAAAAATGCTATAGAAAATCCAACAACTAAACCCGTTCTCACTGAAGGCACATATAAATGTGAAGCTTGCAACTATTGTAAATTTATATCTCCAGGATCCACTTTTATTGTGAATGACAACATATACAAAGTAAGAGGTCGGTTTAATTGCAATTCAAAATCAGTAGTATATTTAGCTAGCTGTCAGTCATGCCCCGCTTTTTACATAGGGAAAACTGACAGAAAGCTAAAGGAAAGGATATACGGACACACGTACAACATAAGGAAAAGTACTATCACTAATGCTTTAGCAGGACACTGTAATTCTCATTCATCCCATACTTTTTCTTTCAAAGTAATAGACCAGATACTATTAGATGAAAGAGGAGGACCTCAACAACTATTATTAGAGAAAAAATAATTAATTTGCAGTTAAAATTGAACTCGTATTCAACACCAGGGCTGAATGAAGTTACCTCTTTATCATGTATTTTAAAGTTTGATGAGGTAAAACTGTTAAGACTCACCACAAACAAGAGGACCCCCCCCAGATCTTTACTTATTTTTACATATTTATACTTATTTTTATACATATTTATATATTCTTTTCCTTATCACTTGTTTTATTAGATTTATATATAAAAAACCTCTATGTGTATTTTTTTTCCTAATATTAACATTCATCTACAGCTTAGAACAGGTTGTTCAATGTTAAACTATAGTGACAGTTGTAAATATTTCATAGTATACGTTTTGTTTATATAGAAAGATAGGTATATCAAAAGGGAATATATCAGTGTGTCGTTGTTTTGATGTGCTTACAGACTATTGTCTTGGGGACTTCGTCCCTGTAAAAGTGCCTGCGATAAAGAAGACCACACCTTTTTTGATAACGCTTTACTTATACGACGTATGTTTCTTGTTCATGGTGACAACCATCCAGACTTCGTAGTATGGATATAATTTTTTCAACATATGTAGTTGAATTATTTTAGGTAAGGAAACACACTTCAGATAATATATGATGTACTTCATTTGTTCATTAGAAATACTTTCATTTAAAAAAAAAAAAAAATAAAATAAATAAATAAATAAATAAATAAATAAATAAATAAATAGGTAGGTTGATAGCCATTCCCGTGGTTATTTTAAGTTATTTAGTTTTGTTTCTTTTCCACACAGGTTGTCAACAACTTTCCATGATTTATGTTCTTTACACATTTGAATGTGTTGATTATTGAGACTACAAGAAGCTAAACAACATTGTAGCGATCAGCTTCTTAACAGGAAGTAGTTGGCTAACTACTTCATTCACTGTTTTTTAGTTTGACTATCTTTTTGCCTTTAGTCATTCGGTGTTTCTCGTTATATGTTTTTATGATTTTTCTTGGTTCGATGACAATGAATAGAGGTGGTTATTAAGGCATGCTTTCTCGTTCTTGTGCCAACCTGATTTAAAGTGCGATTCAAATGCATTATGAAGGACCAGCACAGATATGCTGGACCGTATGTTTATTTATTATTTTTTATATGTGCATTGTTGTGACAGTTTTTTCTTTCTTTTTAAAGATTATAAGAACATACGGGGACTTTGTGAACTGTTTACTCTGTTCATCACTGCAAATGTAGGACTGTTAGTGATTTTTATTCCATTTCATATGCATTATTTTCCAACTTGCAATATTTTGAAGCGTCTTTCAAAGTCGTTGCATCCTGCACTATTTGATTTGAGCAGTTTATGAACGCAACATTGACTATAGTAAACTATGATGTTATACGCCTTGTAATAAGATGCACTCCACAAATGTTTTTTCAACCTTTTTTTTCTAGCTTTTATGTAGTTTATTTCATTTTATGGTAATGAATGTTTGGGTCTTTATATTAGGAATGTTTTTAAAGTACACTTGACTAATAACAGCTATAGGAGTCGCTCTTCTCTAAGGGCAGCTGCAAGTGATTTTATAATTAAGAGCTGATTTTTGGCTCCTTTTTTGCTATATAACAGTGCAAAAAGTAATTTTAACCTTGTCTGAAGAAGTCTTCCTGCTAGGGAAGACGAAAAGCGCTTCACAATTGGATTAAAGCTCTGGATTACCCACTTGTTCGGTTTCTGTTTGTTGTGCTTTAACAGTTTGTTAGTTGCCGTTGAAGTTTAGTTAGAGATTCTAGAGCCTTAGACAGATGGGGTAAGAAGGTATACACTTCTGCTACTTTGGCCATTAGGGCTTTAAATTGCCAGTTTCATATGTTAAAGTATCAGTAGCATATTATGGGACTACTTAAACAGAAAATTGATTCCTGATTGTGCCGAATACAAAGACTTGCAAGATTTAATGCATTCTGCAGAACAAGTTGGTAAACATACTTTGCAATGTAGTTTTCACAGTTTAGAAGCATCTTGCAGGGCTGCTGTCACTAGGTTTGTACTTAGAAGGCATGCTTGGCGTAAGGAACAAAACTTGCCAGATCATGTTAAAGCTAAATTACTGGATGCTGCCTTAAACCAAGACCACCTTTTTGGCAACAAAGCAGAAGAAGTCCTCAAAAGGATAGAGGAAAAAGCTAAATCTATGCAAACTGTTAAAGATTTCCTACAAGTACAGCCTCCCAGATTCAGTAGGCATTGGCCTTCAAATAACTGGTCCTTTACAGTCCCTTCCAGGCTTTCTAAGTCCAAACCCAGGAACAGCAGACCACCAAGGCTACAGTCTCAGGCTACGCACAGATCTAAGCAGTGGGGGGCTCCCACTTCCAAAGCAGGGAGTAGTAAGCCACCCCTATGGAAAAATGGCACAATGACTTAACCTTAACCCTTCCAAGCCCTGCTCAACTACCTGCTCCCTTAGGATGAAAGCTCGCCCTGCATGCAAAAAACTGAGAACTCATTCCCCAGGACAAATGGGTGTTGAACATAGTTTCCTAAGGATACAGATTCCACTTCCACACACTACCAACCCCAAATGGATGGCCAGCCCTACCCCCAAATCAGTGGGTGGAGGCCCAACAGCAGGTTCTCTCTCTTCTCAGTATCAGGGGTATTCAACCTTTCCCAGCAGAACAAAGGGGACAAAGTTTTTATTCAAGATTTTTTGTGGTACCCAGAAAAGACAACTCCTAGCGTCCTATCCTGGACCTCTCTATTCTCAACACCTTTCTGGTGGTTCCAAAATTCAAAATGCTAACTCTTCAACAGCTTCTTCCTATACTAGCCAAGGATGCCTGGCTGGCAGCCCTAGGCTTAAAGGAAGTTTATCTGCACATCCCAATAAGAGAATCCTGCAGACAATACCTACGTTTCAGGATGAGTGCTTGCACTTTCAGTTCTCTGCACTTCCCTTTGGCTTATCTACTGCACCCAGGGTGTTCACAAAGTGTGTAGCTCCAGCCATTGCATTTTGCAGGCAGAGAAATATTCAAATGTACCCATACTTGGACGATTGTCTGATTCAGGCAGAAAGCCAGGACTTGCTATTACAACACCTGGCATTTGTAAAGAAACTTCTAACCTCACTGGGGTACACCATCAATGAAAAGAAATCTCACCTAGTTCCCTGTCAGCAGATTGTATTCTTGGGAGCAAGCTTGAACACAACTTCCCTGATGGCATTCATCACTCCAGAGAAACAAGTTTATTTGACAACCTGCTTCAAACTGTTGGCCTCAAATCCCAGCTATCTGCAAGGAAAATATTGCAAGCTCTGGGGTTCATGGCCTCTTGCATTCTGCTAATTCCATGTGCAAGACTGCATATGAGGAAATTCCAATGGTATCTAAAAAGCCTATGGTGTCAACATTCTCAGGACCTGGAAACAATGATGCCTATCATTCCTTGTATAAAGACAGAGTTCCTTTGGTGGGCAGAGGCTTGCTACCACAACAAGGGAGTCCCTTTCACTCTACCCCCTGCCATCCAAACCCTAACAACAGATGCATCAGACTACGCACGGGGGGCTCACATGGCAGGGCAGTGCATTCAGGGCAAATGGAACCCGAGACAGATGCACCTGTATATCAGTCAAAAAGAAATGTAAGCTGTACAGAATGCTCTGACAGCCTTCAAAGACCGTACTCTTCCAGGACAACTGTTGGTAAAGACAGACAACACCACAGTTATGTGGTACATAAACAAGCAGGGGGGAACCCATTCATACCCTCTCTGCAGACCAGCCATGGCTCTGTGGAACACAGCCTTGAGCTACCAAGTACACCTACAAGCACAATTCCTGCCAGGCAAACTAAATTCACTGGCAGACAATTTAAGCAGAAATCTCATGGACCCACACAAATGTAAACTAGAACCCAAAATATTCAACCTCTCGAGGAATAAATAGGGGACTCCAGAGATAGACCTGTTTGCCTCCCCTCAGAACTACCAATTGAACAAATTCTGCACAAGAACTCCCCACAGTCCAGCTTGGAAAGTGGATGCCCTGTCCTTTACCTGGGAAAGCCTCTCAGTTTATGCTTTTCCCCCTCTGTCTCTCCTCTTGAAGGTTCTACTAAAGATCAAACAGGGCAAGCCAAGACTGTGGTTTTGAGGCCGGCTGAGGGCTACCTGCAGGCAGATAACCCAAATGTAATGACTGCAACAGTGAATGCACTCTAATATCTGCATTTATGGTAGGTGTACACAACTGTACTTTCCTGGATGTGAAGTATTTTCACAAAGCCTTTTTAAGGCATTCCAGGCCCTGCAGACACAACAATTAGCACCTGCTCCCTCTCCTCAGTCCCCTTTGGAGGTATCAGGGGAAGACTACTACTCTTCAGAGGGGTCTATTATTTATGAATCACAAATCCCCCAAGGATTTCATTACCACAGAGGAGGAGGACTCCATTACTCCAGAATCCCCATGGGAAGAATTCACTTTTGGGGACACAATCTCTCTCATGAGGGAACATTTCAAGTGGCAAGATCAGAAGTGTCTGACACCAAGAAAAGGTACTTTGACCTACTTCAAATGGAGCAACTATCTCCTTCTGCTGTATCCCCTTTGTTACCTGCTTTCCAGGATGCCTTCTTAGCTGCTTCTCAGTCCCCAGACTCACAACCATCAGCCTCAAAATGTCCGGACTGTTTCTGTAAGGTCCCTCAGGACACTCAGCTCTTTTTAAAAATCCTTCTGCAGACCCAGCAGTTATTGCAGTCTCTGATGACAAAACCTCCAGACAATTGCCTTCCACTGCTCCCTACCCAACAGATAAAGACAGCAAATTCATGGACAGACTAGGGAAGAAAGTGTATACCTCCTCTATTGTGGCTGTAAGAGCTCTCAACTACCAAACACATATGGCTAGGTGTGTCCTGGACACCATCACCAAAGCTTCTACCCTCCTTGCTGAGGCTCCTGACACTCCCATTAACACCCAAATTAACACCCTGATTTCCACAGCATCCTAAGTTACTAGGCACTCCATCAAGTACAGTTATGATGCTGTGGAAGCCTCATCAAAATCTGCTGCATCAGGCTCTGTTTTGAGATGTTATTCCTGGGTGAGATTACAATCACTCTTTATGGATGTTCAAGCAAAATTGCTTGATGCACCACTGGACAATAAGGCCTTGTTTGTCCAAGCCTCAGCAGAGCTTCTCAAATTACTTCAAGAAAAGGGAAAAGAACTTCAAAACCTAAAACATTTATGGGTATCCCCTATACCAAGATACCACAGGAACTACCCACAAAAACCTTCTTTTTTTAGAAGACAGTCCTCACATCCACCTCCTCAGTCGAAGGGACATAGACAAGCAAGGAAAATCTCTACTCCTAGGTATCCCACCAACTGTTCTACTAACCCCTTTCGGAGTCAGTCTGACCAAACCAGACCACCTCCACTGTGAATTACCACCCTTAGACCAAAACACCCCCGTATCCCTTCATCTCACTCTCTCCCTACCCTCCTGGCAAACAATTACATCAGAACAATGGGTCCTCTCCATCATTCAGAGGGGATATTTCATGACTTGGTGGGTTACCCCCCCCCCCCTTCCAGGGTATTCCTCAACCACCTGCAAACCAAGCTCAGCTTTTCCCACCCATCATTAAACAACTACTGGCTCAGGGCACCATAGAACAGGTGCCTTACCCTCAAAGAAACATAGGCTTCTACCCCAGAATGTTTCTGGTACCAAGGAAAGACGGCCCATGGAGGCCAATTCTAGACTTATCTTTCCTAAACCTCTTTCTCAAGGTACCCAGCTTCAAAATGATTGCCTTACCCTTGCTCCTACCACTCATAACCACTTAGGCTTTCATGGTAGCCTTGGATTTGAAGGATGCCTACTTGCACATCCCTATACACCCAGGGTACAGGAAATTCCTCCGCTTTGCAATGGGTTCTTAGCATTTTCAATTCTCTGCCTTACCCTTTGGACTTTCCACTGCTCCTCGAGTGTTCACAGAGTTTCTAGTGCCCTTCATTGCTCACTGCAGAACACAGGGTATACAAATATGCCCATATCTAGACGATCTGCTTTTTCTTCATCAAGATCACCAAGTCCTTTTATTCCATCTACAACAGGTGATTAACACCCTAACTCACTTAGGATTTACTGTAAACTATTAAAAGTCTCACCTGAACCCCACTCAAGACCTGATTTTCTTGGGATACAGGATCAGAGCAGACAGAATGAAAGCCTTCATTCCAGACCAAAGAATCATAGATCTGTCTATACTTCAACAATCTCCTCACCCACTCCTCCTTGCCAGCTCGGGAATTCCTAGGAATGTTAGGCCACATGTCATCCCTTATACCCATGTTACCTCTAGCAAGACTCCACATGCGGAAAATTCAGTGGATCCTAAAGAACTTATGGAGCCAACACTCCCAGCCCCTGGACTCACCCCTTCCGCTACTTCAGTGTTTGAAGAGGGAACACCAGTGGTGGGTATCAGCACTTCACCTCAACCAAGGAAGCCCCCTATAGGTTCCAACCCCCTACAACAAGTCTCCACAGACATATCAGACTTGGGGTGGGGTGCAGTGCTGCTAATAAACCAGAAACAATTAACAGTACAAGGAAAATGGTGCAACCCAAGACAAAAGGACCATATCAACATCAAGGAAATGAGGGCACTACTGTTGGTCCTACAAAGCTTCAAATCAGCTCTTCAGCCAGGAACCCTGAAAGTGATCACAGACAACATGATGGTTCTGTGGTACATAAACAAGCAGGAGGGAACAAAGTCCTACCCTCTGTGCAGCCTGGCCACCCAGATTTGGAACTTAGCATCATCAATCCAGATTCACCTGGTAGCAGTGTATATTCCCTCAACAGAGAATGTTATGGCATATGCACTCAGCAGAACCTTAGCTTCCTCTCACGAATAGATGCTTCACAGAGAGGTATTCTTGGACCTTATCCACAGGTGGGGTATTCCACAAGCAGATCTCTTTGCCTCCCTCCAGAACAGACAAATGCCCAGATTCTGCACAAGGAACCCACATCTGCAAGCTTGGAAAGTGGACGCCTTCTCCTTTCTTTGAGACAGAATGTACATCTATGCCTTCTCTCCTTTCACACTGATTCAGAAAGCCCCCCTGAAAATTCAGAGGGACAAACCCAAAATCATGTTGGTGACCCCCTTTTGTTCAAGACAGCATTGGATGTTCTTTGTGTTTCACTGTTGCAGTCATTACATTTGGGTAATCTGCTGGCTGGTTGCCCTCAGTCGGCCTGATTAACAAAGTCTTGGGTCCTGCGTCGGTTGCTGTCCCTTCTTCCATGACGTCAGGTCGTCAGGGGTATAAAACATGCAGCCGATGCCATTACATCAGTCTTTCTTGCCGCGTGGTGCCCGAAGCAGTAGCAGTTCGCAAGTGCCGGTCAGCTGACCTCTGAAATTTTCGTTTTCGAGTTTCAGTACCGAAGTCTTCAACTAAAAGCTAAGTACCCCATTGGGGAAACATTTTCTTGCTCCTTACCGATGTCAGTAAAAGTTAATAATTGCATTACTTGTGGAAAACAAATACCTCATAAGGATTTTCATTTGTACTGTATTCCTTGCCTAGACCCTGATCATAATGTACCTTGCTGTCGGTTTTATGCTAGATTTAATCAACACACTATTAAACGTCGGTATATTTTTGCTTCTAAATATTTTGGTTCACAATTTAACTATCCAGAAATGACGTCGGTTAGCAATCCGACTACCGGAATACCTAAAAAACGCAAAGAAAAAGACAGAAGCAGACCATCTAGGTCCAAAACTGACAATGACGCTTCTCCTAAGCCAGTCGCTAGTTTGCTGGTACTCAGTGAGGCACTTTTGCAGCCCCTGATACCCGCTACTTTTGATTCGCAGGCCTCTACTGAGACCCATTCGGAGTCCGGTATGCCGTGAGATGCTTTAAGTATTGAACCCACGGATGTCTCTACCTTAGATGGGTCCGGAGCCGCTGTGCAGGCACCGGCTTCTGAGGGTGTTTTCAGGCCTAAAGATTTGTATAATAAACCGACACCATCTTCAAAACTAAAGCCAAAATCTGCTTCTATGTCTAAAAAGCTGACACTTGGGCCACGTGTGCAGGCCCCAATGCTTAAAAAAACAAATTATTAAAATGGCTGAAGATTTAATTACCTTGATCAGGGGTAGCCAACCCCCTCCTGCTAAGAGGCCTAGGCAAGGCACTGAGTATGAATCTTCAGATCAGGATTCTATTTCTTCTGATTCGTGTACTGAACAGGATTTATCTCTACCTACTTATGAGGACTCTAATACAGAAGATTCCACCCCTTCTATTTCTCCCCCTGAGGGTTTCTCTTTTGGGGAAACTTTACACCTTAAGGGAACATTTACACTGGGAAAGTCAGGATTTCTCTGAATCTAAAAAGAGACTTAGGGGTTTTCTTCTTCTTCCTCAGCATAGGCCTTTGGCAATACCTCCTGTTCTAGACATTGTTGATGATGTTTTTTCAGAATCTAGTATGACTCCTGATTCTCTGCCTCTGGCTCCTAGTAAACCAGACAGATATTACAGGGTTCCTGACTCCCACAAATTCCTTTTCAAAAACCCTACTGTTGGTCCTGAAACCATTTCTCAGGGTCCCAAGGGCGTTAAGGCCTCTACTGCTAAAAATCCTACACCTTCTGATAGAGATTACAGGGCGCTGGATAGATGGGGTAAAAAGGTTTACACGTCTGCAATCTTGAGAATCAGGGCTTTAAACTGTCAATTTCACATGCTTAAATATCAACAGCATGTCATGGGACTACTTAAACAGAAAATTATGTTGATCTCTGACTGTGTGGAAAATAGAGTTGCAGGATTTATTACATTTAGCTGAACAAGTTGGAAAACATACTTTGCAATGTGATTTTGCTTCTTTGGAGGCCTCTTGCAGGGCTGCTGTAACTGGATCTGTGATAAGAAGGCATGCTTGGCTCAAAGAGCAAAATCTGCCTGACCATGTTAAAGCAAAATTGTTGGATGCTCCTTTACAACAAGACAGTCTCTTTGGTAATAAGGCTGAAGACGTTTTAAAAAAGATGGAAGATAAAGCTAAATCTATGCAAACTGTGAAAGATTTTTTACAAGTGCAGCCTCCCAGATTTAGTAGGCACTGGCCTACTAAGAACTGGTCCTTTCCAGTTCCCTCGAGAGCCGCTCAAGTCAAATCCAGACATTCCAAAGGCTCCAGGTTTCAGTCACAAAGAATGTTTAGAACAAAACAATGGGGTGCCTCCACGTCCAAATCTGGAAGCAACAAGGCACCTCCGTATGGTAAACAGTCTCAATGACTTTCCTCTACAATCACCAAGCACTTACCTTTTAGCCGCCCCTTTGGGGGGAAAACTGGCACTTCATGCACAAAACTGGCAACTGATTACCCAGGACAAATGGGTTTTAAATATAGTATCCCAGGGATACAGATTTCATTTTCACACGTTGCCAATCCCAAACGGATGGCCAGATCTGCCTCCAAATCAGTGGGCAGAGGCCCAGAAACAAGTTCTGTTCCTCATGAATATGGGGACTATTCAACCAGTACCAGAAGAGGAAAAGGGACAAGGTTTCTATTCAAGACTTTTCCTGGTACCCAGAAAAGACAAATCATGGCGTCCAATTCTGGACTTATCCATTCTAAATACATTTCTGGACATTCCAAAATTCAAGACGCTGACTCTTCAACAGTTATTACCTATGCAAGGCAAAGATGCCCGGTTGGTAACTCTAGACTTAAAAGAGGCTTACCTGCATATCCCAATCAGGGAATCTTCCAGAAGATACCTCCACTTCAAAGCTGGCCACTTGCATTACCAGTTCTCTGCACTGCCCTTTGACTTATCTACTGCACCCAAGGTCTTCACAAAGTGCCTGGCACCAGTAATTGCATTTTGCAGGCAAAGAAATATTCAAATTTATCCATACCTGGATGATTGTCTAATTCAGGCAGAAAACAAGGACACTCTTCTAAAGCATCTGGTGTTTGTAAAAAAAGGGTTCTAACTTGTCTAGGGTACACCATAAATGAAAAGAAATCACAACTAGTACCCTCTCAAAAAATTACATTACTGGGTGCAAGCTTGAATACAACTGCCCAGATGACTTACCTTATGCCAGAAAAGCAAATTCAATTGGTGACTTACTTCAAACAAGTGGCCACAAAAACCCAGCTATCTGTAAGACAAATTCTGCAGGCCTTGGGGTTCATGGCCTCCTGCATTCTTGTAATTCCATATGCAAGACTGCATATGAGGAAACTTCAATGGTACCTAAAAAGTTTATGGAGTCAGCATTGTCACAGCCTGGAAACAATGATTCCTATCATACCTTGCCTGCAACTAGAGTTCCTATGGTGGGCAGAGGCCTGCCACCAAAACAAGGGACTGTCATTCACTCCACCCCCTGCCGCCAAAACCCAAACTATAGATGCACCAGACTATGCCTGGGGGGCGCATCTGGCAGGGAAATGCATTCAGGGCAAATAAGGCCCAAATTAAATGCACCTACATATCAATCAGAAAGAGATGCTAGCTGTACAGAATGCTCTGACAGCCTTCAAGGACTACCTTCATCCAGGACAACTACTGATAAAGACAGACAACACCACAGTCATGTCGTACATAAACAAGCAGGGGTACACATTCCTACCCCCTTTGCAGACTAGCCATGGCATTGTGGAAGACGGCCTTGACTTATCAAATACTTCTACAAGCTCAATTCCTGCCAGGAAAACTAAATACTATGGCAGACGAACTAAGCAGAAATCTTATGGACCCGCATGAATGGAAACTGAAACCACAAATTTTCAGCATGTTGACACGCAAATGGGGGAGCCCAGACATAGATCTTTTTTCCTCACCCCAGAACTATCAGTTAGACAAATTCTGCACAAGAATTCATCACAAAAACGCCTGGAAAGTGGATGCTCTATCATTCAGCTGGAAAAACCTATCAGTCTATGCTTTTTCCCCCTCTACCTCTGCTCTCCAAAGTCCTATTAAAAGTCAGACAGGACAAACCAAAAATTATTCTGATTGCTCCAGACTGGCCTCGCCAGCACTGGTACCTGCTCCTGCGCAATGTGTCACACCTTCCTCCATGGCACCTGCCTCAGACACCTTACCTGCTGTCTCAGCAGAACTACGAAATTCTGCACACTCGGCTCCAAACTTTGAATCTTGCAGCATGGCTAATCAACTAATTTCACCCTTGGCATCTCTCAGCAAACTTGTGATGGATGTCATTTTTTAGGCTAGAAGGCCTAGTACTAGAAAATCTTATGCTGACAAATGAAAAAGATTCTGTGCCTGGAACCAAGCACAAAGAATAAGCACAGTAATGCCCAATATTCCTCAGGCAATACTTAACTGAGATGCTTCACAAGGGCCTATCTTTTTCTTCCATAAAAATCCATGCCTCTGCCATTTCAGCTCATTACAACACAGAACCTCCCCTCTTCTCTCATCCTCTGCTAAAGCAGTATCTCAGAGGGGCGAAAGATTTAAGACCTCCCAGGAGAGCACAAACTCCTGCATGGTACGTCAATTTTGTTTTGGAAAAACTCACTCTACCTCCTTTTGAGCCAGCTGCTACTACGGACCTAAAATTTCTCTCTTGGAAAACAGCTTTTCTTTTAGCAGTCACTTCAACTAGAAGGATTTCAAAATTACAGGTTCTTATGGTGGTGGAGCCTTTCATTATTTTTTACCTGGTCATGCCTAAGGTGGTATCCAGTGTGGCTCTTAATCAGACCATTCATCTGCCAACTTTCTTCCCCAATCCACAGAACAAGTGTGAGCGGATTCTGCAGTCATTGGATGTACACAGACAACTAAGATTCTACTTAAACAGGACAAAATCTCTAAGAAAATCTGAACAACTGTTGGTGGCATTTGCTGCAGGGGCAGAGGGAAAGGCTATTTCAAAGCAGACTATTTCCAAATGGATAAGCCTTTGTATTCATTTCTGCTATATGCACCATGGTAAACCTGTTCCCTAGGAGATCAGATCTCATTCCACCAGGGCTGTATCTGCTTCTGCAGCCTTTCTCAGAGGGGTTCCTACCAGAGACATTCTAGAAGCTGCTACCTGGAACTCGGTTCATAAGTTCACCAAACATTACCATTTACCTCTCTTCTCTAAATCCAGAGCTGGCTTTGCCTCTGCTGTCCTGAAGGCCATATAGCTGCTCCTAATGCTGTATAAATCCATCCTCCCAACCAAAGCTTTGGGATTCTACCCAAATGTAATGACTGCAACAGTGAAACATGAAGGACATAGTACAGTTGTGTACACTTACCATAAGTGTAGATGTTCGAGTGTATTCGCTGTTGCAGTCCTGGTTCCCCTACCTCCAGCTCCCTGTTTTTTCTCTAACTATACCTCTCCTTTCTTATACTATGATTAAAAGCCTTTTAGGTGTATTTGCTTTTGTTTGGAGGTATATGTTTTTTGTTTTAAATTATATATATATATATATATATATATCTGTATAGTTTGCTCCCCATTTGGGGGGGCACCTAACATCTGGGGCAAGAAAAACTGATGTAATGGCGTCGGCTGCATGTTTTATACCCCTGACAACCTGACGTCATGGAAGAAGGGACAGCAACTGACGCAGGACCCAAGACTTTGTTAATCAGGCCGACTGAAGGCAACCTGCCAGCAGATTACCCAAATGTAATGACTGCAACAGTGAATACACTCGAACATCTACATGTATGGTAATTGTACACAACTGTACTTTTCCCCTTCTCCACCTACTAGCCAAGGGCAATCATCACAGGTTACCCCACCAAATAGACCTGCCAACACAGGACAGGGGATCCCTACTACACCCCCAGGTGGACAGTTTGAAACTGACCTTATGGGTGATAGGGTTCTAATCCTCTACAGACACCTATGCTCAGAGGACGTACCCAGTGTTCTGCAGGAGGCCAGAAAAGCTAGTACCAGGAGAAATTATGTATGTAAATGGAACAGATTCTCCAAGTGGTGTCAACAGAAAAACCAGGACCCTATGACTACTTCTATACCTTTGGTCCTTTCCTGTTTGTGTGAGCGGCTTCACTCAGGACTAAGTTACTCTTCAGTCAAAGTCCATTTGTGTGCCATCTCTGCTTGCCTGCCCATATCACTTCCTCTGTCTTCAAGATTTGAAGTCAAGCTTTTTCTAAAAGAGGTACTTCATATCAGACCCCCCCCCCCCAAGGAAGCCTATACCTCCCCCTTGGGACCTGAATTTTGTACTAGAAAAACTTACATTACTACCCTTTGAATCAGCACATTCAGTATCCCTAAAACTGTACACCCTGAAAACAGTTCTACTAGTGGCCCTCACCTCTGCCAGGAGGGTATCAGAGATACAAGCCCTTATGGCTACCTCTCCTTATCTTATTTTCACAAGTTGCCCTCAGGACTAATCCCTCCTTCATGCCCAAGGTGGTTAATGACCTTTCATTAAACTAGACCATTAACCTACCGGTTTTCTACCCTCATCCAAAAAATTCATCAGAGAGGACCCTCCATTCTTTAGATGTCCACAGGCAACTGAGGTACTACTTAGACAAAACCAGACCTATCAGACAGTCTGACCAACTTTTCATCTCCTATATCTGAGAGCTCTAGGGAAGGCAGTCTCCAAACAGACCATTTATTCATGTATCTCGAAATCCATTGGCATGTGCTATTCCTATCATGGAAAATCCATACACAGTCATGTCAAACCTCACTCTACCAGGGCAGCTGCCTCCTCAGTGGCCTTTTTCAAAGGGATTGACTACGCTTCCATTTTAGAAGCTGCCACCTGGAGCTCAGTTCACACCTTTACCAAAATTACAAACTGGACCTAGCCTCCAGAGCAGAGTTTGCCAGGTCAATTCTTCAGGGCCTCATCGACCAGGGACCCCAATCCTCCACCCAAGCTCATACCTAAAGGTCTGGTACTCTCCCTACTGTAATGAATACTGCAACATGAGAATAGAAGGGCATAGAATAGTTGTGTAAGAACTTACCATAACCTTAGATGTTCTTCTCTTCCATGTTGCAATATTCAGTCCCCCCACATGCCCCTCTGCTTTACCTAACTGACATACCCTGGCTTACCTGTGGGGGCATATTCATTTCCTTTCCCAGTCTTCCCACTAAATACAGCCTAGCTAGTACCCTAGGGTCTAGTCCACATGCAAGTCTAAAGGGTCCCCCTATTACAACTCTCTCTTAACCTACAGGTGTACTACTGTATGCGGCAGTTCATTCTGAAGAGGGTAGATACAGATGTCACTTTTATACCCTATGTCAGTTTATGGCCCTGACAAGGAATGTCACATGCACCCTCCAGGAGCAAAGACTTTGGCATACTGGCTGGATGGCGGCACTGCAGGCAGCAACCTCCCTACTGTAATGAATACTGCAACATGGAAGACAAGGACATTTAATGTTATGGTAAGTTTTTACACAACTATTCTTTCTCTACATATAGTCCTCTTATTTCCATCATCCCCTCTCTTTCACTTATGAGTTTTCTTCTTTTTACTCAAATTCAGACAACTGGGGAGGTTGTGCTGCCCTTAGTCATCAGACTTCTTCTTCACTGCTTAGAAAGACCTGAAGATGGCGGTGACAAGACACCCTTCTTATATCCTAACTTCCAGTCATCAGACATGCATTGGCTAGGGATGAAGCAAAGACTCTGGAAAACAGGCTGGACGCAGAGTTCTGCATGGTAGGAAGACCCAAGAATCAGTACTGCAACACTGATCTACTCGAACATTTACATTTATGGTAAGTGGGCCATAACTGTACTTTATCTGCTCTACAGACAGACTTTCAAATAGGGCTAGGTCACACAGTACCTTGAAGGCAAGACAGACATTTAGGGTTGCCACCTTTCATTGTGGCTAAAACCAGAGTAAAGCCACACCCCTTGCGTCGCCAGTAACCCCGCACATCCCACCCCTCTCCTGCCCACATTCCGCCCATTTTGTGACATCACGATGACATCACTCGACGGGGAACACCCTCTTTTTCCATTCCTGCTGCCTGCTTTTGGCTGATTTATTATGCTTTTTTGTAAAAAAAGCATAGTAAATCAGCCGATTTACAAACTCCGATAGTCTGTTTCCTTTTTGAAACAGAATACCAGAGTTTGTACAATGTTTTCCGGACTACTGGAGAATCAGTTTGATTTCTGGATAGTCCAGAAAAAAAACGGAGGGGTGTCAACCCTGCAGACATTACATCACATTACCAGTACATGCCACCAGAAATGTGACAATTCCGCTATTCAGTTTCATACTTGAGCTTTGCATTCATTAAGAATTTTTGACCCTTTTGTAATTGAGTCACTTGTGTGTTTTGTTTTAAGGCTTTAGAAGATAGTACTATAGTGAAAGAAAAGACAATGAACTGTGGCTTCTGTTTTTCAACTAGACATGGCTTAGGCAACTCCATACATGTTTGAGTCATTATTGCTGCATTGTACACCAAGGTGAGTGTATTGCCCTCTGTTATTGTTCATCTGCTTTCATTCTTGTCTGTAACCTCACTGGTTGTCCATCTATAATATAGTTAGAATCAGTATTGCTTTCTGGAGATGGAACTATGCTGCATTTCTTGATGTTCTAAGCTAGCTACTTTTTGTTACACCTGGCATAAATTAAGTACAATTGTGCTGCCAAGTCTCCATTAATTTTCTTATTTAGTGAAACAGTTTCTTACGTTGTCAGAAATAAAAACCTGTAATATGTCACTGGCTACTCTCACAAGGTCCAGTAGATGACATTTCATGTGGGTTTTTGCATTCTATTATTTAATTGTTGCATGACCCAACCCCTTCTTAATGTGTCAATAAGTAAGCTGTGTCAGTCAGTTGATGTGTCCCTGTACATCTGCTTGGCATCAATGTCTCTCCACAGGAGTAGTCTGGAAACACTACATCTGATGTTATCCATGTCATTATTCATCACCATAGGGTCTAGGATCTGATATCAGACCGGAGTTGGCAACATATAACAGACGGATCCAAAACTGTAGCTACTCCCTCTCCCATAATGCCCTGCTGCCCTCTAACCCTCAGATCTCCTTTGCTGCTATTCAGCTCAGATGTGATCCTGGGTCGTGGCTTTATATAAGTAGCTATTTTCAATCTTTTTGCTGTTAACTTTGCTAGTTTAGTGACTTGCTCCTTGTGTTAGTTTTCAGCTAGTTTTATCATCATAATTACCTCCCCTCCATTAGTTGTTTAAGTAGTTTTATAGTTGGACTTGGTTCTGGTGTTTAGGCACCTTTTTTGGCTTTAGCATTTAGTGCTTGTCCTTGTTCTTTTTTACATAGCAGTAGTGTTTTCCTGTTGTTTCCCCTATGTCTGATAAGCCCTCTGGTTTTAAAACGTCCTTCTTGTGTGGTTGGAAGATGCCCCATTCTGTCTTACATGAGGAGTGTGTGTATTGTTTGAGGGTGGAATGTGACATTTGTGCCTCATTAAACCCCAAGGCCTTGGTGGAGTGCCACAATAAACTCCTTTTAAAAGGTTTAGTTCAGGAGGGACCCTTTGTTTCCCTTTCGAAGGCTTCCTCTATGGATCCCAAGAAGAAGACCCCTTCTGTACCTTCCAAGAAACCACGTCTGTCAGATCCTAGGTCCCTGGATCCAACTCCAGCCCGGACCATCTCAGATCCGAGGTCTTCGGATCCAAGAGTTGCTGAGTCTTCTCTCAGATCCAGGGCTTCTTTGGATAAGAGGCCCTCTGATCTGGCCAGGGTCAGGCTGGCCTCGGCTCTGATTGCTTCTTTGGCTCGGCTGTCTGATCCAACAGGCTTGTGAGATCCAATTATAGTTCTTGAAGAGGTAACATGTCCATCTACATCCACACAGGTAGTTCAGTTGGTTCCAAGGCATTGGAGCCAAAGTCTGGAACACTGCCACAAGTCATTAGGGTCTCCTACTAAGTCCACTCACTCCTCCTCTTCCTTCAGGTCCTCCAGGAGTCTGTTACCCTCTGACATGGACAGGATGATGAGGAGCTTCCTCAAGGCCCAAATAGAGTTAGGGCTCCTGGCTTCCCCAGCACATCCGGCCAGGGGGGCTTCTCCCCTTCCAGTTAGTCATTCTCCTTTTCCAACCCCAGTGGTCTTGGAAAATCAGGACCCAGACTTCCAGGGTCAGATCCCATTGAGACTGAGTATTCCCCTTTTCTTGACTCCATCAGGGTTCTTGGCCTGGCCAGCTCTGTTCCTCCTCTCTCGACCAGAGTGGGCCCGTTTCTGGAGTGATCGGTACTAGCTGTATGGGGGTCGGACTGGTCCATTCCCTTCTGGGCCTCAGCCTTCGACAGCTCCAAACCGGTATCATCTGGGGGTTGTGGTGCTGTTTCGGGGCTCATTCGACTTTCCTCTGAGATTGGGGATGGGACCGCTTCTAGCCCCTCGGCTTCTCAGGTGGTAGAGAGGACCTTCTCCAGGACAGGAGTTTCATCTGCCACCGCTCCGGCTCCATCCTTGCCTCTCTCTTCTTTGGCTGGTGAGGCCTCCTGTCCAGGGTTAGCCCTCCTTCTTGAGCCTTTATGGGGTTTCCTCCACTCAAGGAGTCCCTGCTTCTTCCAAGTCCTCACTGGAGCTTCCCACGGAGGAGGTACATCGTAAGTGAAAGTGTAAGAGGAGGCACTTGGACCCCCCTTCAGAGTCCCTCACCAAGGACATGGACTTCGAGGAAGGAGACATGTCCCCCAGATATCTGCCCGATAGTGTCTACTTTGGGGACATCTTTGAAATCCTGAAACAGAAGGGTGGATGGTCTCCCCAACCCCCATCTTCGGAGGAGTCCATGTTTCTGAAGGCCTTCGAGAAGGGCCCGTCCACTTCCTGGGTGACCCCCCTGCTGACCATTTAGTAGATCTGATCACCAGCAGGGCCTGAAAGGAGCTCAACAGTGTGTAACCAGTCCCCAAGAGAGCAGACAAATTCCTCAGCCCTCCTGTGGACCATCCTTTCTGGTGCAACAGAGTTTTGGTTGATGCCATTGTGGTTGCTGCTGCCACTAAAAAGCAGCTGACAGAGCAGAGCTCCACATTCCATCCCCCGACTAGGGAGTCCCTGGTGATAGACCATCTTGGTAAGAGAGTGTATGCTTCAGCTACCTTTGGACTGAGGGCAGTTAATTACTTGTCACACTTTCTTCTGCCTCCAGTGGGATTTGGTATAAGAACTTTCCACTTCCCTTACAGAGTTATTGCTGGTGGAGGACTTCAAGAAGATGTCTCCCAGTCTTTCTTCTCTGACATCTCTTGTGAACTCTCAATGAGATTAATTTCCAATGCTGTGGAAACTATGTCTCCAGCAGCAGGTACTGGCATAGCAAAGAGGTGCCATGCTTGGTTACATTTATGCAGGTTTGTGGAATCCTTCAAAGTGTCCTTCACCAACACTCCTTTAATGGTTCCACCCATTTTGGCCCTTCCATGAAGGACACTTTGAGCCACAGCAAGCAGGAAGGGAAGACTTTGTCTGTAGTCAGGATCAAGCTTTCTACTCCTCTGAGGTCCTTCTCTAAGACCCAGTGAGGAACTAGGAAGATGTGGTTCCGGAAGTCACAGTCTCCTTTCCAGGATTCTCCTGATGACTCCTCTTCCAGAGGCAGGGGGAGAGGTTTCAATGGCCAACGCTGCCCTAGGGGTGTGTGGGGGGGGGTGAGGATCTTCAAAATCAGGTCTCCTGGAGCCCCTTTTCTGAGCAGCCCTACTGGCACTCCTGAGGCATTGCCTGACTGCTCTGCCCTGGAGGCAGTAGGGGATCACATTGTCCTTCACCCACTAACCTAGACAAGTATTACCTCTGATCAGTGGATGTTAAACATACTTTTCAGGGTTTATTTCATTCCTGTTTTGAAACCTCCTCCCATAAGAGGTTACCTCCCTGATTTTCCACCCAGTCAGAGGGAGTTGGTCTTCAAGGAAGTTCAACAACTTCTTCAAAAGAGCCATCCAAGAGGTCCCAGCAGGCAAAGAAGATCCGGTACTTATTCTGACTTCTTTTTAGTGCCAAAAAAGATGGGGGACCTGCGTCCTATTTTGGATCTCAGTGAGCTCAAGCTGTCAGTCAAAAAGTCCACGTTCTGGATGGTCATTGCTCATTCCGTTTTGCCTCTCTTACACAAGGACGATTGGTTGTGCTCCGTGGATCTCCAGGATACCTACTATCACATCAAGATAGACAGGCATTCCAGGAGACACCTTCGCTTCCGTCTAGGAGCCAGTCATTACCAGTTCAAAGCCCTACCCTTCAGTCTCACCACAGCCCCCCCCCACCCGGGTGTTTACCAAATGTATGGCAGCGGTAGCAGCACATGTGTGGCTACAGGGGTTTCAAGTCTTTACTACATCGACAATTCGCTCCTCACAACACTTTCAAGGCATTGACTGCTTCATGCAATCCAGTATGTTCTTCCCCTCTGCAATCATTTGGGGGTTACTGTCAACCTTTTGAAATCCAGTCAGTCCCTACACAACAGTTGGAGTTCATAAGAGTCCAACTAGACCCCGTCTCCAACATTGCAGCCTTACCTCTACACAGGGTTCAGTTGATCCAGGAACAGGTCATGCAGGTCTCAGACCTGCCGCTTTCCCTGGTTCACTTGATTAATTCTGACCCTAGGATCCATGGCTGCGGCTCATTCCTCTGTGAAAGCAATTACACTACATTACAAGTTTTGAATTCTGAACCACTCTTTGAATTTGTAGTTCCTAAGCCGTGTTTCTGTATGAGTTTTTTCATTGGTGCCTGTATTGTACAGTTAATTGCTGTTGGTCTTTAGACTCTTTGATCATTATAAAGTAATAGATCGCCAAGGCTTGCATGACAATTGTAGGACTTGATTTTCACTAACAATGCACTGATACACTATTGAATGAAAGTAGCTTGTCAGACTCTGAGATGTCAAAATGTGACAGCATTTTTGCACGTTGTGTGGGTGGGAAACCATTCTATGCCACACAGTTATTCTAGCTTTGGGGAAATAGGGACTCAAAGAAATGCTTGCTTTTCAATCAAAACCAATTGTTTTCTTTAGTTAAGAATAGGCAGACACAGACTTCAGAGCATAAATCTCAGCCTTTTAGCAGAAGAAATCTGGAAAAAAGCCAACAATAATGGAGGGACAAAGGCTTAAAGATAAGGGCAGATTTTAAATATTGCTCTTATAAACTTAGAAAATTGCTAGAATAACAAAATTTGTGTTAGCATGCATTTTATGGAGAATATGAAGTTTAAAATTCAAATGTTTGGCATTATTTAGTGGCTTCAGTCTTCAGTGATTTGTCAGAAAAACACAAATTTTATGAGAACAGACCAAAAATATGAGGCAAAAATCTAGAATTTGATGAAACAATTTTTATCAGTTGCTTATCAAGAGACATCTGTTCAACATTCATTCTGCATTCCTTTGTGTGTACTGTCTTCAAGATTTCTAAATTTATATAATAGAAGTTTGAAGCATTAAGAGGAGATGTGTCTGATATACAATTTCCCACTTTTATGTAAAACACTTTGTTTAGAAGCACGTTTTATTTTCTTTATGCATATTTCCAGCTCATAGTTCTTGCCTTTTATACTTTGAAAAAAATATTTCTCTCATTTAGAGTTCCAGTAAACTGAAATATACAGTTAGTAAAACTGAATGAATGAATGCATCCATTCATTTATTCATTGCTTCAATAGTACATGAGATAATGCCTCTTTATATTTTAATTAAAAAGTATGATAAGTTTATTTAGCAACCTTAATGTGTCAGTTTATGTGTTTGTTTTAATTTGCTTTCTGAAGATTAATGTATGGATCTTATGCAGTAGCCACCTTGTGGTTAGTGAGTTCCTTTTTAATTTTTAAGGGTTTGTTGCACTAATTCCTTAGGTGGACATGCAATGCAGTACATGTAAGCTGTCTTTCATGAGTATAGTGGTCTTAAACTATTCCCAGCTTCCTAGTTCATTCAGAGCATAGAGTAATGTAGTAATGCTTTTGCCACAGACCAGGTAATAGTTGTAATGACAAATATTGTAAAGGAACAGATTGGATAATGCACTTTGAAGATCCAGTGAATTGTACACATAATTCACAATAACTCAGGCTTTTTCACATTCGTGCATGTTCTGTTTTACAGCTGTGACAGAAGCTCTCCTGGCCCCTGGCAAAATCCCTGGAAGCAGTGGAACTCGCAATCTACATGATAACATATCAGACTTGAGGGCACAGGTGGCAGCCAATCAGAAAGGAATTCAACTCGTTAATGAGCTGATTGATGTATATGGGCTGGAAGTTGTACAAGCTTATATGGCCCACATACAGGTATTTGGAAGAAATTACAAAGTCTTTGTTGGGAAATTTATCTGATGAATATAGAAATCTGACTTTCTCTCACATAACTCTCTGATGACATTTCAACAACACACCCAAACAATCCAATAAGTGTTTCACAATGAAATCAATACTGGCATACCTTTTGTTGGTCATTTCAGATATGGTCATCATCATCATCATCATCACTTTTGGAAAGTCAGGCAAATCAAACTGCATTAAAAAATAAAGTGATATTTTTCATTAATGTTTTATTCTTTCTTCAGTCGTAGATGATAAGGAGAATGTCATATGCCAGTCATTGCTACCGACTGAACTTGTTGTCCCAAGCTGGTCATCCAGGAAGGGTGTCATCTCATTCCCTCTCTTAATACATAGTGTTTGTAGGGGCCCTTGCAGTGTACTGTAGTAACATTAGCACCCTCAGCGGTTTGTCTTCTTGACTCGTGGCATGCCTTTTCTTCTTACTCACCCTGATGTTCAGATCTGCAGTACTATCTGAGTTAGGTGCACTCCTTACACAAATCTTAAGGTATTGGCTGTCACATTTGAGGTAAGCTGAAAGTTTCTGCATTTTTCTTGCCTCCACCTGTTGATGTCCAGTCACTTTTTCTGTAGGTTGGAGAGCTGCCAGCATTCTGCTAAGTTTTGTAGCCTTCATTTCTAAATGGTCAGTAAGGATAATTGATGGAGCAGAGATGTGGCTGCAGCTGAGATGGTTAGTGAATGAGGCACTGACCACATGGCGTGCATTGAGAAATAACCATCCACTCTGTATTGGCTGCTTATAGATTATATATTTAAAGGAAGCTAATGCAGTCAATAGGATTAATAAATACCTTGTGAGATATTTACATTTACAGCACTATTCTAAAATTCTGACATTGTGATATTCTAGCACATTATGGACTTTATAACAAATTCAAAGTGCATTCATAAGCAATATAAACATAAACACTCTGTTGTATTATTTCTGTCAGACTTTTAGTTTTTGGAATTATAAAGCATTTGTTACATCTGATATGTACAATCACTGAATCTGATTGGTTTTCTCAGTGGTTTTCCAAACCTGGACACAGGTGTAGGAGTGGATGTAGTCTGATACTGACAGAAACTAAACTGCTGATGTATTTTCGCTTTTTGAATTTCTGGCTTAGTCCTTCACAGATTGCATTGCCCCTCTGACCTCACTTCATTTGGTTCTGGAATCTAGATTAATTTCCAGCATATATATCTAAACTTTTTGCACTCCTTTTCGCGTATTTCTGACAAATTCAAGTAACATATTTTCTGTCATTCCCTAAGGTAGTGGTAAGGATACTGGCTTCATTTGTTCCATAACTTGAAAAGGTGAACTTTGGTTTTCAAACTTGCCTGTCTGTTCCTTCTGTGGATCTGGGAGTCTGTCCATCACTTCTTGGTTATGGTGTTTCTCCAATTTCAATAAATTGTTGCTGCCTTTTTTGTGGATTTACTGGCATCTGAGCCCTTACTTTATCCTCCATTTTCAATAAAGATAGTTGTTTATCATGTTTGTGTTAGTAAATCTTTGTTTGTTTTGATATTTTTTGCATTTGCACAACACTGGTTTGATTCTGTGATAGTAGTAGTATTGCACTGACTAGATGTTGGCTTATTAACCTTCTGCCCATCAATAATTGTGTGGGTAATTGCTCAGTAATTGTGCAGGTGATTGCCCTGTGCCTTGCAACTTTGCATTTCTGTAGTCCAATATAGACAAATAACAGCTTCCCTTTTCACTTCTTGTATTCATTTTTATCAGATTCATTGCAGTTTGAACCATTTTGTCAGCTTAGCCATTATTACCCTGTTGGTGTCTGAGACTCATAATTATATACTTGAAATTCCATATATTTAATTGTTGAATTCTTAACTAACAAACCATGGGCTCTATCTGAAATTAAGGTTTTGAGTGCCCTTTGTCTTACTAATTTGCTCTTAAGTGCATTTGTAAGGGACATACATAAGTTTCTCCTAGTTTAGCCACTTATGGATAATTGGAATACTAAGTGTAATATATTAGACAGTAAGCTTTCTTGATCTGGACTAAGTCTGTCCCAGCTTTGTTCCATGGCAGTTAGAGTATTTCATTATTTTCTGTTTTTTTTTTCATGAACATATTGGTCATGGTACATGTTTGAGACTATGTGACTATGAAGTATCTTCTCAGTTGGTTCTGATGTTCATGTTAGTACACATCAGTGTGCTTTCTCCTTTATATTTCAGTATTCCTCAGGTAAAATTGACATATTTTAATAACTGTTAATTCTGTGATTATGATTTTATCTGATTTAACCCCAAGTTTCTGAACACAGCATATTTAATTGCAGTAGGGACAGTACAGTTGTAAGGTCTCTGTAAACTGCTGGCAGTTGGTTTGGCCGTCCTTTCATGGTGATCTCTCTAAGGAACTGCATCTCTTCATCCTCTTGTGCATTTTTCCTATGGTATGACCCATAACACTTTTGGTTCTTCATTTAATAGATCTTTTGTTTACTGCTTTAAATAGGGTCTGCTAAGCACATCTGTAATATACATCTGATTAACTAGCTTGTATTTTACTATTAAAACATATTTCTTTCCATTAATTTTCATTATTTGCAGTTGTTTAAGTCACCACTTATTAGGATTTTTTTAAGTACTGTGAAAGGTCTTATGAATAATTTTGACCAACAATTGTCTTTCGTATATGTACTCCTAAATATCCACACACCCATACACAATGGCTAGCATTTCCTTTTTTAATTCTGAGTATATCTGTTCTCTGCATTAGAAAATGCTCTTGATCCATGCACTGCAGGTTTGTTCTTCTGTATAACTGCTTCTCCATTTCCACACTGACTGATATCCAGTTGTAACACGACTGGTTTAATAATGCCATAACATCTCAAGACTGATGCCTTAGTCACAAATTTCTTTATAATATTTAAAAAAAAAGTTTCACATCCTCAAAGGCATTGCCATTTCTGACACTTTTGTATAAACTTTGTTAAATAGTGTTATCATTTCTAGAAACCTCATTAATGTTTGCTTATCCTCTAGATTACATATGTGCACTGTGGCTTTTACTTTATTGTTATCTGGCTTTAGTAAACCATCTGAGATTTGAATGTGTATCAGATGCTTCATTCTGGTTACACAACTCTTGACATTTTTGTCTGTTTTACTTTAGATTATACTGCCTTACTCTCTGGCATTCTAGTTAGAATTGTATCATGCTCATCATTTGTTTGACCTATACCAACAAATTTTATTTATTTATTTATTTATTTGAAATTTGTTTACTGGGATTGTCCGACTGGACAACTGGTATCCATTTTCAGTGGTGGCCCAGGGAGAAAAGCTCCACAAGTACAGTAGTTGCAGCATTTAGTGTAAACAGTAACAAGTAACAGAAGAATTGTTAACATTTTGTAATACAAGGTGTAACAATTTTGCAAGGAGAAATTGAACACATGAGATACATGACTAGAAGCTAAGTAGAGCATAAGGCAACAATAGAAAATATAAGTAAGCTATTTACAAATTTATAAGCAGCATTCATGAGAATTTAAAGGGTGTGACCATCAGTAATTTATATTACACCATCCAGATCTTCTACAGTATGTGTTGCCTCTTTTTGGAACCCTTGTGACACTGTTGAAATACCAAAATATGTCCTTAGAAGTCTATATCTCCCCTAGGAGTGTAAATGTACAAGGGTTTTAGATTTCCTTATTTAACTTGATTTTTTCACCCATGGAGCACTCTCACTCAAAGTATTCATTTCCAAACAATTTGAAGAATTGCCCAAATTCTGCTATCTTTAATAGACCAGAGGATGTACATTATCCTGATGTCCTTTGAAACCTTGCCTATTGAATAGTTCTTCTGAAAGATTACAGATTATTGTAGATTCCCATTGACAAGTTTGTAAAATCTGATTTATTGCCCTTCTGGCTTCTTTCACATATCTAGCCATTATCTTCTGCTGTCAGTCACGTGATCTATGAAGCCTTGTGATGAGAACCAGCCTGCAGATCTCTGACAGTTCCTCCTGACTTAGTACCAACTCTGCATTCAAACTCACCAGGTGCACCTTTAAATGTATTTATGATATTATGCAGATATAGAAACCCAGAGGCATCTTCTATCAGTGTGATGCATTTATTTATGCATTTCTTAACAAGGGTAGAACACTGATCTACATGGACCATTTTCAGGTTCAGCCTGGGTACAGAAAAACGAGTGTATATGAATTTACAAGTGAAAATAGGCAGTATCAAAAAATAAGAAAAGTACGGTATCAAATAATAGTGTAGTATCAAAGAATAACTGATGTACTTTCAAGGGACAGTAAGCAATAACAGGTAACAAGATCCATTAAATGCAAATAACCACATAAATGTGTGGCAGCAGTGAATTATTAGGGTGCTATCACATTGTTTGAGTAATGAAATAGTATATTGTTTTCTTTGCAAAAAAAGATATCAGAATTTGTGCTGGAGAAACTGGGAGACATCTGGCTGACAATTCAGAGAACAATAAAGAGAAGAGGCGTTAGGACTGCTGACCCAGTGTCAGTGATTTTTCTGTGTTTTTTTTCTAGCAGGGATTCTAGTATGCTGGCACCATAAGAGACATTCAATCTAAATGCATTTTCACCTTGGCTCCTAGCAGCCCTGTGAGCTTAATGAAGAACTCGTTTAATATCCCTAATCCCCTTTAGTCATCCCTGTTTCCCTTCAGGTCTTTATTTTTCTATGTCTTCCCTTTATTTAATGTTATATTTATTTCTATTTCTTCCCAATGAATACCCATTCTCACCTGGCTGACTTTGTGCTATAATAAATATAATCTCGTGTAGGAATTTCCAGTCTATGTTGTTGTCTCTCCACCTGTATCAATTTTTTTGCTTTCCTTTTTTCAGGTTACTCGTTAGAAAATCAGTTTCATTCTTCATTTTCTTTATACAATATACATTTATAAATCATCCTATAGGAGGGTTGTGCTTTGGAGAATTTAATTTTTAATCCTTCTTTGCCTGTTTGAAATATGACTTAGAATTGTACCCACTTGTTGCTGAGGATACCATGAAGTGAGCTGCAACAGGTACACAAGTACTCACTATGTCAGATGAATTTTGAAAAGGCCTGTATAAACATATTCTGTGTTTGTCTTCCACTCTTATTCTTCCTTTTCTTGAGGATTTATTACATTTATTCTGAGTTTGTAATGCAAGTTTTCTCTAAGTTAGTCAACTAATTTGTATCTTCCTAGTCTGTTAGACTTGTTTATTTTCTTGTAGGCAGATCTCAGGACAAAAATCAGGCACTGGAGACATTTAGGAAGAACACATCCTCCTAACGGTGGCATATGGACATAATGCAAGACCCACTTGGACCATGTTGTCACAAGTGTGAAGACTTTTTTATGGCACCTCTGCCAAAGGATACATAAATACACCCAACTGTTACCCTTATGCTGAGAACCTTCTCTAAGATAGGAAATTATAAGTATTTATGCATCTGTTCTTAAGGCAAGTCTCCAAATTCATCTGTAAGTATCACATGTTCATAGGTTCATACTAGGCTATCTGCCCTAGGGCATTTATAAGCCTAGCCAGAGTGTGTTTGGCTTTCGCCACCCATTTTAAATTAATTTTGCTATGCCTTTTTTTGAGGTTAGTATACTGTGCCTCTGTCTAACAGTGACACAGAAGGGATAGCCGGGGTAAACATACGATCTCCCATCCACTCATCAAGATTCCTCTTGAAGAGAGTCAATGTGGGACTCTGCCTAACCTGGACTGGGATTTTATTCCAGAGTGAAGGGAGCCTCTGGGTTATGAATCTCTCCCTCCAGCATGTCCTATTTATTTCAGTGCTGAGGTTCAAGTCTCTCGAGCGCGTAGCTCGATGGGATTTGGATTTACTGAGGTGCAGCATGTCCATTAATTCCGGGTTGGACATGGCTTTATACGTCAGGCACAGATTGCCTCTGAGCAGGCAGTATGCCACTGAGTAGAGCTGGAGTTTCTTTAACCGGGCAGCATATGGCATCTGTTTGAGCCCTTTGATCCTCTTGGTGAGGTACTTTTGGGGTCTTTCCAGTTGCTGCAGGTGTCTGGTAAGGTACATCCCAAAAGGGGCATTGTACTCAATTATGGGCCTGATGAGGGATGAGTAAAGAGGTACGATGAGTAAAGAGGTACGATGACCTCCCCTGATCTAGATGTGAATCCCTTCATGATTAGGTGGGCTATATAAAATGTTTTTCTAACCACTTTGGCCACGTGGTTGTCAAATAAGAGATTGCTATCAACTTGGGTTCCCAGGTCCCTAATGACTTCTTCTGTACTTAATGGATTACCACCTATGTGGTAATTTGTGGGCACTTTGTTTTTGCCAAAGGGGATGACTATACACTTTTTGGTGTTTAGCTTGAGGCCATGGCTCTGGCACCAGTTGTCTGTTTCTATGAGGCCCTTTTGGAGGATGCTTGTGCCAGCTGGAGAGTCGATTATGGCGCCCAGTTTTCAGTTATCTGCAAACTTGGTCAGCCACAGTCCTTCCGTGTTGGCCTGTACCGCTGAGAAATATATACCGAACAAGAGAGGTCCCAGGACTGAGCCTTGTGGGACGCCACTTGTAACTGGTTTGGAGTCTTGACATGGCTCCAGCAATTCCAACCATGTGGGTTCTGTCCTTGAGCCAGTTTGCAATCCATCTAGTGACATAGGGGTTTATATTTAAGCTGGTGAGCTTATCTATAATGCCCGAGTGGGGTATTGTATCGAAGGCTTTTGCGAGGTCCAGGTAGGCTGTGTGGACCACCTTCCCCTCGTCAATGGCCTTGGTGACTGTTTCAAAGAAATCGACCAGGTTTAAGAGGCAGGATCTGCCCTTAACAAAGCCAAACTGGGTAGGATCCAGTGTCTGTAGGTCCCCAATATCTTTATTTATGAGGTCCATGATGATCCTTTCCATAGCTTTGCAGACCAAGCTAGTCAGGCTTATGGGGCGGTAGTTTCCAGGATCCATTGAGGCACCACCTTTGTGGAGAGGGACCACTGTTGCTGTACGCCACTCTTTGGGTACATATCCTGTAGTAAGGCTAAGATTGAACAGTAGTTTTATGTTTGGGTTTAGCTCTTCTTGGAGTTCATGTAGGACGAAGTCCGGGACACCATCTGGTCCCATTGATGCTGTGTTTTTTGCTTTGGAGAGGGCGGCTCTTACCTGAGCATCTGAGATGTCAGGGGGCAGCACTCTGTTGGGATAGATATTTGCCCTTTTGGTGGGGAGAGGGGGAGAAGTTTGCACTGAACCTGTCAGCTAGGATGTTGGCAATGTTTGTGGACTCGGTGTATTTTTTGTCATTTTGGACTAATTCTGAGCATATCTGGGAATTCCCACCCAGGTTCCTAACATAACTAAAGAAAGCCTTGTGATTATCCTTAGTGTCCTGTGCAATTTTTCTCTCGAAGCTGGCGTTCTTTTATCATAGGTTCAATGGTTCTTAAGAGATTACTAGGCTAATGGCTCAAGAGTCTTTACAAACCTAGCCAGCTTTACCCAGATTTTGCCCAGATGTTCTTCATGTTTCATTGTTGCAGTCATCACATTTGGGTTATCTGCCTGCAGGTAGCCCTCAGCCGGCCTGAATACCAGAGTCTTGTGATTTCTTCGTCGGATGCTGTCACTTCTTTCATGACGTCAGGTCGTCAGTGGTATAAAATATGCAGCCAATGCCATTACATCAGTCTTTCTTGCTGTGAGGTGCCCGAAGCAGAAGCAGTTCACAAGTGCCGGTCGGCCCAATTCTGAAATTTTAATTTTCGAGTTTCAGACCTGAAGTCTTCAAAAAGATAAGTACCCCGTTGGGGATCTTTTTTCTTGCCCTAGCCGATGTCAGAAAAAATTAATAATTGTTTTGCCTGTGGAAAGCAAATACCTCATAGAGATTTTCATTCTTACTGCATCACCTGTTTAGGCCCAGACCACAACGTCCCTCTCTGTCGGTTTTGTGCCTTGTTCAATGCCTGAACTATTCATCGGCAGGCTATTTTTGTAGCTAAATACTTTCATTCTCGATCTCCATACTTCAAAATGCCTTTGTTAAGCCATCCAACTACCGATCTTCTGAAAAACCCTAAGGATAAAGACAGGAACAGACCGCATATGTCCAAAACTGCCGACAACGCTTCCGTTAAGCTAGTTACCAGTCCGTTGGTACTCGGTGAGGCGCTTTCGCAGCCCCTGATACCCGCTTCTACAGATTTGCAGGCCTTTACTGAGATCCATTCGGAGTCTGGTATGCTGCGAGATGCTTCTTCGACTATGGAACCTGCAGATGCCTCTAGCTTGGATGGGTCTGGAGCCACTGTGCAGGCACTGGCTTCTGAGGATGTATTCAGGCCTACCGATTTTCATATTAAACCGACGACTTCATTTCAAGCTAAAAATACCGAATTCTTCAGACCTAAAACTTGCACTACGCCCTAGAAACCGATGACCAAAGTGCATTCTCAGGCCCACATGCCTGAAAAAACAAATAATTAGAATGGCTGAAGACCTTATTACCTTAATTAGCAGAAGCCAGCCATCCCCCTCTAAGAGACCTAGAACTGATTTTCCTTCTGATTCTTCTGATCAGGAATCTGATATCTCTATTTCTTCTGATTACCAGGACTTACCCTTCTATACTTATGAGGATTCTGATGCAGAGGATTCCATTCCCTCTGCTTCCCCTCCAGAAGATTTTTCTTTTGGTGAAACCTTGCATACCCATAGGGAGCATTTCCACTGGGAAAGCCAGGACTATTCTCAGTCCAAAAAGAGACTTAGGGAATTTTTAAACCTGCCTCAGCACAGGCCTCTAGCTATCCCTCTTGTTCTGGAGAATGTAGATGATGTTTTCTTGGAATCCACCCTTACCCCAGACACTTTACCTCCAGCTCCCAGGAAACCTGACATGTACTATAGAATACCTGGCTCTCACAAATTCCTCTTCAAACATCGTACTGCGGATCCAGAGACCATTTCCCTAGGACCAACAAGCATTAAGGCTACTGCTGCCAAAAATCAGGGATTCTAGGGCTTTAGACAGATGGGGTAAGAAGGTATACACCTCTGCTTCTCTGGCCATTAGGGCTTTAAATTGCCAGTTTCATATGTTAAAGTATCAGCAGCATATTATGGGACTAATTAAACAGAAAAGTATGTTGATTCCTGACTGTTCTGATCACAAAGATTTACAAGAGTTAATGCATTCTGCTGACCAAGTTGATAAACATACTTTGCAATGTGGTTTTGATGCTTTAGAAGCCTCTTGCAGGGCTGCTGTCACTGGGTCTGTACTTAGAAGGCATGCTTGGCTTAAGGAACAAAACTTGCCAGATCATGTTAAAGCTAAATTACTGGATGTACCCTAAAACCAAGAGCGCCTTTTTGGCAACAAAGCAGAAGATGTCCTCAAAAGGATGGAGGAAAATGCTAAATCTATGCAAACTGTTAAAGATTTCTTACAAGTTCAGCCACCTAGATTCAGTAGGCATTGGCCTTCAAAGAACTGGTCTTTTCCAGTCCCTTCCAGGCCTTCTCAGTCCAAACCCAGGAGCAGCAGACCACAAAGACTTCAGTCTCAGGCTATGCACAGATCTAAGCAGTGGGGGGGGGGGCTCCCACTTCCAAAGCAGGGAGTAGTAAGCCACCCCCTATGGAAAAATTGCACAATGACTTATCCTTAAGTCTTTCAAGCCTTGCTCAGCTTCTTGCACCTTTAGGAGGAAAGCTCGCCCTGCATGCAAAAAAACTGAGAATTCATTACCCAAGACAAATGGGTTTTAAACATAGTTTGCCTAGGATACAGATTCCACTTCCACTCACTCCCACCCCCAAGTGGATGGCCAGACCTCCCCACAAACCAGTGGGCGGAGGCCCAAAAACAAGTGCCCTCTCTCCTCAGCATCAAGGCTATTCAACCTGTCCCAGCAGACCAAAGGGGACAAGGTTTCTATTCAAGACTGTCCCTGGTTTCCAGAAAAGAAAGCTCCTGGCATCCTATCCTGGACCTGTCTATTTTCAGCACCTTTCTGTTGGTTACAAAATTCAAAATGCTAACTCTTCAACAGCTTCTTCCTATGCTAGCCAGGGATGCCTGGCTGGCAACCCTAGACTTAAAAGGAGCTTACCTGCACATCCCAATAAGGAAATCTTGCAGGAAATACCTATGCTTCAGGGCAGGCTCCATGCACAATCAGTTCTCTGCACTTCCCTTTGGCATATCTACTGCGCCCAGTGTATTCACAAAGTGCCTAGCTCCAGCCATTGCATTTTGCAGGCAGAGAAATATTCAGATTTACCCATATTTGGACTATTGCCTGATTCAGGCAGAGAGTCAGGACTTGCTATTACAGCACCTGGCATTTGTAAAGAGACTTCTAACTTCACTGGGGTACACCATCAACGAGAAGAAATCACACCTATTACACTGCCAACAGATTGTATTCCTGGGAGTAAGCTTGAACACAACTTCCCAGATGCAATTCCTCACTCCAGAGAAACAAGTTTATTTGACAACCTACTGGCCACAAAAACCCAGCTATCTGCAAGGAAAATCCTGCAAGCTCTGGGGTTCATGGTCTCTTGCATTCTGTTAATTCCATATGCAAGACTGCATATGAGGAAACTTCATTGGTATTTAAAAAGTTTATGATGTCAACATTCTCAGGACCTGAAAACAATGAAAGTTAAGTTGTCTATCTTGCCTTCGTTCTTGCCGGTTGGGATCGGAGCCGACTCGGCCATCTTCAGTAGCTCGAGAGCTGTTTATTGGCTCGAGGCTACCCCTTATCCCATAATGCCGAATGATAGCTACCCAGATCTCTTTTGCCACTTCAGCTGCGAGGTGTCATTTTTCTGGCTCAGGCTCGTATAAAGTTTTTTGTATAACTTTCTTCACTAGATTTCATCCCTTCTAGTTTTTTATTGTTAACGATAGTCTTGTGTTGTGATAGTTAGCTTGTAAGCTTATCTTTAGGGGTCTTTTAAAACCCCAGGATTCACCGGCCAAGAGCTCATAGCTTGTGAAATTCCCTAAACCCACTAAGCCATCGGCATCAATTTGGTTCAGGGTTTACCTTCCACATCGGTTCCGGCTGGCACCGACAAGACAATTTCCCCGTTGGCTCCATCAGAGGCTTTGGAGCCGTCATGGAGCCACAAAAGGCTAAGGTCCCCCTCACTTGAATCGGTGAATTCGGCTCCTCTGTCTCCTTTACTTCAGAGCGAGCGCAGTCACCAATCCTCTCACTCCTCTCGGTCCTCTAGGCTATCGGATCACGATGTGGAGAGAGTGGTCAGTAGGTTGCTGAAGTTGCAGGCACTAGCGAAGTTATTGTCCAGCCCTCCTCAACAGGTATTGGCTCCGTCCACTTCTCTCGTTGTTCCTCCTCCAACTCTAGTGAGTTTGGAGCCAGAGTTTGAGTAGTGGAACCGTCGGCTCTGATGACACTATCTCCTTCGGTTCGGACGCCGGCTCCGATTCCCTCTGTGGTTCCTTCCATCGAGGGATCTGTGTGCCTGGGCTCCCTCGTCGGCTCCGAGGGGGCGAGTGGCATCAGACCCTTGCTTGACCCCGTTCTCCCTCTCGGAGCTTCGGCGCAGGTGAGCTCGGCTCCTACATCGGCCTCGGAGCCGTCTCCTTCGGTGCTGAGAAAGATTCCAATTTCTTTGGAACCGGAGCTTTCTCTGCATCGTGGCAGGGACACCTTCGATGTCATGCGGAGTGTGCTGGCCACTGAGTCAGCTCCACTATCAGCCCCACCGGCTCCGTCCCCTGTAGTGCCTGTGCCAGCCTCTGCTCCTCCTCCAGGCCCCAAGCGTAGGGAACCGATACTCCAGGACACCCCATTGGGTGTTTCCTCCTCTTCCGAGGCCTCCCCTGATCTCTCAGAGGAGCCCGCTCAGAAGAAGAAGTGCAAGAGGAAGCACATTGACTCCCCTGAGTCTGTCACTTCTGATACAGACTTAGATGAATCAGAAGGGTCCCCGAGATCCCCCTCTGAGGATGTTTCCTTTTCGGACATCCTGGAGATGCACAAGCAGAGGGGGAACTGGAATCTTCTAGCCCCTTCTGAGGATGAGTCTGTATTTCTGGATGCCTTCGGTTCCCGACCTTCCACCTCCTGGGTGTTTCCGTCTTTCGATCCACTTATGACAGTGGTGGCTCGAAAGGCTTGGTCAGCTCCGGATACAGTGGAACCAACTCCGAGGAGACCTGGTAAATTTATTACAGCACCCCAGGATAAGCAGTTCCTTATGAAAGGTGTCCCTGTTGATGCTATGGTGGTAGCAGCAGCCACAAAAAAAGAGTTAGCGGAGACCTCTTCATCTGTCCATCCCCATAACAAGGAGTCTAGGACGATGGACAGTTATGGGAAGCGAATGTTCGCTTCAGCGACCTTCTCTATGAGGTCACTGAACTACGGGATCTCCTTAAAGAGCTCGGAGATACCTTCCAAGATCCAACAGCTGAGTGAGCACAAGCAAAGGTAGCTTCCCAGCTAGCGATGCTTAATTCTGTTGTTAACTCCTCCATGAGGCTCATTTCTTATGCAGCCGATGGGGCGAGTAGAGCCGCAGGTACTGGGGTGGCCCTTAGGAGGCATGCGTGGATGCGGCTGTGTAACTTTGCGGAACCCTTTCGAGCATCCTTCACCAACACTCCATTTGATGGTTCCTTTCTTTTTGAACCACAGGTGAAAGACACTTTGACTAGGTGTGAGCAAGAAGGCAAGACTCTCTCTGCCGTGGGAGTCTTGTTTTTCCACTCCCTCTAGACCTTACCCCAAGGGTCAGAAGAGTGGGAAGATGTGGTTCCATAAATCTCAGGGAGCCTTGCCTGACACGTGTAGTGATTTTTCCTCCAGAGGCAGAGGGGGAAACAATAATAATAGACGCTGCCCTAATGGCAGAAGGGGTCCACAGAACCAGAGCAACAGAGAATCCTTCTCTGATAAGCCCTTTCAGCATCCCTGAAGGGTTGCCCGGCTGCTCATCTCTGGAGGCAGTCGGGGGAAGACTTTCGCTGTACCCAAAAGCCTGGCAAAGATTAACACAAGACAGATGGGTATGGTCCGTTATATCCGGAGGTTACAAAATTCCCTTCCTTCAACCCCCCTTGCAGTCAAGGAAGACCCTCCCATATGTTCCACCCAATCTGAGGGAGCAAGCAGTAATAGAAGTTTCAAAACTGCTAGAAAAAAGAGCCATCCAGGAAGTCCCGGCAGACCAGCACGGATCTGGAACTTCCTCAAGGTTCTTTTTAGTACCAAAAAAAGACAGGAGACTGGAGACCAATTCTGGATCTCAGCAGACTAAACAGGTCTATACAAAGAACGAAGTTTCGGATGGTCATGCTACAGTCCATTCTACCCTTTCTGGGTCAGGACAATTGGATGTGCTCTATAGATCTTCAGGACGCGTACTACCATATAAAGTTGGACAGGCACTCCAGAAGATATCTTTGCTTCCAGCTGGGGGCCAGTTATTATCAGTTCAGAGTTCTGCCCTTTGGTCTCACCACAGCCCCCAGGGTGTTCACCAAATGTATGGCAGTGGTCACGGCTCACCTGAGGCGTCAAGGATTTCAGGTGTTTCCGTATCTAGACGACTGGCTCCTTACTGCTACCACCAAGCATCAACTCATACAAGCACGGTATTCCACAATCTCAATCTGCTCACAGCTCGGCATCACAATAAATTTTAAAAAAAATCTGCCTTGTTGCCCTGTCAATCTATCACTTATATAGGAGCAGACTTAGACACAAGGGATATGTTTGCAAGGCTACCACCAGAAAGGGTGTCAGCAATTCGTCAGCAGGTACAGGTTCTGATGCAGAGCAAAAGGATCCAAGTCAGGTACATCATTCAAACTCTGGGCTCCATGGCAGCAGCCATTCTCCTAATCCCACTGGCACGCTTTCATATGAGGATTCTTCAGCGGCTTCTGTTCACGCAGTGGTCTTTTCAAGAGCTACCCATGACGTACAAGATCATGATCATGGACGCATGCAAAAGACATCTTTCTTGGTGGATGGTCTCCCCACTAGTTACTCAGGGCATACTTTTCAGACAACCCCCTCCAGTAGCCACAGTGATGACAGATGCCTCCCTGATAGAGTGGGGGGGGGGCATTATCTGGGCAGGACAGTCCAAGGCACGTGGCAACCTCACGAGTACCATCTGCATATAAATATCCTGGAAATGAGAGCCGTGCTCCTGGCGTTGCAAGCCCTTCAAGGCTCTCTTCCTCCTGGGACCATTGCTATTCAAACGGACAACATGTCAGTGGTGTGGTACATCAACAAGCAGGGCGGAACCAGGTCCTACCCCCTACGTTGAGAAGCACTCAGGCTTTGGCAGTGGGCGATTTCTTCCCAATGTTTTCTGATTGCAACGCACATCCCTGGGAGATCCAACGTCATAGCAGACAGGCTCAGCAGAGCTATTCTAATGCCTCACGAGTGGTCTTTGAATCAGGATATTGTGAATCTTGTTTTTTGCAAATGGGAACAGCCTTGCTGCGATCTCTTTGCCACCCCCTTCAACAGCAAATGCAGCAACTACTTCTCCCTTCTCCCGCTTCCGGCTCATACACCCAGAGATGCTCTAGTCCACGATTGGCCCCAGGGACTTCTTTATGCCTTTCCTCCATTCCCTCTGATACCCAAACTTATACAGAAAGCAATATCATTGGGTTGCAAAATGATCCTCATTGCTCCCTACTGGCCTAGACAGATATGGTTTCCGTTTCTGCACCGTTACCTTCTCGATCAACCCTGGACTCTGGACCCAATTCCAGACCTCCTGGTTCATCAATCAGGCGGGTTGCATCAGTCCCTAAAAACCCTCCAGCTCACAGCTTGGTTGCTCCACTTCTAACCTTAGCCAGGTTTCCCAGCATTTCCCCCGTATACCTGACATTATCATGTCCTCTCACAAATCTACACTGAAAAAACTTATGCTAGTAAATGGAAATGTTTTTTTTTTGTTGGGCAGAGACTAGGAATGTGGATCCCTTCTCAGCTCCAGTCTACAAAATCTTGGAATTCCTAGCTCTGCTGTTTCATTCCGGGTCTGCTGCTTCTACGATCAGGGTACAAATGGCGGCCATTTCTAACTTTCATGTTGGTTTTTTGAACTCTAACATTATGTCTCATAAGCTATGTAAAAGCTTTTTTGAGAGGGGCAACTCTTCTTATGCCTCCAGTGAGATATCCCCCTCCTTCCTGGGACCTTAATTTAGTCCTAACCTCCTTAATTTTGCCCCCTTTGTGATGAGGGGGTGAAATTTGAGCTGAATTTATTGACCAGCAAGTTTGCTATTTCATCAGGCTGAGTACAGGCAGTGCCAACTATAGCCATCTGAGGACATTATTGAGTGTTGCCCTTAAGATTTCAGTCATAAAGTAAAAATGGTTTGTCATTATCCTTTGCTTGGTAGGCTGTATTAGTCACATATTTAGCTTTTAAAGACTTGACTAGTTCCCTGATTTGTCTATTGAGACTAATGAAGATTTTTTTTTCTCTGTTATACACCTTCCCTCTTACTTCTAGACAGGGATTTCTTTCTTCTGTTGTATAGTCTGTTTATGCCTGGGGTCCACCAGGGTGATTTGTTTTTCCAGTTAGATATGGGTTTAGTTTGGTCAAGTATTCCTGTTTCTATGCAGTTGTTTAAGTGTGGTTGTACAGGGCATTCATGTATATTTCTGCATAGGCCTCCATGTTTTCGAGGTTAGGGGGAGCTTTAAAACTACCTACGCTATCACTTAATAGAAGGTAATTTGCCTTGGAAAAATTCTTTAGTGTTTTAGGGTTTGAGGGGAGGCTCTACCATTACATTTATTTCAAAAGAGACCAATTTATGATCCTATCTTACCAATGAGAACATTATGCTGGGGGCTGCAGTGCTCCCCCATGTTTTGAGTACTATGTCAAAGATATTTGAACGTCTTGTAAGAATGCAGACCAGCCTTTCCAGAGCATTTGCATTGACAAAGTCCAGGAATCTCTGAGCCTGCATGTTAGTGGTTGTGTATATTTCCCAGTTTATGGAGGGCTGGTTAAAATCACCCATGAGTAGTGTGTTGCGCTGAATAGTAAGTGATTCTAGTAACTTATGGTTTGCAGAGTGGTTTTCATGCTTCATGGTTGCTGACCTGTAGCTAGCGATGATATGGTGGGGGATTTTTCCTGTGGTCTTCTGGACATGGAGTAGCTCAATCAGAGTCATCCTGCGTGACCAGTCTTGAGATTTGATTGTTTTTTTATGTAAATGGAAACACCTCCTCCTTTCATTTTTTTTTTATTTTTCAGAGGGTGCTCTGAATGTATGATAGCCATTGTAGCCTTGCACTGCTGAGGTGCGTTCCACAGCCTTGAGCCATGTCCCTGTAACTGCACAGATGTCAGCATTCTCCAAGGCAAGCACAGCTTCCAGGGAGTGAAGTTTCTTGTTAGGACTCCTAACATTGAGCAGTGGTACCTTCAGATTGGCATTAAAAAATTATGTTGGTAGGTCTGTTGGTTTGGCACTGCCTAAAAAAGCCACTATGTGGGTGGCTAATACCTTGGCCAGTATTCAAAAATTTAGAGGCAATAGGTGCAGACCATCAGTGCCAAAGCAGTATGGTTTGTTGATCATGTCATCCCAGGCAGACTGGCTCCACTTGGAATGATATTATTAGCTAAGCCAATTACTGAAGTTAGTCATTTTCTGTTTGTATTGTGGTATCATTCTTGGTGAGGGTAGAATACTGCTCAATGTGAGGCTCATACCTGCCTGTGACACGTACATCCATCATGTTTCTTTTCATATAGTCCAGGGAGATAACTTTGCAGCTCATTCACACCCACATGGACTATGACTGAGTCATACTGGTACTTATGGTTGAGTGACATGAGTACCTTTGGGATCTGGTGAGTCCCGGCTCCTGACAGGCGACTGACTGTAACCCTCTCTTTATCTAACCTGGTGGGGGGGGGGGCATCCATGTGTCTCACAGTGAAGTTGTCTATGACCAAGATGTTTGAATGTGTGATGTTTTGCTTTAGGGGCTTGCTTGCGGAGGCACTGTGAGGTGTATTGTTATGTATAGTGTTTGGTGTTGACTTGGTTTTGTTTGCATGTGGTTTCTGTTGGCAGCATACAGGAGGCCTCTGAAGTTTTGTCAAGTTACTTGTGAGTACCTCCACATATGTGAGTTTGTGTCAAGACCTTATTTAGTGAGAGAAATGATGTGCATGTGCTGACAACTTTTTCTCATCTTATTTGTCAGTATGCAAGGGTCATATCTCAATTTTCATAGTATAAGTAAGTCTCTCACATACTGTGTTTACTTGTTTCATGATTAAGTGGTTATTGGTATACAGGAGACAATTGCTGCATTGCCTCAGGATGCCCATGTCCACCCAGCTGACCACAGAGATAGCAGGAAAGTGCCTATACATAGTTTCAGTTTTTTTTTTCTATGGGTTTAACCAGGGAGAAGTGGGTAGACTTAACTCGACTAGGATGATAACATATACTCACTGTGAACTGCAGCTGTCCAATAAGGTAATGCTGCTTTGCATGCAACTCAGATGCTCCTAGAGCAGCAGGGGACTGGGAAAGGTTGCAGGGCTAGTTATTCTAAGGGAAATCATTCATCGAATTACCAATTATTAACATGGTTTCTATCTCGATTATAGTAGAACTGTGGTATTACTAACACACTGAATTTGGCTGCAAGCTGTTTTGCTTATGTTGTTGTTTGTCTTTCGGCTTTTCCTGGTTAGGGGTTGCCACAGTGGAACTCTGGTCCGCTAATGATTGGCAGTTGGTTTTTATGGTGTCGAGTTGTTAGCCTGACGCCCAACCTTCAACGAAAGCATGCCCATTCAACGCTTGTCTTTTGAACGCCCACTCAACCACGGGGAGGACATGTAGACTCCACACAGAAGGCACTCCCAACCCAAGCCGAGAATCGAATGGGAAAACCTTTTGCTGTGAGGCAACAATGCTACCGCTGCACTACCGCAGAAGTGCTGTTTTGCTTATGTTACTGGACCTAAATTAATACAGATTACTCATTAATAAGCTAAATATTTTGGAATGTTTAGATGATATCAGTATCTGGATTGGCATCTACCCACATGGCAGATCACAGCAGGATAGGGTCGGAAATAGTTTGCTGGAAACTAAAAGCAGCAGTATTTAGGAACCCATATAATTTTCACTGTATCTTTGCACTCCACTTGTGCCTGTCATGATGTGAGTAATATTGCATGTTGCTAAGGATGCTATAAAGTCATGTTAGGTTGTATAGCACCATTAATTCATTACCCGAATGCTAAATATTTTACAATCCAGATAGGCTTGACAACTAGATTTATGGTGAACCGAGTTAAAAGCCATGCCTATCATTTCAGTGTGATAGTTCCAGTCATTGCCAGGTTATCCTAGATATGGTACATCTGACGAATCTCTGAAATAATTTCATTTCCTTAATTCCACCTAGGTTCATAGGTAGGTACTAGGCTACTGGCCCTAGGGCCTATATAAGCCTAGCCAAATGGTACCCTGGCTTTTGCCACCCAAGAAAATTATTTTCCTGTGCCCCTGTCAAGCAGAGCCACAGAAGTGATCCCCGGGGTGAATTTCCTATCTCCCATCCAATCATCAAGATTTTTCTTGAAGAGTGCTAATGAGGAGCTTTGTTTGATATAGATAGGTAGTTTGTTCCAGAGTATGGGAAGTATCTGAGACAGGAATCTATCCCTCCAGCATGTTCTGTTTATTGTGGTGACAAGGTTTAGGTCCCTAGAGTGTGTAGCTCGGAGGGATTGGGATTTCTTTACATGGAGTATGTCCAACAGCTCTGGGTTTGACATAGCTTTGTATGTTAGGCAGAGATCGCCTCTGAGTAGGTGATATGCGACAGAGTAAAGCTGGAGTTTTTTGAGACAGTCTGCGTAGGGCATCTGTTTGAGGCCAGTAATCCTCTTTGTGAGGTATTTCTGTGGCCTTTCCAGTTGTTGTAGATGTCTTGTGAGGTACATACCAAAAGGGGAGATGTACTC